>NC_063368.1:17848913-17918704 GCF_021869965.1 Rhincodon typus
GGGGTGCGGGGAAACAAGGGTAAAAAGATCCACAGGATTACTGACAAAATTGATGCAAAATACAAGCTTCCCCAATGGCCAGCTTTTGGCTTACAGTTGCTGACTTGCCGGCCTTACTACAAAATTAGGAGGAGTTCCCATTAACACACTGGCCATTTAAAAATAAAACACATCTTCGGATGTTTGAAAATCCTCAAATTCCAAACAAAAAAAAGGATTCACATGGAGCTCATCATCACTTTCTTCTTTGATCTCTTCACTTTTTTGCACTTCATCCTCATACACTCTGGAAAAAAAGTTCCAGCCTATCCAGCCTCTCCTTATAACTCAAACCCTCCATTCCCGGCAACATTCTGGTAAATCTTTTCTCCATGCACTTCATCCGTTTTTCCCTGTCTCCCTGGCATTCCACTTTGGTCACCAGAGTTGGGCTTCATGGTTCTATTTGTTTGTTCCATTTTGGTGGCCAGTTTTTCTTCTGCCATTAATGTTTTTCTTCCAGAGCTGTCCGAAGCACTTTCTTCTCATGCTCACATTTTTCAGCCAAATGCTTTAGCCCTTCTGCCTTGTGTGATTTTTGCCTGATTCCTGCTGCTTCATAATGGCTGTGCGTGTCTCCTAATGAGTGACCCTTTTTGTTTGGAAGAGAGAGGCGTTTCTCTGGAATAGCTCGGGACATCATGTTGAGGTTGTAGAGGACATTGGTGAGGCCTCTTGTGAAGCACTGTGTGCAGTTCTGATTGCCCTGTTATAGGAAGGATATTATTAAACTGGACAAGATTTAGAAAAGATTTACCAGGATGTTGCCGGGAATGGAGGGTTTGAGTTATAAGGGGAGGCTGGGACATTTTTCTGGAGCGTATGAGGTTGAGAGATGACCTATAGAGGTTTATAATATCATGAGGGGTGTGGATAAGGTAAATGGCAGGCGTCTTTTCCCTAGACTGAGGGATTTCAAGAGGAGGGGACATGTTTTTAAGGTGAGAGGAGAACGATTTAAAAAAAGACATTAGGGGCAACACAGAGAGTGATTTACGAGTGCAATGAACTTCCTGATGAAGTGGTGGATGCAGGTACAGTTACAGCTTTTAAAAGATATTTGGATAAGTATGTGAATAGGAAATGTTTGGAGGGATATGGGCCAAGCACACACAGATGGGACTAGTTTAGTTTGGGATTATGATCATCATGGACTAGTGGGACGAAAGGTCTGTTTCCGTGCTGTCTGACTCTAGGATCAACTCAAAAACCTGTCCAGAAGACTTCTTATCCAATTCTTCTACCTTGACATCAGCTCTTGCTGATACCATAATGGAACAAGACCAGGTGGGTTGCTAACTTCCAAGTGTTGAACCCTGTCCCATCATTGCAGTAGATCCCTCACTCCTCTCTAGTTCCCTTTGGAGACATCTTTCCTGAGTCCACCCAGTTGTAATTTGTAACGACTTTGATTGGGTCACTCAATTACCTCTTTCACGGGGCGGGGGGACGAAAGGCCTACCTGGATCTTGATTTGCTCCTTGGAGATCGTAACTTGCCATGGTTGCCTGCCTAGGCTAGAGGGCCTCTTCACAATATCCAGCGGGTGGAAGGTTCTCGTGAAGGTGTCTGAAATAACTCCACAGAAGCTGGTATCCCATCACCAAGTCACCCTTTATTTATGCTGACCTTGACACCAACCCAGCTCCCTCAGAGCCAGCTCTCAGAATGAACAGAAACCCTGACACTCCTGTTTATAGCTGTCAGCCAGGGTTCCCTGATTCACCTCCTCCCACCCACCTTCCTGCAAAAATGCCATCCCCTATTCCCAATTCCTTCGCCTCCGCCGCATCTGCTCCCAGGATGAGGCATTCCACTCCCGTACATCTCAGATGTCCTCGTTTTTCAAGGACCGCGACTTCCCCCCCTCAGTGGTCGAGAACGCCCTCGACCGTGTCTCCCGCATTTCTTGCAACTCATCCCTCACCCCCCCTCCCCGCAATAACAACCAAAACAGAATCCCCCTCGTCCTCACGTACACCCCACCAACCTCCAGATCCAACGCATAATCCTCTGACACTTCCGCCATCTGCAATCCGACCCCACCACCAAAGACATCTTTCCCTCCCCACCCTTATCTGCTTTCCGGAGGGACCACTCTCTCCGTGACTCCCTTGTCCGCTCCACACTCCCCTCCAGCCCCACCAGAACCGGCACTTTTCCCTGCAACGGCAGGAAGTGCTACACCTGCCCCCATACCTCCTCCCTCACCCCCATCCCAGGCCCCAATGAAGACTTTCCACATCAAGCAGATGCACATCTGCTAATGTGGTATACTGCATCCGCTGTACCCGTTGTGGCCTCCTCTACATCGGGGAAACCAAGCGGAGGCTCGGGGACCGCTTTGCAGAACACCTATGCTCGGTTCGCAATAAACAACTGCACCTCCCAGTCGCGAACCATTTCAACTCCCCCTCCCATTCCTCAGACGACATGTCCATCCTGGGTCTCCTGCAGTGCCACAACGATGCCACTTGAAGGTTGCAGGAACAGCAACTCATATTCCGCTTGGGAACCCTGCAGCCCAATGGTATCAATGTGGATTTCACAAGTTTCAAAATCTCCCCTCCCCCTACCGCATCCCAAAACCAGTCCAGCTCGTCCCTGCCTCCCTAACCTGTTCTTCCTCCCACCTATCCCCTCCTCCCACCTCAAGCTGCACCCCCATCTCCTACCAACTAACCTCATCCCACCCCCTTGACCTGTCCGTCCTCCCTGGACTGACCTATCCCCTCCCTAACTCCCCACCTACACTCACCTTTACTGGCTCCATCCCCGCCTCTTTGACCTGTCTGTTTCCTCTCCACCTATCTTCTCCTCTATCCATCTTTATCCGCCTCCCACTCTCTCCCTATTTATTTCAGAACCCCCTTCCCCTCCCCCTTTTCTGATGAAGGGTCTAGGCCCGAAACGTCAGCCTTTTTACTCCTATGATGCTGCTTGGCCTGCTGTGTTCATCCAGCCCTGCACCTTGTTGTCTCCCTGATTGGACCAGGTTAACAGCCTCGATCAGGGAACTCGTATTCTGTGAGATCCACCTATCTGACTTTGTTACAATCACTACAAAGTCGATTGATCTCTGAATTGGAGTTATGTTTTTTGAGTGGTGGCCCATGAGTTTGATCTGTGGGATAATCTTATCTGTGCCTTCAATAGGGGACACTGGAGAGCAGCTTGCGAGACATGATGATATTGGACCAGGCGTCAGGTAAATAACATTGTTTCATTTCTATCCTGCTGCGGGTCTTCGTGTCTTCGATCGTGGCAAATCCTCGGCCTTTCCTCTCCAACAAAAAGAGTCACTTGCAAGTAGATTTTCACATTTCAACTTAAGGGCACTGAGGCCAGTTCAAGCACCAGACTGGTTTGTCTGCTCTCTGTTAGCTCCCTTCTCCTTGCAGACTCAGTGGCTAGCACTCTCTGAAGGTCAGGGTTCATGCTTTGCTCTGGACATTTGAGCAACATGATCTCACTGTCTGACTGAGGACGGTGGGGGAAGGGCAGAATTTAAGTTTTGTTTCTGTTCCCCCCCCCTTAAATGCCCTGGGACTGAGGGCAACAATATAAGCATAATGATGGAGTTGAATTACAAGTCTCAATGGGGAAAGGAGCTGGGGTGTTTGGAGAGAAAGGGGAGGTGATGGCCCGGTGGTATTTTCGCTGGATCTGTTAATCCAGAGGCCCAGGTAACGTTCTGGAGAACTGGGTTCAAATCCTGCCACGGCAGATGGTGGAATTCGAATTCAGTAAAAATCTGGAATTAAGAGTCAAATGATAACGTTGAATCGATTGTCGGGAAAAACCCATTTGGTTCACTAATGTCCTTTGGGGAAGGAAACTGCCATCCTTACCTGGTCTGGCCTACATATGACTCCAGATCCACAGCAATGGGGTTAACTCTTGATTGCACACTGGGCAATTAGGGATGGGCAATGAATGCTGGCCTAGGCAGCAACAAACTCATCCCGTGAATGAATATCAAAAAAAAAAGACTCTTCTATTGACAACCTCACACCATAAAATTCATCTTCACTGAATTGGAACGATTGACATAACCCGACCCTCATGACAAATCAACTGAGTTCTCTGTTTGTAGCCTGCCCGCTCTGAAATAGCCAGTTTTCCATTCACTGAACCAGGAACCCAACTACTTTCCACAACTCTTTAGTCGCTTTTCATAATTCGGTACAAATCCCAATCTGCCCTCTAACCGACTCCCTTTACTGGGGGGGGGGAAAGAAAACTAGCCCCCTTTTTAAAAAAAAAAAGAAAATCAAATCAACCTGTTAGGACGCGATGCTGGGGCAGGTGGGAATTTAACCTGGAACTTCATACACAAGTAACGAGCTGCTGATATGTCTGGACAGATTAATTCCAAAAGAAAAAATGTTGTGACACACTTCTGGAGTAGATAGGACTTGAGCCGATGCTTTCTGGCTCATAAATGGGAACACAGCACCACGATAGCCTGACAAAAGACTAGCCCCTTTGCTTTTTTTTTAAAAATCCCGTATCCCGAAGTGCTCTTACACAGGACTGTTCTTCTTTTCCCTCCAACAAATCACCCGTGGTGTTTTTTTTCTCCTCTATCTGTTCAGCACCAGCAGTAAATCGCCTGTGTTTTCCAAGTGAATAATTTCCATGCAAATCCTGATAAGAGCAATGCAGGCTATCAAAGCAGACCAGCTCCTGAACATATGCTCCAATGAGCGTACGCTGCTCTGTGTTATCTGTGGAGCATGGTCTGGTTCGCTGTTTTGGCTCAGTGGTAGTGTCCCTACACCTCAGCCACGAGGCCTGGGTTCAAATCCCATTTGCTCCAGAGGTATATCATAACATCTCTGAACAGTTTGATTAGAAAAACAGACCTAATCCATTCTTAGGTGTAGTGGTAGTGTCCCTGTCCTGGACCGGGAGGCCCAGATTCAAGTCCCACCTGCTCCAGAGGCGTAAAATAACAACTCTGAACAGGTGGTTTAGAAAAACAGATCTGGTTCATCCTGAGGGGCTCATGTGATGCGGTGGTAATGTCCCTACCTTTAGCCAGGAGGCCCAGGTTCAAATCCCACCTGCGTGTGCAGAAATGTCTCTGAACAGGTTGATTCCAAAATCCTGTTCCTTCCTTAAAAAGACCATCATTGACAGCGTTGCCAGCCACTGGCATTGCTCACCTGGGTACCAGAGGCCTGCTCCTGTGCCCCAGGAACAGTCCCCTCCCCCGACTTCTACAATAGAATGCTCCATTCTGACCAGCAACCCGGTGGGTTTGGAAATGCATGTACCACGGTGTTAGGCTGTAACTTCACCTCGGAGGGTGCCCTGAGTGTGGGCAGGAGTGCTGGCCTGGTGGGGGGTGTGGGGGCTGGTGTAAGGGTAACACCCAGTTGGGTTGGCAGCAGGAGTGGACAATGTCGCGAACTGATCTGGCATCTGTCTCATCTCAGGGGACGGTGGAGAAGGAACCATGATGGAAATGGGAGCAGCCCTCTGTGCTTCCAACTATCCTCCAGAGTACGCAGTGCTTCCAAGCAACCTGAGTGAAATAAGGCCCACTGACAGTGCAGATGGTGCTTGCGCGATGCCACTTGCAGACGAAGGATCCAATTACACCCTCCCAAATGTTGGCGAGTTCCAAACACAGATGACAGGGTATTTCCACAATGGACAGCTTGGTTAGTTGTAATTTTCTGACCTTTTTGTACTCCCCTTCACCCTGTGCATTCTGTGTATAAAGTGTGGCCCTCATTCAGTGGGTATCTGGCAGATTTAGCTTCAAATCAGTCACGCCGTCTGACTTCCAGATACCAATGGTCTGTGCAGAGGTTGTCTGCTTCATTCGATAAGGAATTCTGATTCTCCTCGGAAGCTTGTAAAGCAGATCGAAAAGTTCTATGAAAATACAAGTCGTATCTTTAATCGCAGTTGTGTGAGACACAAGATTGTTAAGTGTGAATGCCTCTTAGAGACTGACTGTTTCAGTGCAGTGCTGAGTGAGGGAACATAAGAACTAGGAGCAGGAGTAGGCCATTCAGCCCCTAGGGCCTGCTCCAACATTCAATATGATCGTGGCTGATCTCATCTCGGCCTCAACTCCACACCGACAGCCATTTGAGCGAGAGTTTCAAAACTCTCCCACACCTTTTATGTGTGAATGTGATATCTAATTTCACTTCTGAAACGTCTGAGTCCAACTAGTAGATTTTGCTCCCCAATGGAAACAGTTCCTCCCCATCCACTGGGACAGCACGGTGGTCAGAACCACTGCCTCACCACATCAGGGACCCAAGTTCGATTCCACCCACGGGTGACAGTTTGTGCATTCTCCCTGTGGCTGCGTGAGATTCTGCTGGATGCTCTGGTTTCCTCACACATACCGAAGGTGTGCAGGCTAGATGCTATAAATTGCCCGTAGTGTCCATGGATGTGCTGATTAGGTGGGTTAGCCATTGTAAACACCCGATGTCGGGATGGGATGGGGTGGGTCTGGGTGAGATTCTGTTCAGAGGGTCCGTGCAGACTCAATTTCTGAAGAAGGGTCCCGACCTGAAACGTCAGGTTTCCTGCTCCCCTGATGCTGCCTGGCCTGCTGTGTTCATCCAGTTCCACACTGTGTTATCTCTGACTCCAACATCGGCAGTTCTTACTATCTCTGAGTGAAAAAGTTGCTCCTTGGGTCTCCTTTAAATCTTTCCCCTCTCACCTTAAACCTGTGCTCTTTAGTTTTGGAATCCCCCACCCGGGGCAAGGACCTTGCCTACTTACCCTCATGATTTTAGAAACCTACATAAGGTCACCCCTCAGCCTTCACCACTCCGCAGAAAATAGCCCCAGCCTATTCAGCCTCTCCCTATAGCTCAAACCCTCCAACCCTGGCAACATCCTTATAAATCTTTTCTGAACCCTTTCAAGTTTCATAACATCCGTCCTATAGCAGGGAGACCAGAATTGTATGCAGTATTCCAAAAGTGGCCCTAACCGATGTCCTGTACAGCCCCAACACCTATACTAAATACACTGACCAATAAAGACAAGCATATCAAACGCCTTCTTCACTATCCTGACTCATGGCTGACTTCTGCTCCTAGATTTTATAGAATCCCTACAGTGTGGAAGTATGCCGTTAGGCCCATTGAATCCATATCGATCCTCCTAACCTATCCTTGTAACTCTGCATTTTCCTACACACCTTTGGGTTGTGGGAGCACCGAGAGGAAACCCACACAGACACAGGAGAACATGCAAACCCCACACAATTGCCAGAACATAGAACATAGAACATTACAGCGCAGTACAGGCCCTTCGGCCCTCGATATTGCGCCGACTTGTGAAACCAATCTGAAGCCCATCTAACCTACCCTATTCCATTTTCATCCATATGTTTATCCAATGACCATTTAAATGCCCTTAAAGTTGGCGAGTCTACTACTGTTGCAGGCAGGGCATTCCACGCCCTTACTACTCTCTGAGTAAAGAACCTACCTCTGACATCTGTCCTATATCTATCACCCCTCAATTTAAAGCTATGTCCCCTCGTGCTAGCCATCACCATCCGAGGAAAAGGCTCTCCCTGTCCACCCTATCTAATCCTCTGATCATCTTGTATGTCTCTATTAAGTCACCTCTTAACCTTCTTCTCTCTAACGAAAACAGCCTCAAGACCCTCAGCCTTTCCTCATAAGACCTTCCCTCCATACCAGGCAACATCCTGATAAATCCCCTCTGCACCCTTTCCAATGCTTCCACATCCTTCCTATAATGCGGCGACCAGAACTGTACGCAATACTCCACATGCGGCCGCACCAGAGTTTTGTACAGCTGCAACATGACCTCATGGCTCCAAAACTCAATCCCTCTACCAATAAAACCTAACATACTGTACGCCTTCTTAACAACGCTATCAACCTGGGTGGCAACTTTCAGGGATCGATGCACATGGACACTGAGATCTCTCTGCTCATCCACACTACCAAGAATCTTACCATTAGCCCAGTACTCTGTATTCCTGTTTCTCCTTCCAAAGTGAATCACCTCACACTTTTCCGCATTTAAACTCCATTTGCCACCTCTCAGCCCAGCTCTGCAGCTTATCTATGTCCCTCTGTAACCTGCAACATCCTTCTGCACTATCCACAACTCCACCGACTTTAGTGTCATCTGCAAATTTACTAACCCATCCTTCTACGCCCTCATCCAGGTCATTTATAAAAATGACAAACAGCTGTGGCCCCAAAACAGATCCTTGCGGTACACCACTAGTAACTGAACTCCAGGATGAACATCTCCCATTAACCACCACCCTCTGTCTTCTTACAGCTAGCCAATTTCTGATCCAAACAGCTAAATCACCCTCAATCCCATGCCTCCGTATTTTCTGCAATAGCCTACCGTGGGGAACCTTATCAAATGCTTTACTGAAATCCATATACACCACATCAACCGCTTTACCCTCATCCACCTGTTTGGTCACCTTCTCAAAGAACTCAATAAGGTTTGTGAGGCACGACCTACCCTTCACAAAACCGTGTTGACTATCCCTAATCAAATTATTCCTTTCTAGATGATTATAAATCCTATCTCTTATAATCCTTTCCAACACTTTACCCACAACCGAAGTAAGGCTCACTGGTCTATAATTACCAGGGTTGTCTCTACTCCCCTTCTTGAACAAGGGGACAACATTTGCTAGTCTCCAGTCTTCTGGCACTATTCCTGAAGACAATGACAACATAAAGATCAAAGCCAAAGGCTCTGCAATCTCCTCCCTAGCTTCCCAGAGAATCCTAGGATAAACCCCATCCAGCCCAGGGGACTTATCTATTTTCACACCTTCCAGAATTGCTAACACCTCCTCCTTATGAACCTCAATCCCGTCTAGTCTAATAGACTGCATCTCAGTATTCTCCTTGACAACCTTTGTCTTTTTCCTGTGTGAATACTGACGAAAAATATTCATTTAGCACCTCTCCTATCTCTTCGGACTCCACGCACAACTTCCCACTACTGTCCTTGACCGGCCCCAATCTTACTCTAGTCATTCTTTTATTCCTGACATACCTATAGAAAGCTTTAGGGTTTTCCTTGATCCTACCTGCTAAAGACTTCTCATGTCCCCTCCTGGCTCTTCTTAGCTCTCTCTTTAGGTCCTTCCTGGTTAACTTGTAACTCTCAAGCGCCCTAACTGAGCCTTCACACCTCATCTTTACATAAGCCTCCTTCTTCCTCTTGAAAGAGATGCAACTTCTTTAGTAAACCACGGTTCCCTCGCTCGACCACTTCCTCCCTGCCTGACAGGTATGTACTTATCAAGGACACGCAGTAGCTGTTCCTTGAACAAGCTCCACATTTCAATTGTGCCCAGCCCCTGCAGTTTCCTTCTCCATCCTATGCATCCTAAATCTTGCCTAATCGCCTCATAATTGCCTTTCCCCCAGCTATAACTCTTGCCTTGCGGTATATACCGATCCCTTTCCATCGCTAAAGTAAACGTAACCGAATTGTGGTCACCATCACCAAAGTGCTCTCCTACCTCCAAATCTAACACCTGGCCTGGTTCATTACCCAGTACCAAATTCAATGTGGCCTCGCCTCTTGTTGGCCTATCTACATACTGTGTCAGAAAACCCTCCTGCACACATTGGACAAAAACTGACCCATCTAAAGTACTTGAACTATAGCGTTTCCAGTCAATATTTGGAAAGTTAAAGTCCCCCATAACAACTACCCTGTTACTTTCGCTCCTATCCAGAATCATCTTTGCAATCCTTTCCTCTACATCTCTGGAACTTTTCAGAGGCCTATAGAAAACTCCCAACAGGGTGACCTCTCCTTTACTGTTTCTAACCTCAGCCCATACTACCTCAGTAGACGAGTCCTTATCAAACATCCTTTCTGCCACTGTAATACTGTCCTTGACTAACAATGCCACACCTCCCCCTCTTTTAACACCTTCCCTGATCGTACTGAAACATCTAAACCCCAGAACCTGCAACAACCATTCCTGTCCCTGCTCTATCCATGTCTCTGAAATGGCCACAACATCGAAGTCCCAGGTACCAACCCATGCTGCAAGTTCACCCACCTTATTCCGGATGCTCCTGGCATTGAAGTAGACACACTTCAAACCACCTTCCTGCCTGCCGGTACACTCCTGCGACCTTGAAACCTTATTTATGACCTCACTACTCTCAACCTCCTGTACACTGGAGCTACAATTCAGGTTCCCACCCCCCTGCTGAATTAGTTTAAACCTTCCCGAAGAGCATTAGGAAATTTCCCCCCCAGGATATTGGTACCTGTCTGGTTCAGGTGTAGACCATCCCGTTTGTAGAGGTCCCACGTACCCCAGAATGAGCCCCAATTATCCAGGTATCTGAATCCCTCCCTTCTGTACCATCCCTGTAGCCACGTGTTCAACTGCTCTCTCTCCCTATTCCTCGCCTCGCTAGCACGTGGTAAGGGTAACAAACCAGAGTTAACAACTCTGTTTGTTCTAGCTCTAAGCTTCCACCCTAGCTCCCTGAATTTCTGTCTTACGTCCCCATCCCTTTTCCTACCTATGTCGTTGGTGCCTATGTGGACCACGACTTGGGGCTACTCCCCCTCCCCCTTAAGGATCCCGAAAACACGATCCGAGACATCACGGACCCTGGCACCTGGGAGGCAACACACCAACCGCGAGTCTCTCTCGTTCCCACAGAATCTCCTATCTGTCCCCCTAACTATGGAGGCCCCAATGACTAATGCTCTCCTCCTCTCCCCCCTTCCCTTCTGAGCAACAGGGACAGACTCTGTGCCAGAGACCTGTAGCCCATGGCTTACCCCTGGTAAGTCGCTCCCCCCCAACAGTATCCAAAACAGTATACTTGTTACTGAGGGGAACGGCCACAGGGGATCCCTGCACTGTCTGCCTGTTCCCTTTCCGTCCCCGACTGTAACCCATCTACCTTTTTCCTGTACCTGAGGTGTGACTACCTCCCTGTAACTTCTCTCAATTACCCCCTCAGCCTCCTGAATGACCCAAAGTTCATCCAGCGCCAGCTCCAGTTCCCTAACGTGGTTTCCGAGGAGCTGGAGTTGGGTGCACTTCCCGCAGATGAAGTCAGTGGGGACGTTAGTGGTGACCCTTACCTCCCACATTCTACAGGAGGAGCATGCAACTGCCCTAACATCCATTCCCACTGTTCTGAATTCTGAATAAAAAAACTAGTAACCTTACCAAATTGGCGCTCAGAACCTTTTTTTTTGGTTAGAGGAGGAGGATGGGTGGGAGACACTACCTAAGTAGTGTTTCAGGTAAAGCAAGCGCCCAAATATATTACCTCACTTACTCAGCCGTCCCGTGTCTGCTCCTGCTCAGCGTGCGCTCCGCCTATTCACGAGGTAAGTTTTTAAAGGATTAACTTACCTTCCCGGCAGCCCCCTGGTCCTCGCTCTCACTGCTCCCGCATTCCCACAGGCTGGAATCAAACCCGGGTCCCTGGCGCTGTAAGGCAGCAGTGTTAACCACTGAGCCACCATGGTAACTAGCAGGATGGTAATGGTATGGTGACAAACACCTTTTTTTTAACAAGGTTATGGGGTCAGAGGAGGTGAAATGAGACACTGATCGAAGGATTGGGATGCAAAGAATCGCAGTGAACATGGAAAATTTAAATATTCACACAAAGTTTGTGTTTCCACAGCAACCCAGTTTGAGGTAACAATCTATTATCGTGGCAGGAGGGTGAAGGAGCAGACTGTGAAGAACCCTGATGGATTCCGACTGTGTTACACATCAGAATCTAAATTCCCGTACCTGGACGACCTCCGGTTCCCAGAAGCAGCCTCCTGTTTGAGTGACCAGCAACAAATCATGTACACAAACAGGCTGTTGGAGGGGATGGGCCAAGGGCTGATTGTGGAAGTGAACAATAATCAGATCTGTGCGCAGAGACTCGGCAGCTGTAGGACCTTCTGGTCAATGATGGAGAACCCGAGAAGTAATGAACCTCGACAGATCTCCAGCAAGGAGCTCACCGTCCTGTACGACCTATCTCAGTTTCATCAAGGTGGGTGATGGAGGTGATAAGACACATCTCAGTGTCACATACAGACTGCTCCACACACCCGTCACCATTCAACTCACACTTGGACTGTAAGGTATGAGTAGAATTAGTCCATTCGGCCCATTGAGTCTGCTCTGTCATTCAGTCATGGCTGATATTTCTGAATTCCATTCTCCATGTAAGCCCTGATCCCCTTACTCATCAACGTATCTATCTCTGTCTTAAATACACTCAATGACTACCCTTTCAAAAAGTCAAACTTCAGACCCCAGGTCGTGCTTTCTGATGTCAAAAAAAAAATGGACACAATTGCGATGATTTTGAAAAGAAACTGGGATGTAAAACTAGTTTTGGTCACGATGAGCATCAATTGTTGTAAAATTGCATTTGATTCATCAGCATCTTTTAGGGAAGCTGACCAAGCAGGTCTCCGTGACTCTAGACCCACAGAAAAGTGTTTGACTCTTAACTGCCCTCTGAAAACAGCCAGGTCAGTCAATGAGTTGAGGGGCACTTAGGGACAGGCAATAAATGCTGGCATTGCCAGTGATGCCCACATCCCATGAAAGAATAATAAAAAATTGTTTACATTTTTAAGGAGTCCATTTGCAAGGGCAGTGAGACGAGTGGCAGGTGAACAGGTTGAAGTGAGGGATAGGTGTAGGAACACAGACAGACTACGTGGTGAAGTCTGAACCAGCCACTGGTATTATAACCTGTATTAGCTCTGTTACTGTTTGTTGGCACAATGGCAGCTATTGCAGTTTGTCACCTCCTCCAGTGAGTTGTCAAAGCACTGTAAATATTCTAAATCCTTCCTCCACAGAAATGTGTGCCTTTCTGAACTCGGAGGGTGGATCTCCACAGTATTCCATTTGGCTGTGTTTCGGGGAGCTGTGGCCAGACCCTGGCGATAGAACCTGGAATAAGAAGATGATCATGGTGCAGGTAAGGCCAACCCGTGACAGTGACCCAGGATTTCACCCTTTGACTTCAGCCCGTCCCCTGCTGCCCCATAAACTCCACCCTGAACCCGAGGCATTTCTGATCGTATCCTGGTCCTCCCCGCCCTCCTACCCCGGACACACACACATGCGCGCGCGCACACACACACACAAACACAAAATCCCATTCCTCAAACTCAGGGGAAATCCCTCTTCCTCATTGACAGGGGGCTTTCAGACCCCGCGTAGCTGGGGTGAATGGCCTGTTGGTGTTCGACATTCCACATTACCCAAGCTGAGACTTGAGATGCTTAAACTAGGGGTCCAGCCTGCCAGGTGGGAAAGATCTGTCCGACAGATCAGTGACAGTAGGTGCCTGAAAGAGCTCCCTCAAATATAGCTATTGAAAATTCCCACACAATATCGATTTTGTTTGCTCTTTGCAACCTACAATACAAACTGTTGTGCTCCTGTAACTACCAGTGGAAATGGGAAGAGGCCATTCAGTTAGATCATGGCTGATCTGTTCTTCAACTTCCATTTTCCTGCCTTAGGCAGCAAGTCCAAAGATGTGCAGGTTAGGTGGATTGGCTATGCTAAATTGCCTGTAGCGTGCAGGGATGTGTAGATTAGGTGGATGGGTCTGGGTGGGATGCTCTGAGTGTCGGTGAGGACTTGTTGGGCCAAAGGGCCTGCTTCCACACTATAGGGATTCTATAATAAATGAAAACTGGAGCTATTTAAATGGAGTGGGCATGGGACATTTCTAAGGTGCAATGAGCTGCCCCGGAGCAGTGGTTAAGAGACTTACAATTGAAGTCAACGTGTTTTAACGATGGCAGGAGATTCCAGCTTCTGTACTGATGGGTTCTTCTTCCCCTTCATTCAGGTGACACCCATAACCTTCAAACTGTTGCACGAACTGGCACATGGAGTAGGAGCCTCCTCGCTGCATGGTGATTCTATCAACCTCCAGCTCTCCGATCCCCTCTCCTCCTCCAGCTTCCTGTTCATACTGGAGCAGCACATGGATATCGAGTAGGCAGATTGTCTCCCCCTTGGGCAGCCTGCCTCCAACTACCATTGCCAAGTCAGCGGTGACAAGAGGGAGGGACCATCTCTAAATGAAGCATTAATCCAGTGGATGAGGGTTCGAACCTCATGGTGGTGGGAGTTGGGGGAATGTGTGAATGGCCAGAATGATAAAAATTTGGAAAGAAAAATAGTCTGCCCATGGTTTAAAAAAAGTGATTGTGAGATTGTTGGATTGTTGCAAAAGCCCTGCTGATCCATGTGTGGCGATAGGACGGGAAGTGAGAAAGCCTGGACCTAAACCTGACTCCAGTACTTGACTCACAACAGGCCCTCTGAAATAAGCCCCTTGGGTCATACCATGCTACCAACAACGGGTCAGGAAAGCCCATGGGAGGGGCAATAAATGACAAAGAAAGGTCAAAAGCCCAAGAACAGGCAAAGCGTTCCAGAACAAATCAAAAAAGAAATGAAGGAAATAGAGGGGGCTAGGTACCAGTAATTGAAAACCAAAGCAAGTCAGTGACTGTGGACAGGGCAAACTCCATTCTGAAGAGGCTGCTGTTGTGGAAATGTTGACGTATTTGTGTAAATGACGTGCCTACCTTCCCATGGGAAACCCTTTTCTGAATTGGGTTTGGCTGAATCCCTGGCACCATGTCAAGAGGTGAAAACTGCCAAAGCAGCTAGTTTTTAATTTCTGACTGTAGATTTTGATGGTGTATTTACTTTAATCTGTGATTTCCCTGTGAACACGGTGAAGTTTCAAACGCACAAAGCAGTGTGCTTCTAGGGACAGATCTGCTAACAGCACGCATCTGAAGCAAAGGTAGACATGCATCATCCCTACACCAGTCAAGCAGAGCCTGCTGCTGTAGTTAAGTTTCCTCCAGGCATTTAAAGCAATCTCAGACTCGTTCTTCACAATTTGCCACAACACTAGAGCGCAGTGGTCCCAGCAGTGAAGTAAACGTCTACCTATGCGGACCTGCTCCGCTCACCCCTCTCACTAGCTCAGCATTGGTGAAGCCAACACTGCTGCCCTAGTTGCTAGCCCAAAATGAACAACCATAAGCGCGGGCTAGGCAGAGGGAGGAGAACTAAATGAAATAAGATGCTGTCTCATGCCTCCTACTGTTTTTCAAAGAGACAAGCACTCCTGTTCTGTAACAATCTGACTTTTATTTTTACAATATTCTCAATAACAGGCAGATACATACAATATTAGCACAGCTGATGGAGCACAGGAGCTGTCTACACAAACTGACCACCTCCCCACCAATCCAACAATAACAGGCGCATTATCACTTCTGGGAGGGGATGACTGTTCAATTGGAATTTACTTCTCTTTGGACAGAGATTCAGACTTTTACAATAATTTCATTTTGCCTGATTTTAGCAAGAGCCATGCTAGGTTGAGGGAATTGGTGTTTTTTAAAATAATTGTCCATTCCTTTTCTCTTTGGCAACTGACCTATGCTTTGGTGCCCAGTTCATCCAAAGCAGCATCATCGCTGATTCCCCAGTGATTTATTTAGTCATTGGTGCTGTGACATCAGATACTGCCAGTCACATCGGTGAAAGGATGTGGGATGTGTAGCAAGGATAACAGTTAAAACTCTGAAGACATTTCACCTCCTTCAGCTCAGCAAATCCTAACATCAATGTGTTCCTCATTTCAGCGGTGCTAATACTGTTTAATAGTTTTCTTTTTATTCAGGGTGGGAGGTGTGGAAACATTAGGGCAGGCTCCCTCAACTGCGAATATAAACAGCCCAAATAAATTAGATGTTTTACAAAACAGTTTGTCCAATTTTCTTGAGGCAGTGAGCTTATTTCTCTTAACTAAAAAAAACTGTTTTTGATGAGATACTGTAATTTCACAAGGGGGACCCTACTGCCTCCTTTTAAATGTGCATTCTTTATTATCTAGTATTTAAAAAGGCCAGCAAAACCCCAAATATCAATATATATATACTCCTTGGGTCAGTGAAACCTGCTTTGGTTCCACAGACACACACACACGCACACGCGCACACACACACACACACACACACACGCACACGCACACGCAGTCTCATTCATCAAATAACCACCTTTCAACACACACTCACACTGGCAAATCCATCCAGAAATATAGACGACACCAAACGACAGTCAGACAAAGGCTGGTAACGTTGCACTGTCACCACACAATCTCTCAGCCCACCCTCCCTCTCCTCCCCAGCTTCATCACCTCCCTCCCCCCACCCACTCCTTGAAATAACAGTACGTACTGGACACAGCCCCAGCTTAAATCTTAAACCCAGCCCCTTATCACATTGCCAGAAATGATATAAAGCAGGTCACACATACAAGACGACTGCACTTCTTTGCACCTTTGAGCTAGAGACTCTTCCTGTGCAGAAACTAAAAAGCAAATTACAGCAACAGAGTCAGATGTGGCAATTCAACCTTGAGGTGCGCAACTGGGTTGCGTTGCCTGGCAAGTTGCCTGAGTTAATCCCGTATTCTGTAACATGATTGGCAGCAGATTGAGAAGGGGGGGTGGTGGTGGAGATGGGAAGGGGAATGGTGTACTCTTACTGACTAAAAGCACTAAAATTAAAACAACAGTGTTGCCTAAATTCCCTCTCAGAAACCCAGAGAGCCCAAGGGGGTGGGGGTGGTCACAGCCAATTGATTGCCCGAGCTTACAGTAAAATATCTGGGTTCAAAATCTTTTGCTTTTTTTTTTGGTTGGAAAAGTAATCGCAAGAAATTGCAAACTAAAGGCATTCCTTCATTCTTCACAAGCGTTCCTCAATTCTCTCTTGGGGATGAGACTCATAACCCTGGGCCGCAGAGTTCACCAGAGAGTCTAAACAAGTTTTCCCATCTCTTCTGTGGACTTTGTGCCTAATGCCTGACACTCACAAATGGCTCTGGGGGAGAAAGACAGTGGCGTGGTGCTATAACAAAAATGGACATGTGTAATTAGACAGTCCCTAATACAGAATAAAACAGCCTCATTCTCCAAGAACCAACACTCACTTTACAACAGTGATTCGCAGTGGATGAAAATATTTGGCCACAGATGCCTCAAGGGCCACTAACTCCAGTATCAGGTGGATGGTGAACATAAAAGTGCCCAGAGACTGCAACCTTGAGACAGTGCTCACCAGTACAATCCTCATTATTTCCTTAGTTAAAATGCGCAAATGAAAATACTTAATCAATTCACCCCTGCCATTTTCCAACATTGTACTATACATGTATATATATATACCATTTTTTTTCCAAAAGGGTAAAGAATAACATAGACATCAACAGGAAAAATCATTTCTCTCTGATACATCGCCTTCTCTCAGAATGGCTGACTGCGTAATATTGTTTATTACCATTTAAAAGACAGTGCAGCTGTATGGAATTCACTGACCTACAAAAAAACTTCATGCATGAAGAAAATGGGAGGGAGGGAAGGGAAGAAGGAAAGAGGAGGAGGAAGAAGAGAAAAACAAATAAAAATCAACAGGACACGAGAGAAGATGAGAAAGCTTGCCAGTGGCTCCTATCTTATATACAGCCATCAGGAGATACAGTAAACAGTTCTCAAAAGGTTCTTGTTTTGTCCTTTACTTTCTAAGAATATTCCGCCCCCTCCCTCCCTCCCCACCCCTCAGCATTTCATTAAAAGTGTCCCAAGTTTCTTACATCTAATTCAGGATCATTAGGCACTGCCACAATGAGATAAACCCAGGTACGTCAGAATGACTTACTAAAGTTTTCTTTTTTAAAAAAAAGTCTTCACACTTATTAAAATGAAAATAAAAGGAGGTGCGCAAAATTATTGAATTCTGGTAAATAATAAAAACTGTCTCTCGTTCCTGTTTACGTCTGTGCTGCCGCTTTTCCATGTTTGTCTAACTTCCCAGCCTCCTTCCCATTGCTCTGGCGTCCTCCTTCCTCTGGTCTCTTGCTGTGCCTTCGTGCATACTTGTATTTCTCCACATACGCTTTCACCAAGTTGGCAACTTTGACAGGGTTGATTTCGCCACTTTTACTGTGGCAGATCTGTAGCGGAGAGAGGTGAAATGAGTTTGGGCTGGTGGTGGATGCCTTAGGTATGTAATAAGACCTGGACAGCACTTGCATTAAATACTGTGGCTACAAGAACAGGTCAGAGAGTGGAAATTGTGCACAGTAACCCTCGACTCCAAAAGCCTGTTCACCACTAGGCATAAGTCAGGAGTATGGTGGAACATTGCAAACTTGTCTGAATGTGTACAACGCTATGAACTCTCAAAGAACTGGGCTGTCGTGGGATTTGGCCAAGTTCAGTGGGCAAATACATAGCAGATGTAGTATGATGTGGATGAATGTGAGGTTATCCATTTTGGTAGCAAAACAGACAGGGAGATTATTATCTGAATGGTGATAGATTGAGTAAGGGGAAAGTACCACGAGACCTGGGTGTCCTTGTACACCAGCTGCTGAAAGTAGATGCAGCAGGTGGTGAAGCCACAAAATGGTTATGGTGATCTTCACAGCTAGAGGATTCACGAGTAATGACTTGCTGCAAACGTACAGGGCATTGGTGAGACAACACCAGGAGTACTGTGTGCAGTTTTGGTCTCCTTATATGAAGGTGGTGGTTCTGGCTACGCAGGGAGTGCATTGAAAGTTTACCAGCCTGATTCCTGGGATAGGGGTGGTGGATGAATGGAGAGACTGGATCAGTTAGGGCTATATTCACTCCAGTTTAGAAGATGAACGAGGGGGTTCTCATAGAAACCTATAAGAATTCAAACAGAATTAGACAGGGTAGATGTAGCAAGGATGTTTCTGTTAGCTGGGGAATCCAGAACAAGGGGTTACAGTCTTAAGAGGGAAACCTTTTAGGATTGAGATGTGGAAAATTGTCTTCACCCAGGCAGTGGTGAGCCTGTGGAATTCTCTGTCACAGGAAGCAATTGAGGCCAAAACATTGAATGTTTTCAAGAAGGAGTTAGATACAGCTCTTAGGGCTAAAGGGATCAAAGGATATGGGGAGAAAGTGGGAACAGGGGACCGAGTTGGATGATCAGCCATGATAGTATTGAATGATGGAGCAGGCTCAAAGTGCCGAATATCCTACTCCTGCTAATATTTTCCATGTTTCTATATCTCTAGAACAAAGCAGACCATTTGCTCAGTAGACCATCTTAAACTCTCTACATCTCCAATTCAAAGTGGCAGAAGAGTGTACCATCTACAAGATGCACTGCTGCAACTCATCATTGGTCCTTCTTGTACCAAATTTTTACCACTTAGGACAGAGACACTGCTACCAGCAAGTTCCCCATGGACAACATTCTGACTTCAAACTATATTGCTATTCGTTCACGGTCACTGGTTCAAAATCCTGGAACTTCTTTCTTAGCAGCATTGTGGGTCTAACTACAGCACATGGATTGTAGCAGTTCAAAGGGCAACCACTGTTTCAAGGGCAAAAATGGATGGGGAACAAACGCTGACCTTGCCAATGACACTATCATACAAACAAATAAAAAAACTGTAGCAGGGTCACATAATAACCCTGGGCTCCCCTTCTGCAGCAGATGGCACCTTAACTTCCCTGTGCGATTAAGGGGCCCATCAGTAAGTGATGGAGCAGAAGGATACAGACATAATGGTTAAGGGGACAAGTCGTAAAATATGGAGTCAGCATTGAAAGTGAAGAACCTCCTCCTTGCCTAAGACTTGTGAATTTCTACTGCAGAGAGCTGGGAATGCTCAGGCCGCTAATAAATTGTAAATATAAGGGTTGGAATTTTGGGCAGAAAGAGAATTAAGGGTTATGGCAAAGTGAAGCTGAGGTGGATCAGTCTTGATCTTGATTAAGAATGCAGTGGGGCTGGCTACTCTTCTCCAGTTCCTACTTTTCATGTTTTGTATTGGTTTGCCTAGTCTCTGCTGTCAATTCCTTCTGTGTATGAACATTACCCTCTTTCATCGTCAGGGGGTGACTGAAAATTACAAACCCGCACCAATTTAGGAGTTCCCTATCACAAAATTCTTGCCACGTTTGGCAGAAGAGCGAGTCTTGAGAGTATATTCACCATTAATAACTCTTATTACATCAGCTCGAGCTACAACCAATGTCAATTGCTCCTTCACTGTCACTGGGTCTGAATCCTGGGACTACCTCCTTACCTGCACTGCGGGTCTCACCACAGTGTGTGGACTGCGGCGGTTCAAGAAGGTGCCTCACCACCAACTTCTCAAGAGGCAACTTGGAACTGCAATAAATGCTGGCCTCCCTAATGAAAAGGTGATGACTTTCTTCAGAGACCAGTCATATTCAGAAGGCGAAAACTATAAATCGCACAGGTGGGGCTCTGGCAGGTGGGGCCCTTTGGAAACTAGGATCCAATAAAGTTTATTTTTATTCTATAGGAGTAAATTACTGCAGATGCTACAACCTGTACTGAAAACAAAAAAATGCTCGTGATCACAGCACATCTATAGATGCTGCCTAACCCACTGATCGCCAGCAATTTTTGTTTTCAGTTATTTTTATTCTGCTTCAGTTCTAACACTTAGACCAAGAGAAAGGGAATTACTGACTGATAAATTTTGGATTGAGTTGGGGAAGGGTGTTATAAATCTCACCATTTTGTGTCGTTGCAGAAAATGTCCATTAACAGTTGTGAAGTGCTTACCTTGTGTACTGCTTTGCGGAGAATATCTTTGTAATCATCCTTGTTGATCTCCTTTTTCTGATAGAAGGGTTTGATGGCCAGTTTCACCTCCTCCACTGCACGCTCCTGCGTGTGCAGCTTCTTCAGGTACTGCGACCAGAGGAGAAACACGATCAGCATGCATCCTCTCTCAGGGAAGCATCTTGCTTAGTTTGCCCGAATAGCTCAGCCCTAACTGGGCAACCCTTCTCTGAACGAGCACAGACTGGTTAAGCACGGGCATATTTTATAACACTATATACATCATCGATCCGTTAAAAAAAACTTGTACTGGATGGGGTGCAGAGGAGATTTATTGTCTGAATGGAGCATTTCAGTGATGAAGAGAGGCTGAAGAAGCTCAGATTGTTTTCTTTGGAGCAGAGAAGATTGGAGGGAGACAGGGGATTCTCAAAGAGGTGTGTAAGATGATAAGGGGCATGGACAGGGTGGATAGGAAGCAGCTGTTCCCCTCAGTCGAATGGTCCAGAACAAAAGGGCCCACTTTTAAAGTGAAAAGCCAGGGGTTTCGAGGGGATTTGAGGAAAAGATTTGTCACCCATAGAGAGCTGGGGGTCTGGAATGTACTGCCTGGGAGGGTAGCTGAGGCTCATCAGCACTTGAAGGGTCATAACATTCAAGGCTGTCGGCCTAGTGTGGGAAAGTGGGACCAGTGTAGGGAATAGTGTATTTGTCGCAGTACAGACACGATGGGCTGAACAGCCTGTGCTGTATGATTTGGGAGGAAAAAGACAAAGTAGAAAGCCTATCCATTGCTTTTAACCAAAACCGCCTTGTGGGAAAGATTCAGTGTGGATAAGGAAATCAATGAGCTGCAGATGATAAACAGGAACGGAAGGTGAATGATAGAGGGAAAGATAAAGAGTGGGGAGTGGGATAGAAGAAAGGGAATAAAGGGGCCAACAATGAGAGAGAAAAGAGTAGAATAATCTTATAGTCTGCAGCAGTTTGAAGAATGAGAGTTAATCTTGTTGAATTATTAAGAGGGATTGTCAGGGTAGATCATGAGAAGTTTTTTGCCCCTGGCTAGACCCCCATCTCAGGATAAGGGCTTAGGCTCTTCAGGACTGAGATCAAGAGAAATTTCTCCATGCAGAAAGTTATGAACCTTTGCCATTCTGTGCTCAAGGCAGCTGTGCATGTGGTTAAGAACATCCATGAGAGAAAGACAGAGAGAGAGAGTGTGTTTTTTGGGCCTAGGAAAATCAAGAGCTATGGGAATAGCAGGGTAGACTGGAGATGAGGGTGATGATCTGTTGTGATATTTAATGGTGGAAAACGCTCAAGGGAGCATTTAACTTACACCTCCAGTTTCATATGGTCTTACGAGTTGTTGATTAAATGCTGTGTCAAAACAGTGTGCTCATTTGGGTGAAGGAGAGGGGCTAATTCAGTGTGTCTGGTGATGCCTCACAAGTAAAGCTTGTTTGGGGTGAAGCGTTGCAGCGTTTTTCATGAAATTGCCCTTGCCTGCTGTTATGCCAATGCCCTTACAGGAGAGTAGTAACTGTAGGTTGAAGGTATGAGGTTGACCAGTACCATCTACCTATCCGCTCAACCATCCCCCACCTCACCTGTGCTTGTATCAAAAATAAGAAATAGCATTCTTCGTACATGGGCCAAACATGGGGTATTTCATCGAGGTCATGCAAAAGTCTTACCCTGTCGCTGTCCATATTGCTGTCAGTGCTGGTGGTCCCTTCCACCTTGCTGGGCTCTGTGCTCTCCAACGTGCTGTACAGCTTCGCGGAACTGGTAGTCGGGGGCTGGACTGTAGAAACTGACAGTGTAGGCAGCCCTGCTGAGCAGCCCAACATTGACAAGGAGCCTTGGCGGAGAAACCTGGGCGCCGGCTGGGTGGCAGGAAGGTGGGAAGAGAGGCTGGTCGACACTGGTGGTACGGGGGGTTTAGTCTGGCTGAGAATCTATAGGGCAACAGAGCAGTTAGAAAGGATTGGTGCGTGCCTCGTAGACTATTGAGGTTTCTTCAACACAAGAGCTCACAGATTGCAACGTCACAATACTCAGAGTCGTTACGAGGCACAATTCAGACAATCACATACCACAAAAGGCCATATGCCCCGCTCGCTTGTGCTGGCTTGGAAAGCATTGCTCTATCGGCCCCTCACCAGCCCTCCACGTTTCACCCAAACCCTGCAAATTTAACGTATTAACAACAAACAAAACTAAAAGTTCACGTCAACATGCCTCAAAATCATCTAATTCTTATTGCTGCTTTGAATACATTACAGCCACTATCTTCATCAGCAACTGTAAAAACTGATGGGTCCATGATCACAGAAAAACACCACAAACTGAGCCCATGGGGCAGGATGCCAAACCTCTGCTCTTTCTTGCAGAGGATCTGCATTGGCATTTGCTGCTCTGTATCAACAGTGGAAGTCCTGTAGAGTTCCTGCCTCTGAGGCAGCCTGGATTCAAGGCCCAAATCTAGAATATGAAGGTGAATTCATAACACGACCAGATAAGTTGATTTATCAATCATTCCAACACACACCAATGGCTGGGGGATATGAACGGTGCAGATTCCTGGTCAGCTGGGATGACGGAGAGAAAATTGGAGCCTCATGATGCACAGCAGGAAAAGGTGCAAGCTGCCATAGCAACTTGAGGACTCCCAGAGTGAATTGTAACACCATCATCATACTATCAAGTGCAATTTAGGTACATTATCAGATTCTTTTTCCAGGGAAATGGCTCTTGAAATGTTCCTCAGAGCAGTGAGGAGGCACTGACCCTTCAGTAGACAACACACACATCGTGAAAATTCCCAGTCAATTGCTTCACTAAGGCTTGTGGCCTTAACTAAAGAAAGATGCAGTAGCAGTGTATGGGTATTTATGCAGATGTAAGAGTGGTAATGCCCCCGACTGGTTATCCAGAGGCCCAGCCTATTGTTCTGGAGGGCTGTGGTTCAAATCCCAACATAGCAGCTGACGGAATTTAAATCCAATTCATAAATCTGGAATTTAATGCTAGTCTCAGTCATGGTGACCATGAAGCTATGATTGATTGTTATAGAAACTTGCAAAACATAATGTGCTTTAGGGAGGAAAATCTGCTGTCCTTACTGGGTCTGGCCTACATGTGATTTCAGACCCACGACAATGTGGTTGACTCTTTTAATCCCTTCTGAAATAGCCAAGCTAGCCACTCAGTTAAAAGAGCACTTAGGGATGGATGACAAATGCTGGCTTTTGCCAATGATGTGCACATCCCATGAGATAATAAGAAAAAAAACTTTATTCAGAATTAACTGCTGTGTCACTCATCAGAGAACCTGGATGCAAAATATTTGGAGCTGTCAGTTACAGCGACATTACCTGGGTGATTGCTTGAATAGAATCCTGGGCCTTTGCTCGATTGGCTTCCTCCATCTTGAACAGCAGTGCAGTAACTAAGAACCAAAACACAAGGATCATGTTCCAAAATTATACTGTTCAAGGCACAAATGGCAGTCTCAGAACTGAATAACCAACAGCAGGACTATCGGCAGAGACTGCAGGCAATACATAACTGGGGCAACAGAACTTTCACACGTACTCTGGCTGCTCTCCACAGCATGCAGGGATTTGGGCAAAGTTTGACCACTTTTTCCTTGCCCCATTTCCCTAGACTGGAATTCCCAGTGGGGCTGCACTGAGCAGAGATAGAGAGACAAAGGATAACCTTGGCTCAAAAGGTAACTGGTTAAATACTTGAAGGGAGAAGAAATTGCTGAGGAAAGGGCATATGAAGTAGGACGAACTTGATATCTCTACCAAAAAGCCAACCTAGCACAATGGGCCAAATGGCCACCTTCTGCACTACTTTCTTCTATTATTCTGAGCAATTAAACAAGTGAATATAAATTTCTTCTGGTGGTGGCAGCAGGAGGCACAAGTCAGTATGGTGATCAATGTTGGAAGTGGCTCCTCAAGTTAGACATTCATCTCACATGTTGTAGCTCTGCTCAACATATGTCTCAACAGTTAAAAAATCAGGCTGTTTATTATTGTACATAACACACACACACATCAGGGTCTTGTGGCACAGTGATCTTTGGACCAGAGGGTCCAGATTCAAGTCCCACCTCAGGAATGGACAATGCCCAAACAGGTTAATTAAAATAAAGGTGCTTCCCGTCTCTGACCTCCATTTGATTTTATATTAAAAAAAGTGACCATTCAGTCCATTGTGTGTGTGTGTGTGTGTGTGTGTGTGTCAGCATGTTGATCGTCCTATCTCTTTCCCCTCCCAAAGGGGAGTGTTTAATTTCTCATGCCAAGTGACCTGCAAATACAAACGTAGGCATCAAAAAAAACCCACAAATGCCATGTTATTAGCAATTTGCAGAATGAACTGATCTTGGGAAAATAAAATATCAACTGTGATACAACCTACAGATAACAATCCATCTCAATGGTCCATTGCTCTATCTTGGAGCTCTACCTGACCAGATACGGATGGAATTGTCCAGCTCACTGATGTACACTCTGCAGGTACTGGCCACGGCCAGTACAGTTGCCTCCCACACTCACGTCCATGACTTCCTGCCAATGTGCCTGGTCTTTGGAGTCCTTTTAACTCAATGCTTCTGACTGCCACTAAAGTGAGATGTCCAGAAGATAACTTGCATGCAACAGGAGATGAGGCCTACCCAGGCACATGCAAACAAAGCATTGCAACTGAGTGAGACAAACCCAAAGAAATCTGACTGGGAGACTTTCCCAAAAACAATCACTCGATGGAGACATCAGACACCACCTTTGGCGGGTTAAACCTCATGCCAGGCTGAAATAATACCTTGAGGAGACATCAGTGAGAGGAATGAAAAAAAACCACTGATCTTAAGAATGGTTCCTTTTCTAACACTGGATTCATTTTCAGTTCAACCAGAAATGCTTGCACGTCAGTCTGAAACACAGGATCATTCAGCTTGGTTTTGTGTGGCACATGGTCAAAGACAGACTTCATTAGGACTCCTCACCTAGACTATGCAAAGATCACTTACGTGCTAACATTCCTCCACCGGTTTGGAGATCCCACGACAATGGTTTGCTCGGTGCTCTCGGCTTGTCTCCATTGACCTTCGAAGTGTCGCTGTGCTCGTGATAGTCCTTCTGTTGCTGCGGAGGGGGTGGGGGAGGGGGCTGGTGGACAGTTGGCTCCTTTGGTGTGAAGGCAGCCTCCAAGGGCTGGGGGACACTCTCTGAGATCTGAGAGAGGGGAGACAGCCCCTGCTCCACCGTGTCCTTTGTCGGGCTCGGGAGGTTGACCTTGTCGTCAGACTTCTCTGACGAAGACCACGACAGCTCTTCCTTGATCCTGAAGGGACTGGACTCTTTGCTGCTGCTACTGCTGCCACTGAGAGTCGCTGCCTTCTTCAGTGCCGTTTTCGGCTTGGCTTCCTTCTTCTTCTTCCCGGAGCCCTTCACCTTGGTGCCAGCTGCTTTTGTTTTCTTGGCCGTGGAACGGGGCTTGGTCACGGCCTTTCCCTTTGGCGCTCGCGAGGCCATGCCTTTGCTCTCCGAGCTGTCAATTCGGTGCCGGCCAGGCTTTGAGTCATGGATCTGGTCCTCGGTCTTCATGAATGGCGATCTGCTCTCCCTATCGCGGCTGAATTTCACGCCAATCAAGCCTCCCCCTTTCCCACGGTCATCCTTCATTGAGGCAGCGCAACTCACCCCGTCTCGGATTAGAACAGCTACTTTGGATTGGAGCTTCACTTTCCTCGGCACCTGTTTGCTTTCCTTGGGCACAGATTTGACCTTTTTCCCAGACTGGCCGCCAATCAAATGCTCTTTCCCCTTCTTCTCTGCCTTCAAGCTATCCGACCCTGTTGTCCCCTTTTGCCCGTCAGTCAGCTTTTTCCTTCGCTTCTCCTTGCCCGACTTCTCATCTGCATGAGCTCGCTTTCGGTCTTTGACTTTGAGGAGTTTTGTACCAGGGTCTCCTGTTCGATGGCTTTTTTCGTGACTGCTGCGCCTCTCGTTCTTGCTCCCTTGCCCCTTTCCAGGAACCCTGCTCTCCTGCACGTGGTCCCCAGCCTCAACATCAGAGAAACTGTTCTCAAAGCCCAACTCGTCTGAGTCGTACATGGCTTCCCGGTTTGGAGACAGAGCTGCCACCTCCATTGGATCTTCTTGGTCTTCTAAAGACTCACCTGGATTCACAGTAATGGTCCTGGTAATTGAGCGAGCTTTAATTAAGATATCATCATCGTTTAGTTCTTGAATGGAGGGGGGAACCACAATTCTGCTGTCCCGCCTTCCTTTTGCAGTCTTCTCGTGTTTCTTTTCACTTGGGGGGTTTCTCTCTCTACTTCTGTCCTTCTCTTTCTCGTTCCTTTCTTTTGATCTTCTTGGAGAAGGGCTAAGTGCTCTCTTCTCCCTCTGTGACCGCTCTTTGGATCTGGACCTGGACTGCCTCCGGCGTTTCACT
Organism: Rhincodon typus; assembly: GCF_021869965.1. Lineage (NCBI taxonomy): Eukaryota > Metazoa > Chordata > Chondrichthyes > Orectolobiformes > Rhincodontidae > Rhincodon > Rhincodon typus. The sequence continues at coordinate 17,876,139 of NC_063368.1, forward strand.
GCTTCCGGTTCCCGGTGTTTCTCTTTCTTCCTCCTTTCCTTTCTTGACTTGCTGCTTGACCGGGAACGATGGAATGACCCGCTCTCCTTTGACTGGGGCACACGGCTTTTCCACCTCTCAGCTGAAGCCCTCAGAGACCCGATCGCTGATACGCTAGTGCTGTTGGACGGTGACCACGATCTCGATCTACGATGCTCTCTAGAACGTGTCCGAGACCGAGATACCTTATGGCGTGACCTGGAATTTGACCTCCTTCGCTCCCAGGATCTGGATCTGGATCTGGATTTTTTGCGATGGATTCGCAACCTGTTTCTAGATGAGGATCTTTTACGTTCCCTCGAATGGGACCTGGATCGTTTTCGATCTTTTGACCGAGCCTTTTTGTGCTCTCTCTTGTGCTTTTTCCGGCTGCGGGAGCTGGATTCTGAATGCGACCCAGACTGGGTCTTGGACTCTGCTGGCGACCTGGACTGTTTCACATACCTCTCCCTCTGCTGGTTTGTCACTTTTCTTCGCTGATCCACTTTCTTGCGCCCTCCGTCTGCTGAGTTCTCGCCCAGATCTATCTGCAGTGCCCCTTCATCAGAATCGGCGTGCAGAGATATAAAATCATCTCCTTCAACTCCCCTCAGACGCTCAAAGATTCGTCCGCGACTGCGAAAGGTTCTAGCAGGGCTGAAGTTCTCTTCATCTTGCTGCACGATCTCGCCTTCTTCGATTTCAGAGTCTTCGTATTTACGTGCATCCTCTGGCCATTTGGAAACATTCACCGTGAAAACAAGGTTGTCTTTTCTTTCAACAGTACGGCGGGATTTGTGGTGATACCTGGAGGCAGAAGCAGACTTACTTTTGTGCTCCGCCTTTGAATGCACTTTGGAATCAGATTTATCCTTCCGAACCACTTCAGTTCTTGACCGCTGCCTCGATGCAGACTTGGATGTGACACGGCTGCTTGAGCCTGATTTTGCCTTTAACCGGCTCTGGGATTCCAGCGATTCCAGTGGCTCAGAGATGGTCCTTTCAGAGTTTTTCTGATACCTGGGGGCACCGAGTGAATCTGCACCTGTTTCTTGTTTAGCTGTTTCCAAGGGGCCAGAAATGGTCTTTGCTTCAAGACCCAGTTCTTTTGTGTGTTCATTTTTCCAAAGGTCTCCCTCCTGCAAGGAGCAGACTAAGACTTCTTTCTGCGTCGATTTCAAGGAAAGCTTCAATGTTTCATTCTCAATTTGTAAATTGGGATCCGGACTCTGCATTAAACTATAATCAATTCCAACTGGTGACAGCAATGGCTCCTCATCTTCAAACATTGCATCGCTAGTTCCCTCTCTAGCCAGTTCGTTTTGAGACTGAATATCATTTTCTGAGTCAATAGATTCAATTTCTTGTTGAGAGACAGAGTCCAGCTGAACATTGATCTGCAGTTTGGAGTCACTTTCAAATTCATTTTTGATCGCACAGCTTAACCCTTCTGCAAAACCTGTCTGGAGTTCAGATTCCAAATCTCTGTACTCGGGGGAGCTGTAGAGGTCAGGTTCTAGACTGGATTTGACCACATTCCCACAGTCAATCTGCAGTTCCACGTCTGACAGAGCACACGTTGTTGATTCTGGTGACTGATCTTCTTCGTACTCAGGACTCTCACAATCCTCTTCTTCAGTTAGTCCCGCATCGCTAACAATTTTCAGCTCACCTTCTGAATCATCTCCTAATGGGCTTAAATTGTTAGAACTTGCAATGGACCCTGTGGGATCAAAAGGGTCGTATTTCTCCTCATCCTCTTCCTCTTCCTCAGCTTCCTCCTCACCGTCATCCAATTCAATCCTGTCTTTTGGGGAAAAGTCACCACCCATAAACTCTCCATTGACGTTCTCCTCATCAGTTGGACTGAATGGGTCATACGTATCGGGCCCCAATCGACCGTCGGAACAAGTAATCCGATTTGTAACGTTCTGCTGGCAAGGGACAGAGCTGGATTCAGCCTTTTCCGGACATGTTTGAGACACACTTGATGAACTTGATTGGTTCCCTGAGTTGGAGCACCCACCTCCATTCAATGGTCTTTGTTGACCATTTGAAATACCACTGCCATTCCCAAGAACCAGGCCCCAGTAGGCTCCTTCAGAGCATTGAGAGCTCTGGGAATCACCCACTAGCCTTTTTAAAGGAGAGTCTGACGATTTTTGATCTGTGCTAGGATTTGCAATTTCACCAAGCCCACTGCTTCTCTGAGATAGACAGTTGAGCTCCACGTCCAACAGATCCAGTTTTCTCTTCATTCCCAAATCCTTATCTGGGGAGAAAACTGGGGTTCTGAAGTCTTTAGTCACTGGCTGACTACCTGTCTCTGTCCTTAGTTCTGTGTTTCTCATTCTAGAGATCCCCAAAGTTTCAGTTTCCTCTAGGCTGCTCATGTTCCTCAGCAAGCCTGGTCTCAAAAGTTCCAAGGATGCTGGTGACAACATATATCGATCCAATAAATGCAATCCTTTGTTTGTCTTTTTAACGTCATGGGACTCCACAGATGGGGTTGCATTGTCTCTTATGCTGGACAGACCACCACTGCATAAGCAATCTCTGTAAGGTAAAGTTTCTCCCAAGATGCTGTGAAATGGTACCCTCTGTGATGAAGACGGAAGGCTGGCAGACACTGCAAGGAGAAACGCAAAACATACATCAGCAACTGACTCATCAGAAGCCATCTCTTTACTTACATGCAATGCCCTCCCCTCTTTTTTTTCCTGTAGAGGGTGATTTCTACTTGTCTGCAACTGCATGGTCATAGTCCAGATCCTTAACGAAGATGTCAGACTTTGTGTGAGAACCAAGGAAGTGAATGTTGGTGATCTATTTGACCACAGAGAGCACTTAATTTCACCCTCACCAGAAGGCACCAAACACATCATTTGCTGTTGGAATTATTAGATGGTAAAACACCTAGCCCAGAGACTTTGAAGTCAAATGAAATCTTCTGACTGCACACTTTGGTTGAAAACAGCCATCTCAGTGGAGACCAAGAATTGAATTGAGGTCTTTCTTGAACCATATAGTTTAACACTAGAAAATATTTGCCTTCTGTTACATGATTATACAGGAGGAATAATATTAAAATAATATTAAATTTTTTTAAATGTAGATTTCCACGATACTTAACTAAATATAGTCCACGTAAAACTTATGGTACAGAAACTAGCCTGATATATGTTGTGACTATAATAGCTCTGTGGAGCCTATTTATTTGCACAGGGTCATCTTCAGCATGTAAATGTCAAATTAACAGACAACACCATGTGTAGTGAGTGGGGAAGGGACAATGCAGAGAACCATGGTATGGTTGAGATGAGAAGTGTGAATGGTTTCAAAGGGAAGCTGGACAAACAGAAAAGGAATAAAAGGATAAACTACGCTGACACGAAATAAGTTGGAGCAGGCTTACATACAGCATAAGTGCTAGCATAGACTGGTTGGGCCAAATGGCTTGTTTCTGTGATGTAAATTCCATGTAATTCTGTACACCTCCCCCTGCCAATATTACAGTACAACAAATAATTCAATGCTGAACAGCAACATTCACACCTTGAGGGTAGCATGTGTGTGGTGCAACACACTTTGCTGGTCTACCTGAAAGATATCACAGTGCATCAACTCAGAGTGATACAACCCAATGACAGGTGTCAATCACCCTGAGTCATTTCCTTTGCAGTGGGGTGGGGGGCGGTGGAAAGGAAAGAAGAAAGGCCTTTCCCCACCTGACTTTTTGTATCTCCAGGCTCGATCTTTCTTAAGCGTAAACCCTGGGTGATGTACAACGCGGATCCCAAGACTGGAGATGCCATCCTCTTGCAGGTCGCTCGTGGCCTCTGTGCTTTCCGACTCCAACCTGCTACTAGGACACACACCAATGCAGACGTTAAAGAACTCCAGAGATAGTAGGAACTGCAGATAACTCCTACTGGAGCTAAGTTCAACCTCACGGAAACAAAGACCACCAACTTAACCAATAAAATTTACTCACAGTCAAGGAGCTCCTGACCTTGCACCATGTTGCCTAATAAAAAATGACAAGTGCCATTTCTCTAATGATGCAGTGTATTCGGGAAATATCCAACGTGGAACTGTGCACTTACACAGTAATAGAATGCAAGCATTCGGCCCATGACAGCAAGATGCGTTTGTATAGGACCTTTAACCTAACAAAACACGCCAAGCTGCTTTGCAGCAGTTATGCAGAGAGATAGGTCAGATGGAAGAGGGAGTTTTCAGAAACATTTTAAAGAAGGAAATTGAAGTAAGACCGAGACAACTGAAGGCACAGCTGCCAGGGAGGTGATGAAATGTGACGATTTCACAAGGCCTGAATTAGAGGAGTGCAACTGTAGGATTATAGGATCAGAAAAGATTCCAGCTATAGCGTATTCTGCTATCTCATTATGTTGTGGTTGATTGGCACCTTAACCCCATCTAACCTCGATTCCAAAACATCCAAAATTTTGCAGAACAAAAATCTATCAAGCCCAATTCTGAAATGTACAATTTGTTTCCAACGTAGAAAGATATTTTTTTAGGAGAGGAGGGGGAAGAGAGTTCCAGATTTCCACTCCCCATTGTGTGAACTTTTGCCTCCTGACATCGCTCCTGAACTACTTGGCCCTTGTTTGAAGATTATGTGCCCTTGTTTTGGACGCCCCCACCAGAGAAAGTAAACTTTATGTACCCTGATCAAATCCTTTAATCAGCTTACACACATCAGTGGCATTTTTTCTATCTCCTACAGCAGTTACTCCAAAGAATTTGAGGTGAAATAGTCAGTCACTGTGCTGAAGTGAGGGCAGTTTGTTTATATAGATTCTCTATAGATTCCTTCCCTCACTATCTCTGTAATCTTTCATACAGCTTTATCACTGCACTCCTCTAAATCTGGCCTTTTGATCTTCATCACTTCACCACTGATGGCCATGCCTAGGTCATAAGCATCGTGCATATATTTCTGAAATTTACATCTTCCAAACGTCCAACTATCTCTTTATGTAACTGCTGTGAAACACTAGATTTACTGGGTTATAGGTGCTATATAAATATGAGTCATTGCAGTTGTGGCTTTACTGGGCAGCATTCTCACTTCTTAGTTTCAGGAGTTGTGGGTTCAACTCCCCACTCAAGGGAATACAGGACAAAATCAATGTATGAACCTCAGTCCAGTAAGGAGGGTTTACTGCACTTGTGAGACCTGCTGTCTTTGAATGTGACACTGAACAGCTCTCCCAGGTGGAATACAAGATCCCATGATCACCAGGCAGCTGAAGGCATGGCTGCCAATACTGATCTTCCCCCTGTTGCTCAGGACATTGGTGGATACTGGATTCTGTGTCCAGTTCTGGTCTCTCTGTTATAGGAAGGATATTATTAAGCTGGAGAGGGTTCAGAAGAGATTTACCAGGATGTTGCTGGGAATGGAGGGTTTGAGCTATAAGGAGAGGCTGGATAGGCTAGGACTGAGATTGGGAGGTGACCGTATAGGTGTTTATAAAATCATGCGGGATATAGATAAGGTGAATGATAGGTGCCTATTCCCTAGGGATGGGGGGATTTCAAAACTAGGGGCATATTTTTAAGTTGAGAGGAAAAAGATTTAAAAAAGACACAAAGGGCAACTTTTTTACACAGAGAGTGGTTTGTGTGTGGAATGAGCTTCCAGAGAAGTGGTGGACGCTAGTACAGATCCAACGTTTAAAAGACATTTAGATAAGAACATTAATAAGAAATGTTTACAGGGATATGGGCCAAGTGCGGGCAGGTGGGACTAGTTTAATTTGGGATTATGGTTGGCATGGACTGGTTGGACCAAAGGGTCTGTTTCCGTGCTATATAACTCTATAACCAATAATATGAAAAAGAAGATGGTCTGATAATTGTCTCACTATTGTTTATTAGCACTGGCTGTGTGCAAACTGGCTTTGTACCCAAAATGACAACAGCAACTGACTCAAGATAAACTACGCTGTAAATAGCTTAGGAACATGTTGCATGGTGGATTGGGCTCAAAAGGTTGAATGGCCTACTCTTGCTCTTACGTTGAGAAAGGCACTAAAGAAACGCAAGTTCTTTGATTCTTCCTTTGCTTAACAAGTGTATGCATAAGGGAAAAGAGGTAGTAGCATATAACTCAGCAATAACGAGAGAAGAAATGTGATTCTTACAAATAAGAGGCTCCCGTATCTGCAACAGGCTCAGGTTCTGGATTCAGCCGTGTTCGGAAAGTGGCTCCATATGTGGATCCGATATGTTGCAGTGCACTGGTGAGGTGGGACAGTAAAACAGACACCACTTCCTTCTCCTTCATTGGAAAAAGGAACAGTAAAGAGTACAGGAGGTCAATCCATAGCACAGCCTCAATGATGGTGGAAGCAGACAGTGTTAAACACAAAACTGGATAAAAGTGCAATCCTGCAGACGCTGGAAATCTGAACGAGAGTCATATCAGACTGGAAAGGTTAACTGCTTCTCTCTCCACAGATGATGCCAGAACTGTTGAGTTTTGCCAGCATTTTCTGTGATTGTTTCAAAAGTGGATAGATTTATTTCCAGAAATAACGCCTTGGGAATCCAGTACATGAATAATTTAAGACGTAATGTACAGGAAGTGGAGTTTGGGAAGAATAAGCGAGTTTGGACTTAGCATTCCCGAAAAACTCTTGTACTGAAGGTTGTCCTCACAGCATCTCTGGGTCTGTCATACAGTCACTGACAGAGACTGATCACTGTGATTAATCAATGATTCGTTATCATAGTATCATGTGACCATGAGAGTATTAGAAAGTGAGAATGCGGGACTATGGTTTTTGTCATCCAGCAATTCTTATGTTTCTAGGATGTGACAATAGATTAATAGGCAACAGGCAGTTCCAATATCTTACCGGATTCCCATTACCAGTTGTACTGTGAAGACCAGCCACTGCAATCTCTGGTGAGCTCCTAGTGACGGCATTTGAACCTGCTGGTGTGCATGTCTTCCTCCTTCTAATCTGTTTCTGCTTCCTGGAATCTGGGGGAATAGGAGCCACAAACAGAGTCATATAGCAAGTGAGGGCATTCAGCCCATTTTAGCCATGTCATAAGCCTGCAAATTGTTCCTATTCAAGCAGAAATTCAATTCTTCTTTGACTGCTCTATCAGTTTGCACTTCCCTTTCAGATCACCAAAGGAATGTATAAGGGCTATCTCAGAGATAGCTTAATGAAGAATCATATTTATGCTTACAACATTACTGGGGCTGTGGCAGAATCTGAGATCCCAGAACACATTGTTGGTGTTTACTGCAGGTTTGCGTGGTGCAATGGGACTGCATGTGTATTTACACTTCTATACACATAGACCTTTAATAAGTCAACATGTAGCCCCGCAGCACTAATGCTGTGCTGTTACCTAGACTGTAGTGAAGAATAATGGTTGGGATATGACATCTTCACATAATGTTTACTTGAGTGCTCTCAGCCATACAAACGTGGGTTTTGAGCTTTCAAATGCATACTATAGCAGCATGTACACAAACCAGACACTGGTAACGGGAGAACAATTAGGGATTGTTATTAAAAGCTGGCCTTGCCAGCAACACTCCACACAAAAAGGCAGTAATTCCAACTAGAGATATTAAATAAGATTAACACACAACACAGATGAGAAATTAAAATTACAGATTTCTCCACCAAGACACAGGTGTCAATATCTACCTCAATCGCTAATTAATTACATTTGCTATTCCTGCTATAGGACATGGTTGTTACAAGGCAGCTATGTTGAAAACTGAATACTTCTCCCATTAGATTAAGCTTCAAAAGTTGCAGATTCCCACATCTCGTTAAGCAGCATCACACACACACTGGACAGGAATGTCCCTTCACAGACATAGAGCCCCATTCAGCCCCTGTTGCTTGGGCATCAACTCCATTACCTTTTGTGTCTTTGTGTAACACCAATCTATTGATCTTAACTCCAAGATTTGAACTAATCCATCATCAATACTGTACATACAGGAGAGTTCCAGTTTTCCACCAGCCTTTTTGAATGAAGAAGCATTTTCTGGTTTCACCCCTGAATGCCTACCTCTAATAATTCAGATAATAATCATCCCCAGACCTGATCATAGAAGGGTTTTAACTGCATTCAAGCTCGTTTGCACTTTGCGAAAGGTTATGCGTACCTCGTTGACATGTTTTTCCACAGTCATTTGGCTGTCGAGTGGCTGCATTCAAATCTCTTAAGTGCTGCAGAGTGTTCTGGAAAATAAATCAGTTTTTGTTTGACACAGGCTGGTCTGACAGTACACACACACACACAGACACACACCAAGTTACTGTGACTAATGATATGTTAGCTACAGTATCAGGTCAGTGTTGCTATGGCTCACTGAATTGCATTCCCGTCCCAAAGTCAGAAAGGTATGGGTTCAATCCTTCTCAGGAGAGTTCAGCTCAAAGTCTAGGGTGGCAGAGCTGAAGTGCGGAGGGACAGCTGCAATGTTAGAGTTACTGCTGTTCAGGTGAGAAGTTAAACCAAGCTCTGTCAGGTGCATGTATGAGACCCTGTGGCATTATTTCGAAGAACAGTTCATTTTACTGTCCTAACAAGTGTTGATCCCTCAGTAAACAGCAGAATAGAATATCTCCTCACTGTCTTATTTAATCTTGAATCTTGCTGCATTCAAACTAGCTGCTCTAATCCCAACATTCTAACAGTGACTAACTTCAAACACCGCTGCACTGGATGCCAAGTGATTTGAGATGTGAAAGGCTAAGCAAATCCCACAAACAGCAATGAAATAAAGACCAAAAAGGCTGTTTTATGAATATTAATTGAGATTTCAACAGTGGCATAGAAACAGGGTTGTACATCCCAGCACTTGTTTGAAATAGTGCCATAGGAGATCCAGTCTAACTTTCTAACCTTCTGACTGAGAATGGCCAGCCAAGTTCAATCACAGACTGAACATCAGATCTGCAGCTCCCCGAGATAGCGGTAATTCTCCAAGATATCTGACTGCACAGCATTACAACGTTAAACATTACCTTAACTTGCTGCACACACGGCGGGGTGCTACAGTTAGCCCGCATCGAAGTGTTGCACTCGGTCCATTTATCGAGTGGGCTCCTCCCCAGTGGCTGTAGGATCAGCTGTACCTGCTCAGCACCTGCAACACACGGAAACAAAGCCATGGTTTAAAACAACATCAAGCAAACCAGGAATGTGGGCAATGGCCACCTGATAACTAATAATGAGACAGCTTACTTTTATAAACTTGATTTTGAAGAAATCGAAGGAGACATTGGTAGTAAGTTGAGGAAGATAGTCAAGGAAGTGGTACAGTGCAATTCTGACACCACATCTTTAGGAGGAATATGAATCATGGAGGTAATGCAGCATAGATTCATCAGAATGATAGCTGAACTCCAACTATTTAATGATAAGGAGAGATTAATGCAAATTGAAATTTAGAAGATTAAAGCAAGATTTGATCAAAGTTATTAAGGGGAACAGATAGGGTAGTTAGAGAGGAACTATTTCCGCTGAACTGATGGGGAGATAGAGATAAACTGTTTCCGCTGGTTGGGGAATATTGGATTAGGGAACATGGCCTAAACACTGAAGACAGAACTTTCAGGAGCAAAGCAAGCAATGCTAGTACACCATAAATGCTGTACAATTTTGAAACTCCCTTCCACATACACAAGTTGATGTAGGATTAATTATTAATTTTAAATCCGAGATCAACAGATTTCCAATGGTATGTAGTGATATGGGGTGAAGGCAGACATCTGGTGTTAGGTCACAGATTGTTCAAGATCTTACTGAGGGGTGGAAGAGACTCAAGGTGGTAAAAGGCCTCATCCTGCTCCTATGGCTCGGACAAACTTTTTAAAAAATAAGGCTAGTACAGATATAAAAGAAATACTGAGGCTGCAGAAAAGCCTGGAAACCCTCTGCAGAATTGGCTGCGTCTGTGGAGCGAAGCAGCATTTCAGTATTTTCTATCTGTTAAAAATATATAAGAGATACACAGATAACACAGTGTGGAGCTGAAGGAACACAGCAGGCCAGGCACCATCAGGGGAACAGGAAAGTTGATGTTTCGGGTCGAGACCCTTCTTCAGAATTTCTGAAGAAGGATCCCGACCCGAAACGTCAACTTTCCTGCTCCCCTGATGCTGCCTGGCCTGCTGTGTTCCTCCAGCTCCACACTGTGTTATCTCTGACTCCAGCATCTGCAGTTCTTACTATCTCTAAGAGATACATAGTTGGTTTGATGTGAGGGGATTAAGGAATGACAGGATTTAAAGAATTATGATGAAAGAGATTATTACAGAGCGTGTGACACAAAACTGGGTTATTTGGCCCAATAGTCCAAGGCACCTCTAATCATCCCACCCTATCAACATATCCTTCTATTCCTCTAACAGAAACGGAAATTCTGGGAAAACTCAGCAGGTCTGGCAACATCTATGGACAGAGAGCAGAGTTAATGCTCTCAAGAAGGGTTGCTGGAAGGGTTGCTGGACTCAAAAACATTACCTTTGCTTTCTCTCTGTAGCTGCTGCCAGACCTGCTGAGTTTTCCCAGCAATTTCTGTTTTTGTTTCTGATTTCCAGTATTTGCAGTTCTTTGGTTGATTTTTCCCCTTCTATTCCTTTCTCTCTTGCATTTACCCAGCAATCTTTTGAACACGTGTATAATATTTGTCTCTAATACTCCCTGTATTAGTGAGTACACACTCTAGGATAGAAGCTTCCCCTTATCTCAGCACAGGAACTATTGGTGACTTTTACTTATGGCATCTGGATTCTCCGTAAATAGAAAGATCTGTTCCCAAATTGACAGGATGGACACTAAATGCATGTTTCCTCTTGTGGAACAGATTGAAACTAGGAGACATAGTACAAATTGTCTCCAGTTTACAGACTCAGAGTCATACAGCATGAAAACAGACCCTTCAGTTCAACAAGTTCACGCTGAACATAATGCCAAACTAAACCAGTCCCACCTGCCTGCTCCTGGCCCATATCCCTCCAAACCTTTCCTATTCATGTACTTATCCAACGTCATTTAAATATTGTAATTGTACCCACATCCACCACTTCTATATTGGAGATGAGAATTGTTTTTCTGTCAGCCGGTTGCTAGTCTGCTAAATTCCTTTCTTCAGGGAACAGTGGAAGCAGTGCCTTTGAGTACTTTTAGGACCAACTTAGACAGATTCTTGACTGGCAAGGGAGTTAAAGGAAAGGCAGTAGACAAAAAAGTAAAGGCCACAATCAAACAAGCCATGAACTCATCAAATGGCAGAACAGGTTCAAGGAGCTGAAGAGCCTAATCTTGCTCCTAATTCAAATATCTGTATATCCATAGGTCTATCCTCATCATCTTAAGGACCTTTATGCTCCCTCTCAGCTTTTATACTGACAAACAAACAATGACACCGTGTTTACTTCTTTAATTTTTATCATGACGGAATAATATTTCACAATAGGAAAGCTGTTCTTGAAGTATGTGCATCCTTGTAATATTGGTCCTTGTTTTCAGAGTGTGGATTTCCATCTGAAAGTTGATGCAGTGGGGACTGTTGCATAGAGCAGCACCCAAGGGTCTGTTAGTATATCTCTGCATGAACTGTGTACGGTTCGTGTGCTACAGCAGGGAACAGCAAGAATGGAATTGTCCCTGTGGCCCAGTTCAGGTCTCAGCACTGTCTCACAAACAGCATTAACAGATTCTTCTGAGCAGGCTTCTACTCTTGTCCTCTCCACCCTGCAGTAGATTTCAAGAGTGAGGAGAATGAAAGTAATTACAGTTCAAATGGGATTACACAGCAGGAGTGTTTCCAGCATAATCGAAGTTTCTAAAAAGTCATCAAGTGATCTCAGCAAAGGATGTCAGTGCCGGAGAACTGAGCATGTTCAGCATTCCCAGGTCACTGGTAGCATGGTTAAATGTGGTGCAGAGCTCCCAGTACTTTACACTATCATCAGAGGAATGTCCAATATTTTGGGGGTCAGTTTGCTCAGTTGGTTGGATGGCTAGTTTACGATGCAGAATGATGCCAACAGCACGGGTTCAATTCCTACAGCAGCTGAGGTCACAATCCAGGTCTCACTTTCTTAGCCCTGCCCCTCGCTTGAGGCATACTGACCCTCTGGTTAAATCCACTATTTGTTTTGCTCTAATGAGGCAGCAGCCCTATGGTCCTCTGGAACTATGGCGGCATTTTAGTGCGCAATGTGACAGCTATCCACATCTCTCAGTAGTCCACATGTGCAGTAGCCTGGAACGTTTTACTATGTTTAGCTTGTATATAAATGCAAGTTATTGTGATTCCACCCAGTGGGACTGCTATTTCTTTCCTTTTGATTGAGAAATTGAGCTGAAGGATTAAAGCTTATAAGACAGGATGGCAATGACATTGGAAAGAGCAGAAGTGATGAGACAAATCAGGAAGTACTAGTCAACTGTGATGCATAGATTGTAAAAACAAAAACCTATAAAAAAATGAAGAAAACTGCAGAGTGAATGAAAGACTGATGTGAGTGAGGTTTTCCTGGTTCTGGAAAGAACAAAGACTGGGTGGCAAGTTTTGATTTCAATACAGAGAATATTGGGGCAAGAGTATTTGTAACTCAGAAACAAAGTTCAGAAGCAAGACATAGCACCATTGATAAAAAAGGGTCTGATGGCCAGGGATAGTATCCCTACCTCGAAGCCAGAAGGCCTGGGTTCAAGACCCACCTCCTCCAGAGATGTGCAGTATTACCTCTGAACAGGTTAGAAATTATCAATAAAAGAGATCAAGGAATCGAGGAGTGAGTAGGAATCATCTTCCAGGCAACCTTTACACCATCCACAAGATGTTAATACAGCCTCTCTCTAGCAATTATCAAAAGAAAAACAAACTACGGTGGATCCTACATATCTGAAACAAGAGGAAATAATGCAGAAAATGCTCAGCAAGTCAGGCAGCATCATCAAGGAGACAGGAATAAAATGATGCAATTTTTCAGGCCAATAGCGTTTTGTCAGATCTTAACATTCAAGTCTGGGATGGATTTGGACTCTGGATTTTTGAGGGTTTCTCATAAAAAGCAGTTTAAAAAATAAAACGCATGCTTCACAAAAGCAAAACCAAAGAGGAGATGGATGGTTCAGACTGGTCAGTGAGGCCATAAAGGACCAATGGTGCACTCAAAGGAAACAGGTGGCTACAATTAATTAGGCTGGGTACAGGCAGGTGTCAACTGAGGTGGTAAGGTTCTGCTATGGACGAAGGCCAACTGAAACTGGATCACGAACACCTAACTTGTTTTGCATAAGCATATAGCCAATGAGCGAAGAAAATTCCATTCTGTCGTATGATCTGGGCTAAATGTGAAACCAGCTCTAAAGGTGCATAGCTCATCACAGAACCTAGGGAACAGTATAACACCAGAACAAACCCAATAAGAATCATATGGATGGCCCTGTGACCAAACACTGACACCATGTGGTTCTGAACCACTACTGCATATCCACCAGCAAGTACATCCCCACTGGTCTGCCAAATGTGATAACAACTTATTTTTCTTTTAAAGCCAAAAACACAGGCTTATATTCCTTGGGGTACAAAGCACATTTTCAAACAAAGGGTGAATAAAATACTTCCACTGGGACTATTCCAATGCAAGTGAAATTCTCAATACTGTTCATATGAGAGTTTCTGATTCAACCCCTTTTGAGGCAGTGATTTCCAGACTCCCACCACCTTCTGAGTGAAAAAATATTCTCTTCAATTCGTCTCTTATCCTTCTACCTCATCCCTAAACCTGAGCGTCCTGGCTATTGACACCTCAACTGATGGAAAAAAAAGTGCCTTCCTATCTGCTCTATGTCCCTCATAATCTTGTATAACTCCCAAACTTCACGACTATAAGAAAAAAACAACCCCAGCCGATCCAATCTTTCCCCATAGCTCAGACCCTCCACAGGAACATTCTGGTACATCTCCCCTCAATGTCTTTAGTGCAATCACATCCTTCCTGTTATATAGTGATCAGAACTCTGCACACAGCAATCCATTCGTAGCCTAACCAGCATTTTATATAGTTTCAGTATAACCTCCTTACTCTTGTATTCTGTGTTTTGCCTAATAAAGCCCAGTATTCCATATGCCTTCCCAACTACCTTATCTACATGTTTTGCTACTTTCAGGGATCTGCAGATATTCAGAACAAGGATCTCTCGTACTTTCCAGCATCCCATCATTCATAGTGCTCTCCCTCCACCCAAAAACTGCTATGGCTTTGGGGGCAGGAGGGAGGAGGAGAGTAGCTGTAAGTGTTAAACTGAGACTGATAGATTTTTAACATAAAACAGAAAGTGCTACAGAGAAGCTCAGTAGGTCTAACAGCAACTGCGGAGAGAGAAACAGAATTTATGGCTCTTCTTTAGAAGATAGTACCCACACCTTACAAAAATCTCAGGGTTTGGAAAGGTGGGTGGATCAAGGTTGTTGTACATTGCAGTTAGCACCTGAAAGGGTTAACTGATGTCATGAGATAAGCTCCAAAGTATCAAGGATCATTTAGAGGAGAACAAATTGCCATTCAGTTCCAGGTCAGTGCTAAGTGTATGTAGCAAACTGTAATGTTTACCTAATCTTAAGTATAGCCTAAGATCTTACAAAGGCCTCTCATGCAACTCAGATGTATTAAGTACTATGTAGCAAACCTACTCCAGTTATGAAAACCATGCCTCTCCTAAAGACATAGTGTTTGTCATTTGCAATAAGTAAATAAAACTAATATCAAACAGGAGAACTGATGGCAATGAATCTGCCCAAAGGACCTCAGATGGCTCCAGTGGAACGAACCACAACAGATACCAGACCAGCAGGGCTAGTAGCTGAAAATATACCAAAATATACAAATCAATTGTCATCAAATTGACTAGAAGACAGACCTGAAGAACTGGATGGACTGCATCTGCTCTTAACACTATTTTCCTCTCCTCACCACTATCTCTCCATCTATTAGTTGACTAGGAATAACCATCCTAACTCAGACAGGTGGAATTCCCATTTGGATAAGGTACCAGAGCGCTACTGATGTTGGTGGAATTAGCACCTTCAGGAGGGCAGGAAATTGGAGGAAATAAAGAAAGAGATTGTTTCTGGTACCTCGCTCCCTGTAAGATTCAGTGCATTGATCCAATTCGGATTCATCCCCTGAGCACTCGTTCTGCTGTGGATCCCGGTTTTCATCATCTTCCATAATTCCAGATCAGGAGAGGAACCACTACAGAAATGAGACACAATTGATAAGTACGGTGTTGAAAGTATGTCATGCTGTTAGTAAGGACAAGAGTGCTGAAGACTGGAATGTAACAGTATTATTGTGCTGCTCAAGGACCTGGCCTTCAAGGCAACAAAGATGTGTCGAGTAAACACAGGATGAGAACAATCAGAGTTTGATTGCTGCAGATTGGAAAATATTTGATAGTTTCAGACTGTAGCTCAGACTCAGTCAGCAGTTGCCAACAGTCACGGTTGGGCCATACACTCTGGAATTCCCTTACTAAACATTTTGGTCTCATTTAAGAAAGGCTGTACATACATTAGAGACAGTTCAGAGGAGGCTCACTCGACTGATAAGCAAGATGGGTAGGGGTTATTTTATGAGGCAAGATTGAACAGGCCTCAGCTTCTTTCCAGTGGAGTTTAAAAGAATGAGGTGATCTTATTGAGACATACAAGATCCTGAGGGAACTTGACATAGCAGATGCTGAAAGGATGATTATTCTTATGGGAGAGACCAGAATGAGCGAACACAATTTAAAAATCAGTAATCACCCATTTAAAACTGAGATGAAGAGGAATTTTTTTCTCTCTGATGGTCATGAGCTCTTGGGGCCTTGTTCCTCGGAGAGCACTGGGGGCAGGCTCATTGAATACTTTCATCTCCTTTAAGGTGGTCCTTAAAACCTACCTCTTTTGGTCCATTATCTCCTTTGGCTCAGTGTCCAATTTTGACTAATAACACTTTTGTGGAACACTTTGGGATGTTTGTGATGTTAAAGGCACCGTAAAATGCAAGTTGTTGGTATATAAAAAAAGTGTGTTTTCAGATCTCCCCTGGCATTGTTCACTCAGTGTCAAAGGATACATTAAAAATAATACTTTAAGTGTGATGACAAACTGCAACAGGAAACCCCATACTTAAAGGATCACAGAACACCCAAAGTCAATAATCTTGTAATGTACAGGGAAGAAAAAATTAATGCAATAGATTTTTAATGATGCACTATTTGCTTCTTGAGTTTCTCAGAATTGCTTCAAATTGCTACCATTCGTTATCACCACCTGTACTTCAACCCAGTTAGGAAAACAGATCGAGCTGTTCCCTCCATACACAATTAAATTTTAGATGAATAAAATCAAAAACTGTACTATGGGTTCTTTTACATAATTGAGACATGGGAAATGTTCACACAACAGGCACTGTTCTTTCCTGACATTCTGCACCAACATTGCTTAACCGCAGATAAATGGTAGTTAGATGAGCTACTGCACAACTTCAATATATAGAGACCCCTTCAACACCCATTCAGCTGTTGGCGACTCACAAGAAACAGCGTACAAGGACACCCCTTCAGGGACGTTCCTGCTAGAGGGTGTGTATAAAGTTTAAAATCCAAGTACCATTAACATGATTTATTCCAGTTGTTGATACCAAAGGGTCTTGGTGTTCTGATTTAGGATTTATCCCTCTCTGAGGTGTCAAGGACAGTCTTTCCAAACTTCCAGTCATTCAAAAGTCAGATAGGGACAAAGCTAAAAGTCAGCAAGAAGAAAAACCTGTATTTTTATAGTGTTTTCACAACAATTAGATGTCTTAAAGCACTTTATGACCTATGAAATGCTTTTGGAGTACTATCACTGCCTAGGGTGCCAGTGTTTAGATGAAACATTAAAATGATATCCCATCTGCTCTCTGAAAGGGATGAAAATGATCACTTGGCATTATTTGAAGAACAAAGAGGAGTTGCAATCAGTGTCCTGAACTATACTTCTCAACATGCACCTAGAGAAGTTTAACTCGTCACGTTTTTCATTCCTGTGCACCAATTGGCATTTCCCCTACACTTGTAACACAAATTTGTAACTAGTTATTTGTAAAGAACTTTGAGATGTCCTGAAAAAGTGAAAGACGCTATACAGATACAGGCTTTTCTTAAGAGAGCTGCCTGTACTTAGAAGCTACCTTTCTGGTAATCTTATACTAAATGTGATAGACAGAGCCAAGTAATCTCATAACCAATAGAAGTAGACATCAGCCTTGCTGTCCTGGCACATTCAGCCATAAATAGTAGTGGAAATTTAAACAGCTAACTAGAGGAGCCTTGAAAAATATCCCTATTCTCGATGATGGGATGGCCTAGCACATGCTGAAGCAGTTTCAACCATCTTCGGCTAAAAGTGCTGAGTGAATGATCCATTTCAGCCTCTTCCTGAGGTTCCCAGAATCACAGATGCCAGTCTTTGGCCAATTTGAGTTTTCCATACAATATCAAAAAGTGCTGAAAGCATTTGATTCTGCACACGCTAATGGCCCTAAGAAAATTTTGGCAGTAGAAGATAGGATTTCTGCCCCAGAACTGGCTACATTTTAGCCAAGCTATCCCAATACAGCTACAACACTGCCATCTACACAGGCAGTACAAAAAAATTGATCAAGTAAGCCCTGCATGCAAAAAGCAGGACAAGTCCAAATCGGTCAATTACCATCCCCACCAATCTATTCTCTATCATCAAAGTGATGGGAGCTGCTGTTGACAATGCAATCAAGTGGCACTTACTCAGCAATAATCTGCTCACTGATGCAGTCTGTCCTCCTGACAAGGCCTCTCAGCTCCTGACACAACACAGTCTTGGTTAAAACATGAACAAAAGAATTGAATTCAAGAGGTGAAGTAAAAATGACCCTTTGATATCGAAGCCACATTTCACCTAGTGTGGCATCAAAAAGCCCCAGGAAAACTCGAGTCAATGGGAATCAGGGAGGAAACTCTCCACAGTCTGGAGTTATACTGAGCATACAGGAAGACGGCTGTGGTCAATGCAGCTCAATCACTTCAGACCAAATACATCACAGCTGGAATTCTGCCAAATGGTGCCCTAGACCCTAATAATCTTCAGCTACTTCATTAACAGCTTTCCCTCCATCGTAAGGGCAGAAATGGGATGTTCACTGACAATTGTACAGTATTCAGTGCCATTCAGAACTCTTCAGAAACAGAAGCAATCTGTGCCTATATGAAACAAGACTGGACAACATTCAGGCTTGGGTCTGATAGCTGGCAAGTTACACACAAGACATGCAAGGGCAAAACAATCATCGTCCCCCACAAGACAGAATCTAACTAACAACTCTTGATGTTCAACAGCATTACCATCTCAGAATTCCCCACTACCAACACACCTGGAGGTTGCCATTGACCAGAAACTGAACTGGACCAGCTATATCAATATTATGGCTACAAGAACAAGTCAGAAGCTGTGAATTCTGTTGCGTGTAACTCACTCCTGACTCTCTAAAGCCTCTCCACCATCTAAAGGCACAAGTCAGGAGGCTGATGGAATATTCTCCACTTACCTGGATGACTGCAGCTCCAGGAACACTCAAGAAGCTCAACACTATTCAGAACAAAGCAGCTTGCTTTACTGGTACAGCATTCAACTGTCTCTTAAACAACTCGGATCTTTGCCCCACAGTATCGAAAAGCTAATCATACTTAGTGTGAGGAATTTTCAGACATGAGTCCTGAATTTAACTTTCAACAGTTTGAAGATATGCTTCTCCCCAATTTGTTGTACTTTCAAGATTAACCTCAAAGACCTGCTCCAGATGACCAATACTTTGTAACTTTATGATAGTTTATAACTTGCATACTTTATAACGATATTTTACGCAGCTCACATTTCTCTAGCTGTTCCTCAGAACTTAAGCTTCTAACAAAAACTCAAATGCAGAAGTCAAAATGTTGCATATCTGCAGGTTTAGAAAGGGATTGCTTCATTGGCAGATTAATCCTGAATCAAAGCACCAAGAGTTTAAGCCTCTCCACATCATCACCAACAGCTTTTGAATGCATTCTTTGTGTCACAGTGGCCATAAGTGGACTATAGTACTTAAGGCGTGGTCTGAACAGACCTGTCAAAGTTGGGCCAGGTAAGAGGTCCCTAATGCAAATATTTGCTGCAAATGTCTAAACTTGGTCTTTTATTTCCCTACGCTGCACACGATGACAATTCAAAAATCATCTCAGTGAAGAGCTCTCATAGGTCCTCAGGACATGATGAGGCTATACGAATGCAAGTCTTTCTTATTTTATTGTAGCTTTATGTAAGATACCAAAGCACCACTGAACACTTTAAAGATGAATTAATGCCACCTATGCACCCGTGCACTGCACACACTCCAGCCACCAGAAGATTTGCGTGACACCACCGGGACTGTTATGTGTGATTACACTTTGCTCAGCTGTTACACTGACTATACAGCCATATTGTATCCGTCACTTAGACTTTTCACACGGTTGCTTTTATTGCATTCTGACTAAGCAGCTGAATTCTCTTAGGGAGAGAGGGAATAAAGTATGGGTCAGTTCCGAGAACTTCTGAAAATGGAAACAAAACTTGCCACAAGTTCTTGAATGGATTGTACGCCTTAAAATTTCATTGCATTGAAATGACAATACTTCACACTACTGCCTGTTCAAATTAAATTTTCCCCAGGGGCTTAAAACCATGGCATTCCTTGCCTTTCTTATCTTCCCTTCCTCAATTTTCCCTTCCTCCTACAGTCTTCCAGCTAATAAAATCCAAGTCTGGCCTTACCTATCCATTTCACTCATTGCAGTAACTTGGTACTTTATGTTGTTTTCCATTAGATAAATCAATGACTATTCACCCTACAACTCAATTAAATCCAATTAATGGAAGTGCCCCTAATTTTACCCTCAGAGGTTCGGAAACACATTAAGAAGACTAATGCTATTAATTCTTTTTGGGATTAATCAGCCTCAATCTCCCACAATGTGGGAGAGGATTGCAGCTTGAAGAATGAACTCAATACTGGTGCAATAGGAAAATACTGAGTTCTGGTTGAGTCACATACAGTACATCCCTCACCTCTCTGGTCTTAGCATACACAATGAGTGCACCACTGAACAGAAAAAAATCCGTGAGTTATTTACCAGTGGCTCAGGTCATAATTACGTGAATAAAATGTTAATAAACTCCTCTTTCAAGTGGAAGTCCAGAGGAGTGAAATATACCCCACTTACAACAGCAGTGCATCCTTTTGGATTTAGTCTGTCAAGAGTGATAAGTCTGCTTTATCATGAGGTCAGTTACAGTGAC
Organism: Rhincodon typus; assembly: GCF_021869965.1. NCBI lineage: Eukaryota > Metazoa > Chordata > Chondrichthyes > Orectolobiformes > Rhincodontidae > Rhincodon > Rhincodon typus. The sequence continues at coordinate 17,896,573 of NC_063368.1, forward strand.
AGGATTACATTATCATGGGGTCAGTCAGTCATACAGCGACAGGACTGCACGACTGAGTATTATAGAGGGATCAGTTACTGATGGGATAGCAGCACTGTTGGGTCAATTACACTCAAAGCAGTTACACCAGTGAGGGATCTGTCAGTAACTACCTGCATGAAATCTAGAAAGGTGAATGTAAATAAACAGCAAATAGTTATAATACTGTGAACCAGACTTCATCGTTCTGTATTCATTTAGGAGATGTAGGCATCGCTGGCTAGGCCAGCGTTTATTGCCCATCACTGGAGGGCAGTTAAGAGTTAACTACATTGCTGTGGATCTGGAGTCACATGAAGGCCAGGCTGGGTAAAGGTGCAGATTTCCTTACCTAATGGGAAAGTAGAGGTACAGACAGTACCTCTGCACCATGAGATATCTTAAAGGCGTGTGATAACTCAGCTTATTGAGGCTTTTCTACCTGAGGGCTCAGGGAGCTACTTACCCCTTTAGGGATGGGGGTTACCTGTTCCTACCCTACATTACTGAACCAACTGATTCTTTAATGGTTACATGGTCACCATTGGCTAGAGTTTTATTCCAGGCTTTTACAAAATTCAAATTTCACTATCTGCTATGGTGGATTCGAACCCATATCCCAAGAACATTAACCTGTGGTTCTGGATGACCAATCCAGTGACATTACCACTAAGCCAATTCCTCCTCTGTGGGCCCCACTACCTCAACAATCACACAAGGCCACAGTCAGAAATCACCCAGGCCTTTTTCAAATCTAAGCAGTCACAACGGAAGCCCACTGATGGCTCAGCACGTAAACAGTGAAACACAGAGATACATGGATCAGGAAGGTCATGGGTTCGGCCTGATCTCAATGCACTCATTTTAGCCAGGCCTGTAATTCAAGCACTGCTCACTGATCTCAGTACCAATGGGCTAGCGAACAAATAAAGGAGATCAACCTGCAAAATGTAATTGGCAGTAGGGTAACGCACCCCCTGGGGCTAAGTAGTTCCCTGAGCCCGCAAGAGGAAAAGATGCAATCAGCTGAGGTATCACATCCCTTTAAGGTCTCCTGTGGTGCAGTGATACTGCCCCTCCCTCTAGACCAGGAGGCTCATCACACCTGCTCCAAAGGTGTGTACTAACATCTCTGAACAGGTTGTTCAGAAAATACATCACAACACTTCAAAGGCTCTTGTGGTGCAGTGGTACTGTCCCTACCTCTGGACCAGGACAACCCGGTTCAAGTCCCATCTGCTTCAGAGATGCATAATGACATCTCTGGACAGAATGATCTGAAAATATCTAGCTTCAGCCACCAGTGGAATCAGCACCTACTAGGTGGGAGTGGAAGATAATGGAAGAAAAAGAAGTTAGAAGATTTAAGAAGTAACCTCATAAATAATTAAAAAGAGAATGACCAAGTATTTGCAGCACAGAAATGCAGCACCATTCAGCCCAAGTGGTCTATGTTGGTGTTTAAGTCTCTAATGTCAGCCTATCAGGACAAATATACTTCTATTTCAATTTTCCTTGTGCTTATCTAGCTTCCCCTTAAATGCATCGAAGATTCACCTTAATTATTTATGTGGTAGGGAGTTCCACATTCTCACTACACTCTGGATAAATATAACTCTCCTGAACTCCCGACAGAATTTATAGGCAGAGATAGTAGGAAACTGTTTTATACTTATTGCAAGTAGTTTAGGTTTTTCTCACAAGTGGAGTCATGTTTGTTGAACCAGAGGATTCATGATTAAATCGTGCTGTTTAGAATTTGCCATTGTCCTCATACCTGAGTCTTTACACATAGGTCCATTGCTTTGTCAATTTGTTCATCTTCAGAGCAGTTTATCAGCTACTTGTGTTATTTACTACAGTCATACAACCATGGAAACAGACCCTTTAGTTCAACCAGTCCATACCAACCATAATCCCAAACTAAAGAGTCCCAACAGCCTGTGCTTGGCCCATATCCCTCCAAACATTTCCTCTTCATGTACTTATCCAAATGTCTTTTAAACATTGTAACTGTACCTGCATCCACCACTTCCTCAGGAAGTTCATTCCATACACAAACCACTCTGTGTAAAAACAAAAATGCCTTGCATGTCTTTTTGAAATCTTTCTCCTCTCACCTTAAAAATATGCCCTGGTCTTGAAATCCCCAACCCTAGGGAAAAGACAACTGCCATTCATCTTATCAATGCCCCTCATTATTTTATAAACCTCTATACAGTTACCCCTCAACCTCCTACGCTCCAGTGCAAAAAGTCCTAACCCATCCATCTTCTCCTGTTAACTCAAACCCTCCATTCCCGACAACATCCTGGTAAGTCTCTTCTGAACCCTATTCAGTTTAATAATATCCTTCCTATAACAGGGCAACCAGAACTAGACTCCCTATTCCAGAAGAGGCCTTATCAACATCCTGCACAGCCACAATGGTAACATCCTAACTCCTATACACAAAGGTCTGAGCAATGAAGGTAAGCGTGCTAAACGTCTTCTTAACCACCCTGTCTATACACGATGCAAACTTCAAAGAATTATGTGCCTAAATCCCTAGATCTCTCTGTTCTACAACATTCATGGAATGTGGGTGTTGCTGGTAAGGCCAATATTTATTGCCGACCTCTAGTTGCCCTTGAAAGCATGGTAATGAGCTGCGTTCTAAAACCACTGCAGTCCATGGGATGTAGGTACATCCTCAGTGCTGATAGGAAGGGAGTTCCAGGATTTTCACATAGCAGTGAAAGAACAGCAATAATGTCCAAGTCAGGATGGTGTGACGCTTGGAGTGGAAAAGATTGGCAAGATCCTGAGAGTTTAATTAAAAAGCTCAGGCTCCTATTGTTCAGTAAAAATCCATCATGCTTGTTGTGCATATTCCCTTACACCTTTCGCAGCGTTCAGACAACCTAAGGCACTCTAGCTGGTGATGGTGGGTGGGGCAAGTGCTTCCAATGAGGAACATCTCCAAGGCACTTACCAACTCCAACTGGCAGATGAAGGTCCCTGCAAAATCATTTGCCTTTGATTGCCCCTTGAAGTTAGACAGTGTCTGGTATAGCTCATATTGGGAACTGGCAGAGGGGGGCACTGGGCCCCTCTTTGGCATGGTATAGTGATGCTCTTGCCTGACCCAACAGAACAGTTTATGATCTCTTGATGCCAAAGCCACGCTTTCCAATCCCATCAACAGTGAATGTAACTGAAGGCAAACAGGCAACACTTCACCAACAAAGGATTTAGCTAAATGCATTGGAGGCAATTAAGAGGAATTCTAGCAGACTGATACCTGGGATGAGTGGGTTGGATTATGAATATAGATTGGACAGACTGGGCTTAATCCCACTGGGGTTTAGAAGGGTGACTTGACTGAAGTGTATAAGATCCTGAATGGTCTTGACAAAGTCGACATGGAAAGGATGTTTCCTCTTGTGGGTCAGTCCAGAGGTGGGTAACACTGCTGTAAAGTTAGGGGTCCCCCTTTCAGGAACAGCTGAAGAGAATTTTTTGTGTGTCATGGCCTTGTGACATTGGAATTTTCTGCCTCAGAACGTGGTAGAGGCAAAGTATTAAATATTTTTTAAAGCAAAGCTAGCTACATTTTTGTTAGCAAAGAGAATCAAAGTTATTGGGGGTGTACAAAGAAATGTAGAATTCAAAACACAAACAGATTAGCCCTGGTCTTATTGAATGGTGGAACAAGCCTGAAGGGTCAAATGGTCTACTTCTGCTCCTATTTCATTTGTTCATCTCACCAAATGTCCCAGCTACAGTGGGTTATCCCAGCCTCCAGACCCCGTTCATTTGTGATCATTAGTAATTATTACAGATCAAACACAGCAAACTTGGCTTGAAGTACAGAAAGAGTTGGTCTAAACTGGGGAGGGCACAGAAGAGGCAGAATCAGACAAACTTCTTCCCCCTACGTAATAACACTGATTATTGTCTGGAAGGGTTATCAGAGGCAGGCTGATGAGAATCCCATGTTACATCCTCGTGGTTGAATGGTCAATCAACAGTCTTGGGTCTGGGCTCTTGGGTGAAGAATGGATGCTGGAAATAAATGTCCAAGAGTCACCAGCCATTAAAAGTGCCCAAATAGGACAGTCAAGAATGAAAAGGACGCTTTCAACTGCAGTGCAAGTTCTCTGGTGGCATACATACACTCCTGTCACGATGCTCGAGTAATTTGCAAAGTGGATCAGTTATTCCTCAGCACCTCCTGGTTACTAAACAGCACCATTGCACCTGCACTAACCCAATTCCTTCCAAGTACACCTGATATCATATCTAGTAGATCTAAGAGAGAGAAGGATAGCAACAGTAAATAAGATGGCAAGATAAGTACACTGAAAACAAAATAATTTAGATGTTTATGGGAAAGGATTTTAAGCAAATCCAGTCAACTTGAAAAAGAACCAGCAATGGATAGGAAAGATCTTCCACAGGCTCAATGTTATGATTTTTGTTGATCTCCCCACACTTCCCAACATTTGCTGCGGTTGCTGAGGGAGGGGTAAGCCAAAGTAGTGACATTAAAGATCAATCTGAGACCCCCTCCAAAGGGCTGGCAAGATTGGGTGGAATGGGACAAGAGACGGGGTGAATCAGGAATTGAAACCTGACAATTTTAGGCAGAAGGGAATACTGACAGAGGTAGAAGGGCTCCAGGGTTCTGAGGTCCTGGGAAAGTAGTAAGTATAAATTTCAAATCCCAATCTCTGTAATGACCAGTGAGAAAGCAAGTGGGTTATGAGACTACCAGATCAACTTCTGACCAACAGCACCTCAGAAACAGGTCAATTTTCTCCTACCCTCTCCCAAGCGCAGTTGGGAGTTAAACTTAAAAAGTGCCATGCTGCCAATGATCATCTAGTCCAAGTTTTTTATTTCTAAGAGGTCAAATGAGCCAAGGTAAGAAGGATATAGCTTTCACCCCCAACCCAGGGATAAAATGCTACAATCAACGTCTCAGTTCTGAAGTAACCAAGTCCTATTTAGGCTTATATCTGAATTACTGGCTGGTCCCTCTTTAAATTTGGTGGGATTGAATGTTTGATCTAAACAGTGGACAAATCCCAAATCTACATTAGGTACCTCGAGATAGATGAAAATTAATGGGAAAAATTGACTCACTTCTGTAGAAAAGGAAAATTTGCACTTCTGGAACTCAGGAAATGTTTTTTTTTCTCCCAAAGTCCCAGTGAAACCAGACATTCCTAATTAGTGAGGGAAATGTTTCCTTAGGTTCCATGGTCACAGAGCATTTGCCACTGTTCAATGAGTTTGGTCATCTTCAGTTGTGTCAGAGTGCCTCAGAAATGCAGGACACTGCAGACATGTTGACCTGACAAAGTAGTTATGATAAGTTCCTGTCCCTGAACATAGGAAGGGGAGCAGGTCATTCAGCACCTCAAAGTTTCTCCGCCATTCAATGAGATCACAATCAATCAGTGACTTATAACCATATACATGTCCTTGGCCCTTCTTCCTCTGTAATACCAGAGTCCACATATTTCACATTTAAATTTTATCATTGATCTTTTGCCTTTGATGGAATAGTTTCCAATTTCCACCATATATCACTCCTGAAAGCCTAAGACCCTTATCACATAATGCTAGACTTGCCAATAACTAAAAATAGTTTTCTCTATTTACTTATTGGGCCCCATTACTATCTTGACTATTGGAGAATATCATGGGTGTTTTAAGACAATCCATTGGCCTTCATACATGTTTCTTTCTCTTTGCTGGCCCACAAATTCACAACTTGTCAGGGTAGGATAACAACTCACAACTTCGGCGTTGCAACCTTGATGCCACAACCGTTGCAATAATATGTTACATGCACAGTCTCCAATGACTATTCTAAAATTGATTGAAAAACTTGGACAGGATTGAGCTAGCCTTCTGATATTTATGGTGCAGCTTCACACTTGAATGCATGTAGATACCTAACAGAGACAGTACGGATGGTGGTGTCGATCTGCTTAAGAAACAGAGTAATTTGTCAGTGAATAAGAATGCAAGTTGACCTGTAGACACGAAGTAGGCAACAAAGCAAGAACAGAGGTAATGGGGATATTATCCAATTGCTATGCCCAAAAGTTGAAAATCATCCTAATGATGTCTGGATGACTCCAAATCTGGAGAGGCAAAGAACCTTAGGTTAGTTGCCTCCTTGGGACAAATCACTGCAGATGCTGTGTGTACCGAAAACAAAAAGTGCTGAGATCACAGTGGGTCAGACAGCCTCCATGGAGAGAAAGCAAGCTAACATTTTGAGTCCCTAGATGAGTCTTCATCAAAGCTCTGATGAGGAGTCATCTAGACTCAAAACATGCTTTCTCTCCATGGATGCTTAGTTGCCTCCTTCTTTCTCTAAATTGCTTAAATATGTAAAGACAATACTCCTGAAATTCCAGTCCACTAGACTCTTCTTGAGTTCCAATCTAGCACAATCCAATACTGTAAAAATCCTAAACAGTATTAGTCTTAATCCAGTCCTGGAAGATAATGACACCACAGCATAATCTTACATGCCGAATGCTGCGTTTTGGGCTGAGTCAAAGTAGATTTATTCTGTATCTAACTGCGCTGTGCATGCTTAATGAAACTCTGGATTCCTGAGATTGAAAAAAGTTCAATTTCTCCAGTGTCAGACATCCAGCAGAAAGTGCATAAAAAAAGAATCATGAGCAGGAAAACAAAATCAAAATCATACATTAGATCAGTCACTAGAGTTAATGATTCCCCCTTCCAGGTTCAATTCAACTGAGGGATAAAGTTTCTGTAAATGTACACAAGACATCCTCAAATATTCATTAATATTTTTGACACATTGACAACCTCGAACATCGTATGATTCACTATTTTCCTAAAGAGAGACAGCAATGATTGTTGTTAAGAACAAGCACATACAACAGTGTTAAATTTTGCTCAAAAAAAGATCAAGTTGACACTTTTTCAGAGAGTGCGATGGAGACGGGCACAACACAGGGAAGAAGTGGGGTGGGAGGGGGGGCACACTGAAGTTGCCTCTGTTCGTGGTGCAACAGTGTAATGGTATCACAAACTGTGCACTGGGGTGGGAGTAGAACCTTACATTTTCCAAAAGAGGGACAGGGTGGAAGGGCTGAGGGGGTTTTGATGTAGATTTTTCCAAAGTTTGGTCTGATGATTGTGGCTTGCAAATCAAAGAAGGTGGAGGGGGGAGCAATGGAAAGGCAGGGATCACCATCAGCAGCTCTTAGGTTTTGAAATATCCTCAGTTGCTGTGAACTGCAATAATCTGGCTTCCTACCTGCAGATCCCTAAAGATGTCCTGGTGCTCTGCCCCCACTGAGATTAACATATTCCCAATCCATTACAGTCAAAACCCCAAATCCCTAAAAACACAAGATACCCTCATTAATTTTCGTACAGATGGGTTTAGTATTACCTTACATATGAATTTCAGGCCTTATTCCCTCTGCCGGTCGCTTTCAGGGGATTTTTTTCTCTTGCAAACATACAGCCGAACAATGGAGCAGCCACCATCTTACCACAATGCACTGTCGGCTCCCTTAGCACAGCGCGCAGGCGCGGATACCGCCATGTGCGCCGGGAATTGTAGTTCGGTTGCTGCAGGTGCTGCCATGAAAGCGAAAGGCGTCCCTGGAGGAGAGGGGACTACATTTCCCAGTGTGCATTGCGCAGCGGCCGTCCGTCTCTTGCGGGGAGAGGGGAGCCGAGCGGAAGCGGGGAGGGACGAGGGCCGGACGGAGAATTCCGGGAGTAGCCGAGAGTTGCCGGAGATCACCGAAGTTGGGGAGTGGGAGAAGGGGTGAATGTCCGAAGAGTGACGGAGGCCCACGAAGCTTGCTTCTTAAAGAGGAAGGCACATTCATTTTGATCCAGTTTCCACTTTGGATACAGTTAAGAAAGATGGGTCCAGAAATATGCTGGTTAGCTCTAGGTTCAAGATTCTACCTAAATTAATCACCGTAAATAGTGTCAAGCTGGAAACTGTGGAACCCTGGCAAAATGTAATTGACCTGAAACATGAACCTTAACCCCCTCCCAACACAAACACTGTTTGAGTAGCTGCATTCACTGCATTTTCCGTTTTACTTCAGATTCCCGGCATCTGCAGCATTTTACTTTTGTAATAGACTGCCAAAGAAACTTTGGATGCCCAAGTATATATGAATCATTAAGACTGAACAGGAAATAATCTGATGGAACACTGACCTTTCTTTCTAGCCCTCATAGTTGGGATTGGGACCAGAAGTCCTGTTTCAGCTCTATAAACTCCACCTTATAGAGTCATACAGTCAACCCCCATTCTCTGAGCATCTCACGGCATTTGTGTAATTCCTACAGTGCAGATAGAGGCAATTCAGTCCATCAAGACTGCACTGAGGGACCATGCACTCAGATCCTGTGCGGAACGACTGGCAGGATATTCGCAGACATCTTTAACCCCTTCTTACTATGATCTGAAGTCACCACCTGCTTCAAGAAGACCATCATCATCCTGACGCCAAAGAAAAATCACACAGTGTGCCTCAACGACTACCACCTGGTGGCTCTGATCTCCATAATTATGAAGTACTTCGAGAGGTTAGTCATGGCTCACATCAAGTCCAGCTTACCAAATTGTCTCGATCCTTTGCAATTAGCCTACTGGTGCAACAGGTCCAAGCTAGCTCCCTGGCCCTACCCTTAGCCCTGGAACATCTGGGTAACAAGGATAACAAAGATACCTACGTCAGGCTCCTATTTATTGACCACAGTTCCACATTCAACACCATAGTTCCAAACAAAATCATCTCTAAACTCCAAGGTCTCAGCTGCCCCCTCCGTAACTGGATCCTCAAATTCCTGACCCAGAGACTGCAATCAGTACGAATAGGTGACAACACCTCCTCCACATTAATCCACAACACTGTTGCCTCTCAAGCTGCGTATTCAGCCCCCTGCTACTTATAAACTCACAACTTTGCGGCCAAATTCCATCCCAATTCCAGGTTTACTATGACACCACTGTTGTAGGTTGGATCTCAAAATAAAAACAAAACAGGAATGCAGGAAATAGATTGAGTGCTTAGCGGCATGGTGTAAAGACAACAATTTCTCCACCAACATCAGCAAAATGAGGTTGTTTATAAAGAAATGCGGTCGATGGAGCGTAATTGTGGACATAGAGATGGTTTGAGGTGTGTATACTTCAATGCTAGAAGTATCAGAAATAAGGCAGATGAACTTAGAGCATGGGTGGGTACTTGGAACTACGATGTTGTGGCCATTACAGAAACTTGGGTAACTCAGGGAGAGGAATGGTTGTTGGAAGTTCCAGGATTTAGATGCTTTAAAAGAAATAAGGAGAGTGGAAAAAGAGGCAAGGAAGTGGCATTGCTAGGCAGGGCTAGTATAGCAACTACTGAAAGGCAGTTCGAGAATGATATGTCTACAGAGTCAGTTTGGGTTGATGTCCAGAACAAGAAAGGGGGAGTCACTTTGTTGGGGTTTTTTTACAGACCCCCTAATAGTTGCAGAGAAGTAGAGGAGCGGATTGGGAGGCAGGTACTGGAAAGGTGCAGAAGTCACAGGGTTGTAGTCATGGGTGACTTCAACTTTCCAAATATTGATTGGAAACATTTTAGTTGTACAGTTTAGATGGAGCGGATTTTGTCCAGTGCATTCGGGAAGGATTCCTGACACAGTATGTAGATAGACCAACACGAGGAAAGGCCACTTTGGATTTGGTGCTTGGCAATGAACCGGGCCAAGTGTTAGACCTGTTGGTAGGAGAGCATTTTGGCGGTAGCGATCATAACTCTGTTACTTTTACAATAGTCATGGAAAAGGATAGGTACATACAGCAGGGTAAGGTTTATAATTGGGGGAAGGGTAATTACAATTCTGTTAGGCAAGAACTGGGTACATAAAGTGGGAACAGATGCTGTCAGGGAAGAGCATTATTGAAATGTGGAGATTGTTTAAGGAATGCATACTGCGTGTACTCGATATGTTTGTCCCTAGCAGGCAGGGAACATGCGGTCGAGTGAGGGAGCCTTGGTTCTCAAGAGAGGTCGAATGTCTGGTTAAGAGAAAGAAGGATGCTTATGTAAGGTTTAGGAAACAAGGAACGGAAAAGTCTCTGGAGGGATGCAAGTTATCCAGGAAGAAGCTGAAGATAGAGCTTAGGAGAGCTATAAGGGGGTATGAGAAAACCTTGGCAGATAGGATCAAGGAAAACACCAAGCCTTTTTACACGTACGTGAGGAATAAGAGAATGACCAGAGAAAGGGCCGATCAAGGATTGTAAAGGGAATTTGTGCACAGAGCCTAAAGAGATAGGAGAGGTCCTTAGTGAATACTTTTCTTCGGTATTCACAACTCAGAGGGACCTAGTTGTAGAGGAGGACAGTGTGAAACAGGCTGGTCGGCTAGAGGAGGTTGATGTTAGTAAGGAAGATGTTCAAGGAATTTTGAGGAAGTTGAAGACAGATAAGTCCCCCGGGCCTGATGGGATTTATTCAAGGATTCTATGGGAAGCGAGGGAAGAGATCGCAGGGCCTTTGGCGATGATCTTTTCGTCCTCATTGTCCACGGGTATAGTGCCGGAAGATTGGATAGAGGCAAACGTCATTCCCTTGTTCAAAAAAGGGAATAGGGATATCCCTGGAAATTACAGGCCAGTTAGTCTTATATCAGTGGTGGGCAAATTACTGGAAAGGGCTCTGAGAGGCACAGTTCGATTCGTGATAGTCAGCATGGATTTGTGAGGCGTAGATTATGCCTCACAAATCTTATTGAATTCTTTGAAGAGGTGACCAAACACGTGGTTGAAGGTAGAGCAGTGGATGTGGTATACATAGATTTAAGTAAGGTGTTTGATAAGGTTCCCCATGGTAGGCTCATGCAGAAGGTAAGGAGGCATGGGATAGGGGGAAATGTGGCAGATTGTATTCAGAATTGGCTGACCCTTAGAAGACAAAGGGTGGTAGTGGACAGAAAATATTCAACATTGTGCTCAGTTACGAGTGGTGTACCACAAGGATCTGTCCTGGGTCCTCTTCTATTTGTGATTTATGTAAATGATTTGGATGAAGGAGTGGAAGGGTGGATTAACAAGTTTGCGGATGATATGAAGGTGGGTCGAGTTGTGGATAGTGTGGAGGGCTGGTCTAGGTTACAAAGGGACATTGATAGGATGCAGAGCTGGGCTGAGAAGTGGCAGACGGAGATTAACCCTGAAAAGTGTGAGGTGATTCATTTTGGAAGGACAAACTTGAAAGCAGAATACAGGGTTAACGGAAAGATTCTTGGCAGTGTGGAGGAGCAGAGGGATCTTGGGGTTCATGTTCACAGTTCCCTGAGAACTGCCACCCAGGTGGATAGAGTTGTTAAGAAGGCGTACGGTGTGTTAGCTTTCATTAATAGAGGGATTGAGTTCAAGAGCCGTGAAGTTATGCTCCAGCTATACAAACGCCTGGTTCGGCGACATCTGGAATATTGTGTCCAGTTCTGGTCGCCTCATTACAGGAAAGATGTGGAGCTGTTGGAAAAGGTGCAGAGGAGATCTACCAGGATGTTGCCTGGAATGGAGGGAAGGTCTTACGAGGAAAGGTTGAGAGATCTAGGGCTTTTCTCTTTAGAATGACGAAGGATGAGTGGTGACTTGATAGAGGTGTACAAAATGATCAGACGTATAGATAGAGTAGACAGCCAAAGACTTTTTCCTAGGGTGGAGATAGCTATTACGTGGGGGCATAGTTTTAAAGTGAATGGAGGTAGATATAGGGGAGACGTCAGAGGTAGGTTCTTTACTCAGAGAGTGGTCGGGGCGTGGAATACATTGCTGGAGAGGGTAGTGGAGTCGGCCTCATTAGGGGCATTTAAGCGGCTGTTAGATAGGCACATGGATGATAGTATAAGGTAGGAGTGGAGGTTAGATAGACCTTAGGATTAGGGTAAAAGTTTGGCACAACATCGTGGGCTGAAGGGCCTGTACTGTACTGTTCTATGTTCTATGTTCTATGTTCTAAAATGAGGGAGCTGGTTGTTGACTTCAGGAAGCAGAGTGGAGGGCACGCCCCTGTCTGCATCAATGGGGCTGAGGTGGAGATGGTCGAGAGCATCATGTTTCTGTCCTGGTCCACCGACATCGGCGCAATTATCAAGGAAGCACAACAACGTCTCTACTTCCTCAGGGGGCTGAGGAAATTCAGCATGTCCGCAAGGACTCTTACCAATTTTTATAGATGCACCATAAAAAGCATCCTGTCTAGATGCATTGCAGGGTGGTATGGCAACTGCTCTGCCCAAGACTGCAAAAAAACTACAGACAATAGTGAACACAGCTCAGCCCATAGTGCAAACCAGCCTTCCATCCAGTGACTCCATCTACACTTCCTGCTGCCTCGGGAAGGCAGCCAACATATTCAAAGACCCCTCCCACCCTGATTATACTCTCTTCCACCCCCTTCTGTTGGGCAGAAGATGTAAAAGTTTGAATACACATGTGAGTAGATTCAAGAACAGTTTCCTCACTGCTGTTATCAGACTTTTGAACAGACCTCTCAAATGTTAATTCTGATCTCTCCATCTGCACCTTCTCTATGTCTATAACACTGTACTCTGCACTCTGTTTTGCTACCCTGATGCACTTTGTACGGTATGATCTCCCTGTATAGCACACAAAACAACACTTTTCACTGTATCCCAATACATGTGACACAATAAATCAAACTCAAACTCAAAATCTATTTTTATTTTATATGTTTATGTCTGTTGCCAGTTGCTTGCCGGTCCAAAGTGCAATGGCATGTTGTTCTTACAGGTGGCGCTGCCACCGTGGTGCCCATTACTACCCCCACTAGGGCTCACACGGTACTGCAAGGACAGAAGCCACAACTGAAGGTGTGTTTAACAACAAGACTGTTCACTCAGCATGATGCAGTTCCACCATGCCCCACCATTTCAGTTAAAGAAATATTTATTGCTCCACCATTGGTGGTCATGGCCTTCAAGTGTCAAGACCCTAAGCTCCAGAAATCCTTCTCGGCTTCTCTGCCTCTTTTAAGATGCTCCTTAATATATAGATCCTTGACGAAGTGCCCTTCCATATCCTTTATGTGGCTTGTTTTGTATGTTTTGTTTTCTATTCATTTGTGGGATGTGGGCGACGCTGGCTGGCCAGCATTTCTTGCCCATCCCTAGTTGCCCTTGAGGAGGTGGTGAGCTGCCTTCTTGAACCGCTGCAGTCCTCCTGCTGTAGGTTGACCCACAATGCTATTAGGGAGGGAACTCCAGGATTTTGACCCAGCGACAGTGAAGGAAAGCGATATATTTCCAAGTCAGGATGGTGAATGACTTGGAGGGGAACTTGGAGGTGGTGGTGTTCCCATATATCAGATGTCCTTGTCCTTCTAGATGGAAATGGTCATGGGTTTGGAAGGTGCTGTCTGAGGATCTTTGGTGAATTTCTGCAATGTATCTTGTAGATAGAACACACTGCTGCTACTGAGCATCAGTGGTGGAAGGAGTGAATGCTAGTGGACGTAGTGCCAATCAAGCGGGGGCCACTTTGTCCTGGATGGTATTAAACTTCTTGAGTGTTGTTGGCACTCATCCAGGCAAGTACGATAGTTACGCTTGTCCAGCGTTTTGGGGGTAGAGGCACTGTATGAATGCAAGTTGTTGTTGTAAAGGGCGAAGCAGCTGTTTCTGGGCTATAGGGTGGAGGTTTCACTTTAACACCTTGAGTCACAGCTTGACCAGCATCTTTACAGAAAAAAAGTGCTTTATTATCAGTGTGTTGGAAAAATTGCTTCATAGCATTGCTAAAATTGTGATGTGAACCCAGTCTAATCCTGTAATAATAAATCAGCTGTGATAATTAGAAGGCACATGATGAATAAAAAGGCTCCACATTCTTCGAATACTCTTCAATGAGCAAATCACACAATTTCACTCCTATTCCATAAAAATGCTGTTAGTCTGAGAGAATCTCCGAAAATCTGGGGAGATACTGTTTGCAACATCCTGAATTTTAGGTACATTTCCAAAAGAATATGTGCACTTAAACTCCAAAGAAGTCACACAGACAGGTTCCATAAGCAAATCCCAGTCCAGGGGTCTATTCTCTTTTTTGGTTTGTGTAATCAGCTTGTTACGACACACATCTGGGGCAGGTCAGATTTGAATTTGGAGATAGGGACACTATCATGGTGCCACCAGTCTCTTTTTAGGTGATGGCAGCCACACTAGCAGAGATCTAACAGGATCCCTGGATTATAATTAGCCACAAGTGATCATGATCCAATGACAACAAAAAATGCTGGAGATCACAGCGAGTCGGTCAGCATCCATGGAGAGAAAGCAAGCTAATGTTTCAAGTCTGGATGACTCTTGATGAAGATCTTCAGCTTTTTTTTTGTTTTCAGTTCAGTTTCCAGCATCTGCAGTAATTTGCTCCTACATTGTGTATGATCCAATGACACGTCTTCTCTACGGAAAATCATCAGACAAGAAAAATAGGGCAAAAGGTTTATGATACTTGGCTAAAGAATCAGAGGGAGCGGTGTAGTGTTCACATGTGCTGTCTTTGTGAATCTGACACCGCTTACTATCGAGGCCCACTGTACTTGATTGATTAAACCTCACTGTGGACTTAGACAGAAGTTAAGAAACTGGGGAAAAGGAAGGCAGATGCAGTGGCTGTGATGCAGTAGTAGTGTCCCTGTCTCTGAGTTCAAGTCTCTTGGCAGGACTTGTTGGCCGTGTAGGAGTGTTTGTAACTTCGCCAAAAAGTTTGACTGTCATTCGGCCCGTTGAGTCTGCTCCATATCATGGCTGATAAGTTTCTCAATCCCATTTTCCTGTCTTCTCCCTTAATCCCCTTACCAATCAGGAACCCATCTGTCTTATTTCTTAAAGACAGTTAATGAGCTGGCCTCCGCAGCCCTCTGCACAATAAGTTCCCCAGATTCACCATTCTCTGACAAAAATCCTTCTCATCTCAGATATAAAGGGTTGTCCCTTCACTCTGAGGCTGTGCCCTTGGGTCCTAGTCCGTCCTACCAGTGGAAATGTCTTCTCCATGTTCATTCTATACAGGCCTCTCAATACTCTTTAAGTTTCAATTGGATCTAAACTCCATTGAGTACAGACCCAGAGTCCTCAACTGCTCCTCATATGACAAGCCCTTGATCGTGGGGTTCATTCTCATAAACCTCCTCTGGACCCTCTCCAATGGACAAAAGAACATAAGAACCAGGAGCAGGAGTGGGCCATCTGGCCCCTCGAGCCTACTCCACCATTCAACAAGATCATGGTTAATCTTTTCATGGACTCAGCTCCACTTACCCGTCTACCCACCATTACCCTTAATTCCTTTATTGTTCAAAAATGTATCTATCTTTGCCTTAAAAACGTACAATGAGGAAGCCTCAACTGCTTCATTGGGCAGGGAATTCCACAGATTCACAACCTTTTGGGTGATAAAGTTCCTCCTGAACTCAGTCCTAAAACTGCTCCCCCTTATTTTGAGGCTGTGCCCCCTCGTTCTAGTTTCACCTGCCAATGGAAACAACCTCCCTGCTTCTATCTTATCTATTCCCTTCATAATTTTATATGGTTCCATACAGATCCCCTAACTCTTCAAAATTCCAATCAGTATAGTGCTAGTCTACTCAACTCCAGAATCAACCTAATGAACCTCCTCTGCACCCCCTCCAGTGGCAGTACAAACCGCTGGAGTATGTTGCCTCTCAATGTGGGCCCAATCTAATGATAGTACAAGGCCCAAATTGCTGGAGAAACTCAGCAGGCCTGGCAGCATCTATGGAGAGAAAGCAGGGTCACTAGACAGGAAATGTTAACTCTGTTTCTTTCTCCACAGATGCTGCCTGCCCTGCTGAGTATCTCAAGCTATTTCTGTTTTTGTCTGTTTCAGGGGAAAAGACAAACAGATTGAGGGAACGTTCCATTAAATCTGTGTTTTCCTTCTCAGTAAAAGATTGCATGATTTGGATGAACAGGAAGGGCAGTGCCTTGAGAAAAGACTGACAAAAAGAACAGGAGCACAAGCATAGAGCAGACATTTTAAAGCATCATTTCTGCGTAGGTTGGAGAATATAAAAGGCACAGCAGGGGGGTGAGGGGGATATCTATTTTCTACCACAGTGAGTTGTTACAATCCGGAGTGTGCAGTTTGAAAAGCTCAGTGGAAGCAGACTGAAAAGTAATGACATTCAAGGAAATTAAGAAGCAAGGGATGGCATGGTTGCTCAGTGGTTAGCACTGCTGCCTCACAGCGCCAGGGGCCTGGGTTTGGTTCCACCCTCGGGCGACTGTCTGTGTGGAGTTTGCACATTCTCCCCGTGTCTGCGTGGGTTCCTTATGGATACTCCAGTTTCCTCACAAAGAGCCCAAACCTGAAGGGCATAGGTTTAAGGTGAGGGGGAAAGTATTAAAAGGGAGGTGAGGGGTAACATTTTCACACAGAGAATGGTGCGTGTATGGAATGAGCTGCCAGAGGAAGTGCTGGAGGCTGGTACAATTACAACATTTAAAAGGCGTCTTTTACATTAATAAAGATACATGAGGAGGAATGGTTTGGAGGGATTTGGGCCAAATGTTGGTAAATGGGACTAGATTAATTTAGGATATCTGGTTAGCATGGACGAGTTGAAATGAAAGTTCTGTTTCCATGTTGTACAGCTCTATCTGCAGGTTAGGTGGATTGGCCGTGCTAAATTGCCCCAGGGATGTGTAGGTAGATTGGCCATGGGACATGGTGGGTTACTGGGATGAGGTAGGGGGAGGTGGTAGTTGGGATGCTGTTAGGAGTGTGGACTCGATGGGCCGAATGTCCTGCTTCCCCAGTGTAAGGATTCTATGAGAGCTGGGGGTAATTATAGAGCTATGAGCAAAAAAAAACTGGGAATGTTTGGATAGCAGCTAGCGCAGGTGGGCTGAATGGCCTCTTTCTGAGCTGGATTATCCATTCGAATTGCAGGCAATGAAGTGAAGTGTCAGTAACAGAAAGTTAAGTTTGGGACAATGACATAGCACTTCCTGGAAACAAACAGATAAAAGAATATTACAGTAGTGTCTTGCATTTCTGCAAAATCTTTAAAATTCTTGTAAAGAAGCTATTCTTGGAAACTCCTCTGTCACCAGTTTCAAAGAATAAAAAGCCGATCGAGTGAGGCTTGGAATTGATGAGGAGAATCTGGCGTTTACAATACTGTACTTCCCCTTTAAGGAGAATTCATGCTGCCATTTGGCAGAATAAAATCCTCCAGTTGCCCTTAAGCCGTCACTTTAAAGCTCCTATCTATTACTTGTTTCCATGGGAATAGATGGATCAGCTGTTTTCTTTTGTGTCACCTCTATGGAGACACAAACCCCAGGCTTCCTTGTATTTTTGGACCAGGCTGTTCAGCAAATATCATTCCACCTCCCCCCACCCCAGTCAGGCCAGGTTCCTGATCGAAAGGGATGCTCAATCTAAAACCTCTAGGTTCCAGACGAGCAACCAAAACAAGGCGAGGATACAATCTTTAATCTAACTCCTCTTGCATCCAAGGTCAGTAAATGTTCCAGTTTCTGGACCTTCTATTGTGTGTTCACAGAATAATGCAACAAGATAAAGGGGTGATCAAGGCTGTTTTACACTGACTGCATGCCATGTTTATTAAGGTAAGTATTCAGCTGATGGCTGAATTAGGAAGACATAGCCACAATTAGATGTGGCACTATTGTTTTATATTTCAAATGCCCGTTCTGCAATAGAAAGAACGGAAGAATTGCATTTGGGCAGCATCCTTTCAGCACATTCCAACCAAGGGAGTCCTTTAGAAGCACGGCCACTGTTGTCATTGCAGTCTACGTGCGCACAGCAAGCTCCCACAAACAGCAATGTGATGAGCAGAGAATTTGTGTTAGTGATGTTAATTGAAGCTTGGAAGGATTTCCCCTGTCCCTATTGTAAATGGTCCCTCGGTTGGCTCAGTTGCCTGGATGGCTGGTTTACAATGCAGAGTTAACACCAACAGTGTGGGTTCAGTTCCTGTGCTTCCACACAGAGGGTGGTTTGTAATGGAATGAGTTGCCAGAGGAAGTTGTAAATGCAGGTACAGCTTCAACATTTAAAAGACATATGGACAGGAAAGGTTTAGAGGGGATATGGGCCAGATGCAGGCAAGTGCGACTAGTTTAGTTTAGGAAACCTGGTTAGAATGGATGAGTTGGGCTGAAGGGTCTGTTTCTGTGCTGATTGACTCTATAACAATGGTGACTTTACCATTTGAAAGATAGGGTCTGCAGCAGAACATGACTTCTTCAGTATTGTGTTGGAGGGTCAATGCCGTTGTATTCTTGCTGTGGTGTGCTGAACTCTACAACCTCCTGTCTGACAGACGAAGGTGTATCTGACAGCAGCTGGGTGTTACCACCTCCCCTGCATCCACCTGCCACTGAGCTTCCCCCATTTTTTTATTCCCCACCTCCTCCACCACCATAGTTTCTCAGTCCCCAACCAGGACCTTCTTTCATCCTTCACTTGTTCACGGTTTGTAATCCCTGATGGAAGGGACTGAATTTTCTCTCTATCTCCTTAACGTTGTGAGAATGTTTTTCCCTTTTAATGTGGTATGTGGAGTTTTAAGGATTGCTTTCTGGAGGCACTGATGCTGAGTGCGGTATTTCATTTTGTTATGTGACAACGGTCTCTGTATCTATTTCTCTATTGTTTCTCTTTCTTTCCTGGAGAGCAGGTTTCTGGCCATATTTTTTTAAACACTCAGTTACCTTTGAAATAAAGGCTGACATTCCATTTTCCTCCCCTATTACCTGCTACACTTGAATGCTATTCAAGCCATCTCCAGCTATGCTCCTCCAAATATCTATTCCTTCGGTGTGAACAGCTGGCTATTCAACTATGTAGGTCATTGCTGGCTGTCTTGATAATGTTTTCACCTGATGTCCACTTGTGTTTTCTGTTGGGCAGTGGCTGGAAAATGTCTGACAGTTTGTGTACAAGCAGATTGGTCACCCTGCTAGCCAAGGGCCCTTGTACAATAGAACGGAGCTCAACACACGCTGAAAGTCTTACACTGGACTCAACATTCACCCAATATCCATTAGATTCAAGAAGCTCAACATCACCCAGGACAAAGAAGTTCGCTTGACTGGCATCTATCAAACACCCGATGCACAGTTAACCAGCTACAAAATGCACTGCAGTAACTCAACAAGGATCCTTTGGCAGCCCCTTACCAAACTCATGGCCTTTACCATCAGATACATGGGCGCACCACCCCCTGCTTCCCCTCCAAGGCACTCACCATCCTGACTTGGAAATATATTGCCGTTCCTTCAGCGTTGCTGGGTCAAAATCCTGGAACTCCCTCCCTAAGGGCATTGTGGGTCAACCTACAATGTGTGGTTTTTGGGTAAACACCACACAACTGTGGTGTTTAGGAAAACAGCTCACCACCGTCTTAGTATCATAGAATGTCCACAGAAAGAATCCGTTTGGCCCATTGAGTTTGCACCAGCCCTCCAAAGAGCATCCCTCTTGATGGGCCAAATGGCCTACGTCTGCTCCTACAACATAGGGTCTTATTTTTAAAAATGAGTTTGATCGGGTCTTTGGAAGCTTACATATTACACATTTCCTACATTACAGACGCGACAAGTAAAAATAAAAACACCTCATTGGCTTTGGGATGTCCTGAGGCCATGAACAATTGCCTAATGAAAATATAAGTCTCCGTGACTTTTTCACACATTTTCTGTGTTTCTGTTTCTCTTTCTTCACCTCTCTCTATCTCTAAACAGAAGCTCTGAGGCATTGCTCACTGTCTGTCAAAGATAGAAAGGTGGAGGGACAGATGGTGTTGAGGAAACAGGGAGGCTACAGAATGACTTCCACGAGGAGAGTGGGCAAAGAAGTGGCAGATTGTATTCAATGTGGGAAAATGTGAGATTATGCACTTTGGTAGGAAGAATAGAGGCATAGATTATTTTCTAAATGGGAAATAGCTTCAGAAATCTGAAGCACAAAGGGACTTGGGAGTCCTAGTTCAGGATTCTCTGAAGGTTAACATGCAGGTTCAGTTAGCAGTTAGGAAGGTAAATGCAACGTTAGCATTCATTTTGAGAAGTTTAGAAAACAACAACAGAGATGTACTGCTGAGTTTGTATAAGCCTATGGTTAGGCAGCATTCGGAATATTGTGAGCAGTTTTGGGCCCTGTATCTAAGGAAGGACGTGCTGGCCATGAAGGGAGTCCAGAGGAAGTATACGAGAATGATCCTGGAGATGGAATGGTTGTCATATATGGGACGGTTGAGGACTCTGGGTCTGAACTCCATGGAGTTTAGAAAGACGAGGGAGGTATCTGATTGAAACTCTCAGAATACTGAGAAGCCTGGATAGAATGGATGTGGAGGAGATGTTTCCATTAGTAGGAGAGTCTAGGACCCAAGGACACAGCCTCAGAGTGAAGGGAGAGCCCTTTTAGAGCTGAGATGAGGAGGAATTTCTTCAGTGTGATGGTGATGAATCTGTGGAACTCATTGCTGCAGAAGGTATTACTTCCAATTGCCAAGTCATTGAGTGTATTTAAGACGAAGGTAGGTCCTTGATTAGTAAGGGGTTAAAGTATTATGAGCAGAAGGCAGGAGAATGGGTCTGAGAGACATGTCAGTCATGATCAAATGGCAGAGCAGACTCAGAGGGCCAAATGGCCTAATTTTACTCTTGTATCTATGGAAAAACGGAGCCGTTATAACATGTTACATGCTAAATTTTATTTTAATTTCAAAAATATCTTTCGTGCATAAAAAATCTTCACATATATACATAGTCACAAGTGCAGTTCAATTCTGTACAATAATATATTAAAGAAACCAACCAACATTGGAGTTTACCTCTATCCAAACAAACCAAAGGCATCTTTTAGAACAGGACTACATTTATATGCAGAGATAGCAAGTGCTGATGCTGGAGTCAGAGATAACGCAGTGTGGAGCTGGAGGAACACAGCAGGACAGGCAGCACCAGAGGAGCAGGAAAGCTGACGTTTTGGGTTGGGACCCTTCTTCATTTATCTCAGCTGCTTTCCCCATTTCTGGAGAAGAGTCCTGACCCAAAACGTCAAGTTTCCTGCTCCTCTGATGCTGCCTGGCCTGCTGTGTTTCTCCAGCTCCACATCACATTTATATGAATTTGAGGCATCAGGAGGGTCTGAAAACTGAACAGATCCCCATTTCAATTTGGCAGGAAGGCCTCTGACAGTGGTCTGTCTCCACTGCACCTTGGTGGCAGCTACCTAAGCTTTAGTGCGTCCCTCAGCATGTAGTCCTGAACGTTGCAATGTGCCAATCTGGAACACTTAGGCTGGGTCAACTCCTTGTTCTGGAGGATAACAAGGTTCAGGCAGACCAAAGAGTGTCTTTCACTGAGTTGATGGTGCTTGAGGTGCAGTCAATGTTTGTCTCGGTGTGCAGTCCTGGGCAACAGACCGTAGAGCACAGAGTCCTGCATCACGGAGCTGCTCGGGATGAACCTCGACAAAAACCTCTTTCTAATTATCGTCTTATTATGGCGTGGCATGAATAATTTAGCACGTCTCTTGGCTCACCTACAGACTAATTGCTTTCAGGTATATCTTAGATGTACCTTTCTCACAAAGGACCAACTTCCCCTTTTTTTCTTTCGATCTTGTTTGTTGTTTTTGGTAAGTCAAGTGGCTTTCTTTGTTTGATAACTTGTTTTAAGAACAATTCAATTCCAGATGTGGCTGTAGGACACCTACAATGTGGCAGGTGAGTCTCAAAATCTGAAACACTGGATTGACCAGAATTAATCCTATACTGAAATCTACTTGCTTTTTTTGTTGGACGTTCGAGAAGTGCTGGCCTAGGTCATCAAATTAGCATTAATTTCAGACGTGTGTATCAGTGGGAAGTAATACCTGTCAGTTCACCTGGCCTTCACACTTGATATTTCTTCCTGTTGTTACACTAGATCAAAGTGGAACATCAACTGTTTTATGTACAAAAACAGAAGTTGCTGGAAAAGCTCAGCAGGTCTGGCAGCATCTGTGAAGAAATCA
>NC_063368.1:17919104-17938143 GCF_021869965.1 Rhincodon typus
AAAAATCAGAGTTAACGTTTCGGGTCTGGTGACCCTTCCTCAGAACCGGACCCGAAATGTTAACTCTGATTTTTTTCTTCACAGATGCTGCCAGACCTGCTGAGCTTTTCCAGCAACTTCTGTTTTTGTTCCTGATTTACAGCGTCCGCATTTCTTTTGGTTTTTAACTGTTTTATGCAATTGATTTATTGTCGTCCCATGTACAGAGATACAGTGAAAATTGTTGTTTTGCATGCTAACCAGGCAGATTGTACCATACAGAGTGCACAATACAATGTTACTGCTGCAGGGAAGTCTCAGAGATGGAGATCAGAATTAACATTAGCGAGGTCCATTCAGAAGTCTAAACAGCAGGGAAGAAACTGTTCTTGAATCTGTTCTTGAATGTATACAAACTTTTATATCCTTTGCCTGATGGGAGAGGATGGAAGATGGTACAACCTGGGGTGGGAGGGGTCTTTGATTGTCACATGTACCGAAGTACAGTGAAAAGCTTTGTTTATGAGCAGTATAGGCAGATCTGAGGAAGCAAGGATGTGCAGATCATAAGGTGAAAAAAAACTTAGAGGCATACAGGTTACGTCGCGCAGGGTGTGTGCTAGACAAGATCGACATTAACAAGATCAGCATTATGTGAAGTTAGAAAGTCCATTCATCAGTTTAATAATGGCTGGGAAGAAGCTGTTCCTGAACCTGCTTGTGTGTGCGTTCAGGTTTCTGTATCTTCTGCCTGATGGAAGAGGTTGTAGGAGATCATTACCAGGGTGCAATGAGTCTTTGATGATGTTGGCAGCCTTTCTGCGGCAGTGAGCCATGTAAATGGAGTCCATGGATGGGAGGTTGGCTTCCGTAATGGTTTGGGCTGTGCACACCACTTTCTGTAGTTTCTTACGATCCTGGGCAGAGCAGTTGCCATACCAGGCCATTATGATAACTCTAATAAATTTGTTAGCATCTCCCTGGACCACTAGTAGTAGCAGTCTCTTGTTTCTGTGTTAGACCTTAAAGTTCCGGGACTGAGACATGATTACAAAATCTAAACATTGACACCATATTGAGGGTGTGCAGCATTGTTAGAGACACTAACTTTTAGATGAGACATTAACTGAAGAGCTCATCTGTCCCGTCAGGTGGATATAAAAGGCCCAATAGCCACAATTGAAAAAATGCAATGGAATTCTCTCCAGGGTCTTGGCCAATACTTATTCCTCAATTGGTATCACTGAAACAGTTTATCATGGAGTAATGGGGTCTCTTATTTAAGTCTGAGGTGTGGAGACATTCTTCCTCTCAGAGGGTTATGAGTTTGTGGAATTCTCTTTCCGAGAAAGTGGTGGAGGCTGGACCATCAAATATCTTTAAGCCTGAGTTGGATAATATTTTGACTAATGAGGGATTTAAATGGCATGGAGGTAGACAGGAACATGAAGGCCACAATTAGATCAGCCATGACCTTGTTGAATGGCCCAGCAGGCCTGAAGGGCTGAATGGTCCACTTCTCCTCCTAATTTGTATAGAATGATTGAAACACAGGAGGAGGACATTCACCCCATTGTACCTGTGCTAGCTCACAAGAGCATCTAGTTTCACTAATCCCAATCCCCTGTGGCCTTGCCTCCACCACAAATCCAGGCAGTGTATTCCAGACCCTAAGTACGTGAAGCATATAAACATTTTTCCTTCTGTAACTTGTTTCTTTTCCCAGTCACCTTTTAGATTGGTATTCTCTGGTCCTCAACCCTGCATAAATAGCAACAGTTTCTCTCTATCTACGCCATTCAGTCCCTTCAGCAGTTCTACTAAACCTTCTGTTCTCCAAGGAGAACAGTCCCAGCTTCTCCAATCCATCCTCACATTCCTTGAGTTTTTCATTCCATAACTCACCTTGTGAGTTTTTTTCTGAATTGTCTCTGAAGACTTTACATCCTTCCTAAAGTGAGATGACCAGAAATGTACACAATCCTCTAGTTGTGGTTAAACCAGGATTTGGTTAGGGTTTATCATAATTCCCTTGTTTTCCTACCTAATGCCTCCATTTATAAAGTCTTGGATCTATCGACTTTCTTCACCTCTTTCTATCATCCTATGCTCCACCTTCAGTGACTTGTGTGCCTATATCTTTTGCCAGCTCCTCTACTTCCGCGTCTCTTTTTGAATATTTCCCTTTATTTTAGGTTGGCTCTCTTAGCTTTTCTCCCTGAAATGAATCTCTTCACACTTCTCTGTTTTAGTTTCATCAACTAGTTGCCTGCCCTTAACTATCAGCTTGTCTATTTCCTCTTGAGGTCCCTCACTATGCATCTCACAGTTCAGAAGTGCTTCCAAGTTTTGTCACTTGAAAAGGTGTCCTCCAGACCAATCCTGGGTCACAGGCATTATATCAGAATGAACTGGTTGCTTATCGCTGCTGTTTTGGGATCTTGCTGTGCACAAATTGACCACCGCGCTTCCCCATATTGCAACAGAGGCCACAATTCAGAGATACTTAATTGGCGATAAAGCATTTTGGTTCATCCTGAGATCTTGAAAGAAACCATACAAATGCAAGCTTTATTTAGCTTCTGGTCTCTGGCTTCATTTGTCATTCTGAAAGTGTTGATTTCACTGGGGTTGGTAATGGTAGAACGCTCTAAATTTGAAGGCAAGAGAATCAACTAGATGGTCATCCATGACACTAGCTGATTCCAAGTAGTCATGATGGTCTGCATACCTAAATAGCATTGCCTTGGCCACCCTCTGTGAGATACTAGACGCCATTAAGTAATGGGAAGAGATAATTAAAGGGGCAGAGGAGGAAATTACAACAGGAATAAAAAATGCACAGCTAGTCAGTAGAATCATTTCTATAATAAGTCTAGACAGAAGTGGCCATAGTCAAATAGGCCCAATGACTAGATCTTGATTCACAGTAAGGCAGCAAAGGTACTAACTATTTTGTTTATGTTTGTTACTGTCCCACAGGCAGTTGTATCCAACCACAAGAGCAATGTTGGCGAGAAAGGGAATCGTTCCTGAAGAGTACTTATTGACCAGGCTGGTGGAAGATGACCTCTCTCAGCCTCGTTACCAAACCAGATCCAGGAAAGCTCGCTTCATCACCAAAAATGGAGGCTGCAATGTGGCTCACAAGAACATCCGTGAGCAAGGACGCTTCCTTCAAGATGTCTTCACCACTTTGGTGGACCTCAAGTGGCCTTACACCCTTGTGATCTTCACAATGTCCTTCCTGTGCAGTTGGATGCTCTTTGCCATGCTTTGGTGGCTCATTGCCTTTGCCCATGGTGACCTGGACACCGATCAGGACAATATTGTTCCCTGCATCACTAGTATCACGTCGTTCGCATCCGCCTTCCTGTTCTCCATTGAGGTCCAGGTGACCATTGGGTTTGGAGGCAGAATGGTGACTGAGGAATGCCCCTTGGCTATCACAGTCCTGATCATCCAGAACATCTCGGGCCTCATTGTCAATGCAGTCATGCTGGGCTGCATCTTCATGAAGACTGCCCAGGCCAATCGAAGAGCAGAAACCATCATTTTCAGCAAGCATGCAATAATCGCTCAGAGAAATAAGAAATTGTGCTTTATGTTCCGGGTGGGGGACCTGAGAAAGAGTATGATAATTAGTGCCACCATCCAAATGCAACTGATCAAGAAGACCACCACTCGGGAAGGTGAGGTCATCCCCATCTCGCAGATTGACATCCAAGTGGAGAACCCAGTTGGTATCAATGCGATTTTTTTGGTTTCCCCCCTCATCATTAGCCACACCATTGATAAGAAGAGCCCACTCTATGATTTATCAGCAGCTGGTCTCCAACAGGAGGACCTTGAGGTAGTGGTCATCCTTGAAGGGGTGGTGGAGACCACTGGCATTACCACCCAGGCGAGGACATCCTATTTGCCGGAGGAGATACTTTGGGGCCACAGGTTTGTGCCGATTGTGACCGAAGAGGAGGGCCGATACTCGGTTGATTACTCCAAGTTTGGCAACACCATAAGGTCCAAGACGCCACTCTACAGCGCCAGAGAACTGGAGGCACAGGAGAGAAGCCAAAATCAAACGCACAATGGCCCTAACCTGCCAAAGAGCACCTTCAGGGAAAGATATTTCACCAAGACCACCAGTGTCCCCGGAACACGCCTGAAATCATTTGTGCGTTTTCAGTCCGTAGATTCTTTGCCAGATTTGCAGTCACAAGAGGGGATTGACTCAAGGTCGTTGCTTCTCTGAATCATCTTTCCATCATTGTCCCTCCTACTCAATCAAATCCTCATGATATTACCATCCAGACTAATCAGCCCCACTGCCACCGTTAACTCCTTTTGAAAGCTAAAGGGATTAAGAGATATGAGGTTGGTTGAGTTTTATTTTAGGCTTTCTCGGGCTTTTTTGAAACTGTGAATCTCCTCTTCCCATGTAAAGTTAACATGGACCAAATGGCCTTTCATTCTATTACCCTGTGCTGGCTCATTTGAAAGAGCTGTCTAAAAAATCTTGAGATCTCAATCTTTGTCCGTTTGCTCTGAGCATTTGCAGGTCCTTCAAAACTAACCTTGCCACATCTGCAGAAGTCCTCTATAGCAATGGCCACGGAATCACAGTCGGGAGCAGGAACCCTGGGCTGTAATTTACTCTCCAGTTTGAGATCAATGAACTCACATCCTTTAGTCTTCCCATCTTTTTATAATCTACAGGAGATACTTCTTTTCCCAACATACTTTTATCTTTGCCAAGATTTGGAAGAGTAGTAACAATGCTACCATGGGCCTTGAGCCTTAGTTCGTCTGTCTTTTTGTTTTGAAAATAAAGTGATGGAGCAACTTAGACACTGACAACATCCAATGCCACATGCTAAGAGCCCAATGTGAAATGAGGTGACCACCCTCATCCATGTCTTAATACACACCAGCTTGAACAAATCATTGGTATTCCCATTGGGTAACCATCGAAAGGATAGGGATTGGAAAAGTATCATATGACCACACACAGAGGTGGAACTGACGCTAATTGTTAGAGCAGTATAGAAGCTAAATTTGTGCCTGACCATGATATGAGTTGTTGAAATATGTTCCATTCCCCAACACCGCATTCCTTACAAGAAGCACAAGATTCAGAAAGACATTTTAATTGTCCAAAACTCAAAGCATTTAGATGAATGATAATTGGAATGATGCACATGGCAACAGTTATTGCCTGTAATGTCCTAATGACCTTGTTGCTGATTGACATATTTTAGGGTGGAGTGGAGGTATGGAAAGGAGCTCCTTTGATAAGACCTGGCAAAGGAAGTGGGAAGCAATAAAAGGTGGAGCAGACTCGATGGGCCAGACGGCCTACTTCTGCTCTTGTGTCTTATGGACAATGTGACTATGGGGAGAGGCAATGAGGGAAAAAATTGGTAGGCAGGGTCTCTGAATTTTAGAAAGATGATAAATGTCATTGAAACAAATATAGTTCGTAGAGGGTTTGACCAGTAGATACTGACCCACTGCAGCCAAGGGGAAAACAGAGTCTAGAACACAAGGTCACAGTCTCAGGAATAAGGGGATAGCTAATAGAAATGAGATAAGGGGACATTTCTTCACTCAAAGTTGTGGATCTTTGAAATCCTCCAGAAAGCAGTGCCCTAAGTCATTCAGTAAATTTAAAATAGGCATCAATATGTCTTTGGGTGATCAAATGATTGG
Organism: Rhincodon typus; assembly: GCF_021869965.1. Classification (NCBI taxonomy): domain Eukaryota; kingdom Metazoa; phylum Chordata; class Chondrichthyes; order Orectolobiformes; family Rhincodontidae; genus Rhincodon; species Rhincodon typus. Next base: position 17,924,793 of record NC_063368.1, read on the forward strand.
GCCTTGTGGGAAAATCTGAGGGACAGTGGTGCAGGGAAGTGGAGTTAAAGTAGAAAATCAGCCATTTATTGAGTGGAGGAGCAGGGTCCATGGGCTATGTCTGGTCTTGCTCTTACATCTTGCTTTCTTAGTAAAGACATAAGTACTTTTCCAGTCTGAAGACCTGTTGGGATCGTTAAGCAGAGGTTGATCTTATTGAAGAAGACACATTTGTTTCTACAGCTTAATAAGACCATAACAAGGAGGCACAAACTTAAGATGATCATTAAAAAGGTCTAATGGGGAAGGTTAGAAAAATAATCCTTTGACAGAGGCTGATAAGTGTAAAACCTCCCAAGTCAAACTATTGTTGCAAACGAATCCGTCATCTGTTTTAAAAGGGAATTATGGTTATTTGAAAGAACATTCAGTAGAGTTGGACTTGATCGAGGAAGGTAAATGCTACTACAGAGAACATATGGGTTGAATGGTGTCTTTGCTGTGCTGGCCAATTCTATAATTCAATCTGCTCTCCTACATCTCAGGACTGAACACGTCACATTTTATCATTATTGTTGTGATAATGTTGGTTACAGACATCTGCTGTGAGGTTCCAACAAATCTGTTTTTTAATCAGAACACAATTTTTCATGTTTTATTGAGGTCCAAGAGGTATTTGGATCTGCTGCGATTTACTTTGTACTTTGGTATCTGTGAAAAGTGTTATATAAATGCAAGACTCTCTTTCTTCCTCTCTGCTGTATTTTTGCCCTGATTTGGTCAGTTGATGTCAATCTCCTCTGCAAGGCTGGAGATTCAGGGTTTCACTCCAGGCTATGAAGGTGTCATTGGAGCTGATTCTCCAATACATTACGACCAAGTTCTGCATTTCTCAATAAATCTTCAGATGAAGCGTAGACTTGTCTGCACCTCTGGTGGTGGCAAATATCCCCATGGTGCAACCAGGACTTCAACAGTTTGTAATATCCCATCAACCAAATAGCCACCAAGATGCATTCATCTTCTTGCCAATTGTTGGAACATACTGCAGTTAAAATCGCTGATGTCTTCACTAATCTAACACTCATCACATGTCAAAGTGAGGCACGAAATATGAGCAAGTCTTCATTTCTATTTTAGGGTTTGATTAAAACATGTTGCACAGTTGTTGGAATGGGCACACTGCAACTTGTGTTGTTGGTGTTGGGTGTTACAGTTAATGTGCTACAATATGAATTTATCATGCCTTTATATAAAGGAACACTTGCAAATTGTTATGGACCAAAGCATGATCTGTTGCATAAAGTCATCTGGAATGTGGTGTCCTCTGGGTTTATAATTAACCTATTTATCAGTTGATATGTCTGGTGGAAGGAGCACTATCAAACCTCACTGGCTGAAGGATACATACTTCTCTGACATGTAGTAATTGTCAGGCTACAGTTACAAATCTGGTTTATTTAGAAATAAAACTAAGCAGAAGCAAGAGGAAATGCAACATATCTGATTAGAACTTTACTCAATGTGCATTTCCTGATTCAAAACAATGGAACAAAAACAGAAGTTGCTGGAAAAGCTCAGCAGGTCTGACAGCATCTGTGAAGAAAAAATCAAAGTTAACATTTCGGGTCAAGTGACCCTTCCTCAGGACTCTTCCTGTTCTGAGGAAGGGTCACCGGACCTGAAATGTTCTGATTTCTCTCCACAGATGCTGCCAGACCTACTGAGCTTTTCCAGCAACTTCTGTTTTTGTTCCTGATTTAGAGCATCCGCAGTTCTTCTGGTTTTTATTTAGTATTCAAAACAATGGAGTCTTGTATTGTTTGTACTGTACTCTGTTCTGTTAAAGCTTTACTTCAGTCTAGGAGGCAGTTGTTACGTGTGAAGTCAGATATTTGGGGAGTGTCCAATCAAACACACTTTCATAGTTAGCTGGTGAAGTAAACAATATGTTTTAAAACAAACCCTCATAAGGGACACTGACTACTCTCTCTTTGTCTTGAAGTGAGGAAGACCAAAGGGTATCTTTTGAAATTGAATGAACCTGTCAATTACACGTAAATTACAAAAGCTACACACCATTATTTATTAGGTTTCCTAGTCACACTTCTTAAACCTGTAGGACAAAGCATCTCTTGGACAGGGAATGATAGCTTAGTGAAAACCAAAAGAACTGCGGATGCTGTAAATCAGGAACAAAAGCAGAACAAAAGCTCAAAAGCTTTTCCAGCAACTTCTGAATGATAGCTTAGTCTTGGCTCAAGTGTTAGACACAGTCATGGGCATCATTAATGCAACATTACTCAACCTTCAAACTGGGATATTGCTCAAACTTTAGACCAAATGTAAAATTACTACAGAGATAGTAGGAACTGCAGATGCTGGAAAATCCGAGACAACAAGGTGTAGAGCTGGATGAACACAGCAGGCTGAGCAGCATCATAGGAGCAGGAAGGCTGACGGATAGAAGATGGATAGAGAGTCTATCCATCTTCTATCCGCCTCCCCCTCTCTCCCTATTTATTTCAGAACCCCCTTCCCCTCCCCCATTTCTGATGAAGGGCCTAGGCCTGAAACGTCAGCCTTCCTGCTCCGATGATGCTGCTTGGCCTGCTGTGTTCATCCAGCTCTACACCTTGTTGTCTCTGTAAAATTACTACAGTGCAGATAGAGCCCATTGAGTCTGCACCAACTCTCCGAAGAGCATCCTACCCAGAGGACCCCACACTAGCCAATCCTATCCCTCATAACCCCACATTTCCCACGGCCAATCCACTCTAACCTGCACATCTTTGGACTGTGGGAGGAAACCGCAGCACCCAGAGCAAACCCAGGCATACACGGGGAGAATGTGCAAACTCCACACAGACGGTCACCCGAGGGTGGAACCAAAGCCAGGTCTTGGTGCTGTGAGCCACAATGCCACCTTTAACTAATTAACAACCTGATGATTTACTATAAACTGTTACTAGTGTCTGGGTGAAACTAAATTTCTAACGTTTAATGTTGTCCAATTAGATAATGAGTCACTAGCCTCAAAAATGACAACTGTTTCTCTCTCCACAGGTGCCGCCAGACCTGCTGAGTTTCTCCAGTGATTTCTGCTTTATTTAGAGGTGAATCATCGTTCTTTTGAAAGGTCCTCAGTAGGGGAGATATTTAATATAATGTGCTTATGGACCAGATCACTTCTAATCCTAGAAAAAGAGATCTCTCCTATGAGGGCAGGTTGAGCAGAATGCCTTTTGCTCTGGGCACCCTCCCCATCCATTCCAATTGCTCATCCTGCCCCTTAGTCACTACCATCAGTTCTGAAGAAGAGCCCTATTGCACTTGCTACATTAACTCTGTTTCTCTCTGCAGACCTGTTGAGTTTCCTTAACTTCTATTTCAGACCTCTGGCAATTTGCTTTCATTTGAGCAGAGATTTCCTACAGTGTGGAAACAGGCCATTCAGCCCATCAGGTGCACACCAATCTTCCGTAGAGCATCTCACCCAAACCCACCCCTCTACTCTTGCGTCTCCCATGGCCAGGCCACCCAACCTGCACATCTTTGGACCATGAGAGGAAACCAGAGCACCCAGAGAGGACCCACACAGAAACAGGGAGAATGTGCAAAGTCCACACAGACAGTCGCCCGAGGGTGGAATTGAACCTGGGTCCCTGGCGCTGTGAGGCAGCAGTGCTAACCACTGAGCCACTGCACCACCCACTGTAGAGTGGACTTACTTTTCTGGTTCATAGAAGAAAGATAGACGACCTTATTGATATGTATAAAATATCAAGAGAACTTGACATGGAACGTTCTTGTGGGTTAATTCTCCTGGGAAGTCTAGCACTATGAGATCCCGATCTCCTGTCATTTAGGACTGAGCTGGGAAGGAGATAATTCTTCACCTAGGGTTGTGACTCCTTGCAATTCTCTACCTCACAGGACTGCAGATTTTCCAAAATATTTCAAGACCACTGTTTTGGGCATGAAAGGAATCAAGGGGATGAGGGCAGGAAAGTGGAGTCAAGTGTCAAAGATTAGCCATAATCTTATTGAATGACAAAGCAAAATCAAACAGCCTTATAGTCAACTCCTGCTCCTTTTTTTTCCTATAGAGTGATTCAGAAATGAAGACACTGTTGTGAATAGACTTTATTGTATTTCTTTTCTCCTCCACCAGGAAAACACCTGTGTGGCCAATTGAATAATTACAAGCAAAGCCTGTTATAGTCATAGAGTCATATAGCACAGAAACATACCAGAGGGTGGTGGTGGAGGGTTGCTTTTCAGACTGGAGGCCTATGACCAGCGGTGTGCTGCAAGGATCGGTGCTGGGTCCACTGCTTTTTGTCATTTATGTAAATGATTTGGATGTGGACATAAGAGGCATGGTTAGTAAGTTTGCAGATGACACCAAAATTGGGGTAGTGGACAGTGAAGAAGGTAACTTCAGAACACAGCAGGACTCTGATCAGATGGGCAAATGGGCCAAGGAGTGACAGAAGGAGTTTAATTTAGGTAAATGTGAGGTGCTACATTTTGGAAAGTCAAATCAGGTCAGGACTTACACACTTAATGGTAAGGTCCTGGAGACTGTAGCCAAACAAGGAGACCTAGGTATGCAGGTTCATTGTTACTTGAATGCAGACTTGCAGATAGACAGGGTAGTGAAGAAGGTGTTTGGTATGCTTGCCTTTAAGAGTGGCCTCACTAATGTCCTGTACAGCCACAACATGACCTCCCAACTCCTTTACTCGACGTTCTGACCAATAAAGGCAAGCGTACCAAATGCCTTCTTCATCACTCTGTCTACCTGTGACTCCACTTTCCAGGAACTATGCACCTGCACCCCTAGGTGCAGTCTTAAAGGCAATGTTCAGGGCAATGCTGACATCAAAAAGTGAGTGGGATGGGGAACAGGGAGAGATGGAGAGGACTAAATCAAATTGGAGTTGGAGGTTGAAATGAAGCACTGTGTTCCCCATGGTGTCTCTCTCTCTAAAGGCATTAAGAGCGTTGATGAAACCATGTGCTCCCCTCTGCAAGCACACCCCAGCTGGAACATAACCGCGGAAGAGGGGCAGGCAGTCGGCAAAGTCACTGTCTGGACCTGTTTATTGCCACCCTGGCCAGGACACTCCTTTGTCTCATGTTCAAACAATCAACTTTTAATTAATTAAAAGCTAATATCCTGTAAAGTATGATTTGCAAGAATATACTGTAGAAATGTGAGTAAATACTGTCAGTGCCAGGAACAACTGGGGAAATATTTTGAAGAAGAGTCATTTTTAACTCAAAGCATTAACTCTGTTTGACTCTCCACAGGTGCTGAGTTTGTCCAACACTTTCTGTTTTTATTTCTGTAATCCAGGTTTACTGCCAGTCATCCTAATGCTAAGCACATTCAATAACAACACCATCTTTCACCTGTTATAAGCATTTGTAATGTTCAAAGGCACTTCACAGGAGTGGTAATGAAATCAAACGTTGACACCCCAAGCCACATGAAGGATGGAAAGATCACTCGAAGAAGTAGGTTTTAAGGAGCATCTTAAAGGAGGCAAGAGAAATGGAGAGGTTCAGGGAGGGAAGTGCAGAGCCGAGATCCCAGCCAGCTGAAAGCATGGCTTCCAACAGGAGAAGGAGATGAACATCAGGCGTAGTAGACAAGAAGCTCAAATTGGAAGACCTTACAAAATTGGAAGGCTTTTAGTGATGAAAGAGGTTACAGAGGTAGGGAGGAGGGTGTGTGTGAGGTCATGGAGAGATCTAAAAGCAAGGATGATAATTATAAAGTGGAGATGTTGCTTGTCCAGCCCATGCTAAATTTCCCATAGCGTCCAGGGATGTGCAGACTAGGTGTATTAGCCATAGGAAATGAAGAGTTACAGAGATTGTGTGGGGCCATGGATCTGGATGGGAAACGCTTTGGAGGGTCAGTTTGGACTTGACAGGCCGAATGGCTTGCTTCCACATTGCGGGGATTCTATGCTTCTAACTGGGGTCTATACATATTTACACTATCCAAACAAGTTGCCATTATCAGTACTGAAACACTTATGACAGATATTTCCCTAAAACCTACTGGTCAAACTCTGGATGACTAGAGTCTAGAGAGATGGAGCAACACCATTTATACGTTAGTCTGTAAGACAAGGGATAGAATATTGGTCTGAGGAACTCAGTTTGTGACTGTCAGAGTCTTTGAAGAGTTGGGAAACAGGTCATACTGATCAATACAAGAGATACCAGCTCCTGTTGAGGAGATCACTGATGTGAGATTACCTCCTGAAATATTTCCACAGAGGTTGGTGTCCCATGACCAAGTCACCCCTTATTTACATGTGGAGAATCCTTCACACCGATCCAGCTCCCTCAGAGCCAGCTCTCGGAGTGAACTGAACCTCTAACACTCCTTATCTATCAGCCAGGGCTCCCTGATTGGACCAAATTTATAGCTCCAATCAGGGAACTCATATTTTATAAGGTCCATTCGGCTGGCCTATTTACAACCGTCACAGCTCCAGTAGGACTTTTTACCTGATGTGACAATGCTTTTGTTAATCTCCCTTTAGATGAGAAACTGGGCATGGATATTGTGGTATTGAAAAATCCAACAAACACTTATTAGGAGTAATCATTATGTACAGGTATTACATTCACAGGCACATAAGTGTCTGGGATAATGTTAAATTATTTGATTACAAAAGGAGCATGCCTCCAGGAGAGTGCCAAGCCTTAAGTGATGCCTGAGGTAAGATGAGTATATGATCTTTATACCTTCAGGTCAGATATTATAACATCGTGATGATATCGTGTGCCTGTCTGTTACAAACATGCTGACTGTCAGACATCACACAACAGGAGCCACTCTCAGCACTGATTAGCTTTGTTCATTCAATGGTTTCATAGTTGATGAGACCAGAGTGCCCACTGCTGGGGAGACTGAATCATTTCCAGTCTAGATAAGGTGACAAAAAAATTACTTACAGCCTGGAGGCTGAAAAGTTTATATTGTATTAGTCATTGAGGCTGGTCTTTAACAGGGTTACACAGACGAAAGCTACAATCCTGGGACTGTGTTAATTGCTAATTGCCTGTAAATGTAATGCCTGTACATAATGATTACTCCTAATAAGTGTTTGTTGGATTTTTCAATACCACAATATCCATGCCCAGTTTCTCATGTAAAGGGAGATTAACAAAAGCATCGTCACATCAGGTAAAAAGTCCTGTTAGAGGTGTGGTGGTTGTAACGAGGCCAGCCGAGTGGACCTCATAGAATATATGTTACCTGATTGGAGCTATAAATCTGGTCCAATCAGGGAGCCCTGGCTGACAGATAAGAAGAGGAGTGTTAGAGGTTCAGTTCACTCTCAGAGCTGTTGGGCTAGGGTGAGAGATCTCCTCACAGTTCCTTACTGACACTGCAGCTTGAGTGTGACTTGTCTGGTCAGAACGAGGAGCAGCTATGATTTCCACACTTCTTTTGTTTCAGAAAAAATATGCTTTTTTTTTCCCCTAAAATTCCAGGATTCACTAATGGCAGTAAAATGGATCCTTGGTTAAACAAAGTACATGGCATCCAAAGATACCCAACTCCGTTTGCAATACAGATTTCGTTCACATATGTGTTACATTTCAATGTTTTCTGAAACAAACAGCCTGATGGGTTCTGCTCTGGTGCTAACCCCTCAGTGCTCTCTGGGGAACGGCCTTGAATGTTGACCCTTCTTCTTGCACCAGATGGGGTGCAGAGGAGATAATGTTGCCTGGAATGGAGCATTTCAGCGATGAGGAGAGGCTGAATATGCTTGAGTTGTTTTCTTTAGAGCGGCAAAGATTGAGTGGGGAAATCTGATTGAGGTGCACAAGATTATAAGGAGCATAGGCAGGGTGAAGAAAAAGCAGCCATTCCCCTTTAGTCAAAGGGTCAAGAGGAAGGGAGGATAATTTTAAGTGAGAAACAGGAGGTTTAGAAGGAATTTGAGAAAAGACATTGTTCACCCAGAGTGTGGTGGGAGGCGCTGGAATGCACTGTCTGAGATGCTAGTTGAGACAGGAAACCTCACAATCTTTAAAAACTACTTGGATGAGCGCTTGAAGTGTCATAACATTCAAGTTTATTCAAGTTTGACAAAGTGGGATTTGTATGGGTAGTAGTCTATTTTTGTAGTACAGACTCAATGGGCCAAAGGACCTCTTCTGTACTGTATGATTCTATGATTCAATTTTAACCTTTGCTGACACTTCTTAAAATTCATTCCCGGGACATGGGCATCACTGAAAAGAGCAGTATTTATTGCCCAGCCCTAGTCGTCCCTTGAGAAAGTTGTGGGGTGCCTTCTTGAACCGCTGCAGTCCATGTGCTGTGGGTTGACCCGCAATGCCCTTAGGGAGGGAATTCCAGGATTTTGACCCAGTGACAGTGAAGGAACAGTGATATATTTCATAGCCTGGATGTAAGATAAATTCTCAGCACACCCTGTGTGGGAAATTCATGAGATTAAAAGTGTTGCCGATATTACAACAGAGGAATTGCCTGGTTTATTAGAAAACACATCATCAGCAATCCAGGGCTTAAAAAGACCTCTTTAGGGGTGACAATGATCTGGTGGTATTATCGCTGGACTGTTAATCCAGAAACCCAGGTAATGTTCCGGGGACCCGGGTTCAAATCCTGCCACAGCAGATGGTGGAATGTGAATTCAATAAAAATCTGGAATTAAGAGTCTAATGATGACCATGAATCCATTGTTGATTATTCAGAAAGACCCATCTGGTTCACTAATGTCCTTTAGGGAAAGAAATTGCCATCCTTACCTGGTCTGGCCTACATGTGCCTTTAGACCCACAGCAATGTTGTTGACTCTAACTACCCCCAGGGATGTACAATAAATCCTAGCTAGCAACACCCTCATCCCACAAATGAAAACAAAATCTGGTGTGGTGAAAGATCCATCTGCTAGTTTTGGTCTCACCATCCTCTTTCTTGTTGGGATAGTCATAGAGTCATAGAGATGTACAGCACAGAAATAGACCTTCCAGTCTAACTGATCAGATATCCTAAATTAATCTGGTCCCATTTGCCAGCATTTGGCCCATATCCCTCTAAACCCTTCCAATTCATTTACCCATCCAGATGCCTTTTAAATGTTGTAGTTGTACCAGCCTCCACCACTTTCTCTGGCAGCTCATTCCATACATGCACCACCTTCTGCGTGAAAACGTTACCCCTTAGGTCCCTTCTAAATCTTTCCCCTCTCACCTTAAATCTATGACCTCTAGTTTTGGACTCCCCTACCCTGGAGAAAAGACCTTGGCTATTTACCCTATCCATGCCCTTCACGATTTTATAAACCTCTATAAGGTCACCCCTCAGCCTCCGATGCTCCAGGGAAGATAGCCCCAGCCTATCTAGCCTGTCCCTGTAGCTCAAACCCTCCAACCCTGGCAACATGCTTGTAAATATTTTCTGAACCCCTTCTAGTTTAACAACATCTTTCCTATAGCTGGGAGACCAGAATTGTATGCAGTATTCCAAAAGTGGCCTTCTATGTCGACCAAGTTTCCCAAACTAAACTAGACGCATTTGCCTGCATTTGGCCCATAACCCTTTAAAGCTTTCCTATTCATATACCCGTCCAAATGTCTTTCTACAGGGCCAAATTGGACTTAGAGGAAAAACTACTTTGTAGTCTAATGAGAAAAAAGCTCTTAAAGATGTAATTTGTTGCACTATCACAAGCAGCACAGGTTACAGATCAGTGTGACAGACATTGTTCCTGGGACCATGAGGAAGAGCCAGCTGGAGCATCTTACTCCTTTAACATCCAAAGTTCTTCCTCACCCAGGTCCACAAATTGTCATGTTGGGTGGCGTTTAATGCATGTTTAACCTTTTCAGACCCTTATAGTCTTCTACAACATCCAGCCCCCAAACTGTTTTTGCCATCATAACCATGATACATTTCCCATTAACCCGTCTCCCCGCTTCAGGTCTCCATCTTCACAAATTCAGGCAGCCTAGAGATTTCATTATATACCCATAATGCACTCTCTTTGGACTTGTGTAAACAAAACAAAAAACTGTGGGTGCTGGAGATCTGAAACAGAAACAGAAAGTGTTGGAGAAACTCAGCAGGTCTGGCAGGATCTGAGGTAAGAGAGAACAGAGATAACATTTCAAGTCCAGTGTACCTCCTTCAGAACTCAAGGTCAGTTTCTGGATCAAAGACTAATGACATTTTATGTGTGCTGGATTTCTTTTGCAGATGGCGAGTTTCTTGATGAAAATAGGCAGTTCCTCTGTTATAATATTGGGAAGATCCTTGGCCTGCTGTGTTCATCCAGCTCTACATCTATGGAGGAAGGTTGTCCTGTTTGCTTGAAATGGGTAACCTCTGTTTTTGAAGTATCCTGGATCCCTGGGCCAGGCATTTTTTTAAAAAAATGTTGTTTTTGGCAGTATCCTGGATCTCTGAATCAGACACTTTCATCTCAACCATGTCCTGAGCCTATGGAATTGGCCAGCCCATCCCATTGTTGAATGGCCTTGGTTCGAGTCCACTTGGAGTACTGTGAGCACCGCACTTCAGGAAGGATATATTGGCCTTGGAGGGAGTACCACCCAGGTTTACTAGAATAATGCATGGACTTCAAGCTTAAATATACACACCAACAGATTCAAGAACAGCTTCTTCTGCTGCTGTTAATAGACTTCTGAATAGATCTCTCAAATTTCACAAATAATGCTGATCTCGCTCTTTGTGCACCTTCTTTGCAGCCGTAACACTGTGTTCCTTGCTCTGTTCTATTCCCCTAATGCACTTTGTATGGTATGATCTGCCTGTACTGCACGCAAAACAAAATTCTTCACTGTACCTAGGTACTTGGGACAATAATAAGTCAAATCAAATGAAACTTCAGGGTTAAGTTACACAGACCTGTTTTCTCCAGAATTTAGAAGGTTAAGGGTAATCTGATTGAAGTCTTCCAAGATATTAACGTGAAAAGACAGGGTGGATGAAGAGAAACTATTTCCACTGGTTGGGAATTCTAGAACTAGGGTGGCAGAGAAAAAAAATTAGGACCAGATTGTTCAGGAGAGATGTTAGGAAGAACTTCTACACACAAAGGGTGGGAAATGTTTGGAACTCTCTTCAAAATTGGCAAAATTGACAGTGGATGCTGGATCAGTTGTTAATTTTAAATCTGAGATAGATAATTTTCTATTAAGCAAAGGTATTAAGGAATATCGGCCAAAGGTAAGGATATGGATTTATGGAGTATATGATCGCATTAAATGACAGCACAGGCTTGAGGGGCTGAATGGCCTACTCCTATTCCTGTGTTCCTACTGTTGGCTGCATCAGTCTGGGCGAGCAGATTTTTATTCTCAATCCACGGGCAAATATGTTCTACAGTGTGTAGACTCATTACTTCAATTTGGATTTGATGCTTTCGTTTTCCCACAGTCATCACATTACTGGGTAAACCAGCATGTTTGCCTCCTCAAATGTACAATTTGTCAATTACCTCTTGCTTGGCATGATCTCTGTCGCTGACGATACTTCCTGAGCAGATACATGAATAAAATGTTCTGCTTGAACTTGTGTCTTCTCAGCTTGTGTCATCCCTGTCTGTTCACCAAGCTGTATGAATTCTGAATCATATCGATTGAGAATTCATCAATGAACACATGTGAGTATGCTGCTCATGTGCTACCTCATTATCATCTTGGACACTTTGCAGACTGAACAATCGTCAGTGTTGACAGGAGTGGAAAACATTTCTACCAACCCTACATTGGCATCTTGCTGACAGTATGAGACAAATTTCTTATGCCAATACAACTAACCTTAGAATATCTAGACTATGTCTTTTGTTTGGATTTTCATACAATCCCTACAGTGTGGAAGCAGGCTATTTGACCCATCAAGTCCACACCAACCCTCCAAAGAGCATCCCATCCAGACCCACATTCTTACCCTATCCCTGTAACCCTGCATTTCCTATGGCTAATCCACTGAGCATACACATCCCTGAACACTATGGGCAATTTAGCATGGCCAAGCCAACCTAACCCACACATCTTTGGAGTGTGGGAGGAAACCGGAGCACCCAGAGGAAACCCACACAGACATGGGGAGAACATGCAAACTCCACACAGACAGTTTCCCAAAGGTGGAATCAAACGTGGGTCTCTGGTGTTGTGAGCCGGCAGTGCTAACCTCTGAGCTACCATTGCTGCTCATTTACAACGAATCTAGAAAGCCCTTTGAAATTTCTCACTGGTTAACCATTGATCGGTTGTTCAGGAACTGAAATTTATTTGACTATTCATTCCAGGAATGCTTGTTCCTCAAACAGTATTATTCCAATACCACAAGAACAGTCAGATCAGTACATACATTCGTGCTTATGTGTGAGTATTCTTGATCAAGAAGAATGCGTAAGTTCTCTATATCTGACACCCATTGTGTCACAGAATGTCTGCAGCACATCTTTCAACTTAAGTGGTACACTCCCTGGACCCTGCAGATGCACTGCATTAGACTGTAAACTGTGCTTCTTCAACCATGGTACGCTATCTGATAATGTAGTGACACTCACCCCTGTGTCGTTTAAAATTAGTGAGATGTCATTGATATAAATATCTTCTTGTCAAAAAGCTGAATCTGTATCATTTGGTTTCTGTATCATCTAAGCTATTGTTCTATTGTAGGCTATTCTATCCCATTAACACCTTTGTGTGACTATATCCAATTATATCTGCATCTTTCTGAAAGTGGCCCATTGTCTTACCAATAAAACACTTCTTTTAAGTAGCTGGGCACTGCTTGCGCCTGTGAGATCTTCTGCAGAAACAGGATAGTCCAGAGGGTTCCACAACAGAGTCAACTGGCTGAAGTTAAGGAACAAAAAGGCTACAATTACATTGTTCAGTGTAGACCATCAATTAATGTGGAAAGATCAAGCTTCCACTCCCTCCACCACTGATGTTCAGTAGCAGCAATGTGTACTATCTACAAGGTGTACTCACTAATACCCTTCAGACTGCAACTTCCAAACCCATGACTTCTATTTACAAGGACAAGGACAGGTCAATTCAAGATGGCGGCAGTGGAGTGGGATGATTCAAACAAAGCTCATCCACTCCATCTGTTCGCTTTTCTTTTTTTCTTCTCTTTTGGCTTTTCTTGTCCTTTTTCTCTCTTCTTTCTTCTCCTTGCCATGAACTCCCAGCCATGGACTCAGTGCAGACCTGGCGAGGCAAACTCCCAGCCCAGAATGGCGGTCTCTCGGCCCAGCGTAGCGGTCTCTAGGCCCAGCGTGGTGGACTCTCGGTCTCTTGGCCCAGCGTGGTGGTCTCTCGG
>NC_063368.1:17958143-18004284 GCF_021869965.1 Rhincodon typus
TCAGTGGAGACAGAGACAGAGTTAACATCTCAAGAAGGGTCACTGAACGGGAAACGTTAACTCTGTTTCTCTCTTCGCAGATTCTGCCTGACCTGCTCTCGTTTTAGTTTCAGATTTATAGCATTTGTTTTATGTCAGTCCCATGTCCCTTTGTGCGCACTTTCTGCAGCTTTTCTCAATTTAAACACTAATGTTGACCCTTCCAAAATGAAAACATTTCTATTTTGCCACAATATAATCCACTTGCCCCCTCACTTAGTCTGTCAATCTCCCTCTCTTTCTGTAAACTCTTTGTCGCTCTCTAGCAAACTTGCCTGGGAACTCGACAGCCTTCTGGACTCAATATTGAGTTCAGCAACTTTAGGGCATGAGCTGTACCATGTCCTTACTCCAACTCCCACACTCCAGGCCTTGTTATTGCATAGTCTGCCCTTACACACAACCCATTGTTAGCCTCTAACAGTCCCCATTAATTCACCCTCCTAGCCAGATCATTATCCACTCCTTTGTCTGTCCAACAGCTCTTCTCTCTCTTTGGGCTCTATCCCCATCTATCATTAAGTCCTTACCCCCACCATGCACCCTATATTCTGCATATAAACTGACATTTTCCTAGCTACAGAAACAGAAATTACTGGAAAAGTTCAGCAGGTCTGGATGTATCTGTGGAGAGAAATCAGAGTTCCTGTTTCGGGTCAAGTGACCCTTCCTCAGAACTAACCTTTCAGAGGAAGGGTCACTGGACCCGAAATGTTAACTCTGATTTCTTTTTCCACAGATGCTGCCAGACCTGCTGAGCTTTTCCAGCAACTTCTGTTTTTGTTCCTGATTTACAGCATCCACAGTTCTTTCGATTTCTCATTTCCTCGCTACCATCAGTTCTGAGAAAGGGTCACTGAACCTGAAATGTTAACTCCACTTTTTCTCTCCACAGATGCTGCCAGAGCTGCTGAGCTTTTCCAGCAATTTCTGTAGGAGCAAATGCCTGCAGATCCTGGAATCTGTACCGAAAACAGAAAACGCTGGAAATCACAGTGGGTCAAGAAGCACCTGGATGAATACATGAATAGGAAGGGAATAGAGGGATACGGATCCTGTAAGTGAAGGCAGTTTTAATATGGAAGGGCAAAATGAGTCAGCACAGGTTTGGAGGGCCGAAGGGCCTGTTCCTGTGCTGTTTGTTCTTTCCATGTGGTGGTGCCGGTGTTAGACTGGAGTCAGAAGTCACAGGACACCAGGTGAACTTGATGAAGGAGCAGCGCTCTGAAAGTTTGTAATTTTTCAAACAAACTTGTTGGACTATAGCCTAGTGTCGTGTGATTTCTGGTATTGTTCTTTGGGTCAGGCAGCGACCGAGGAGAGAGAGCAGGCTGACGTTTCGAGTCTGGATGAGACTTCATCAGAGCATTTCTGTTTTGTTTCTTTGGCTCAGATTCAATTTGGTGCTTTAGGACCCAGGAGGAACATTATAGCTTTGCTACCGAGAAGCTCACCAAATAAGGGAAGTGACTGGGGTTAAAACCCAAGGCGGTGGAGTTAATATTCATAGGCTACGATATACATAGATTAACATCGATTAGTCAGGGGGACGCCGGAATTCGAGGCTGAGGCTAAGCCCTACCCCAGTGTAAGCAGTGGGTTTGCCTGCTTGGTTCCTCATTTCCAGTTCGCTGTCGGAGCCGGCGCGATGAGCAGCAAAGATAGCAGCCCTCAGGAGAAATACAAACTGGTGGTAGTTGGAGGTGGCGGGGTCGGCAAAAGTGCTCTCACTATTCAGTTCATTCAGGTAACTGGGCGCCACGGCAAACGCAGAGAAACAGACAGACAAACAACAGCACAAAAAGTTTGGAGAAACTTTTCAGAAAAGTTTCACATAAGTTCACTCTTTACGCCGGAGGAAACAGACCCGCCCGTGTTTGAATACTCCTGGACAGTAGTGTAATACCTAAATTAACCTTAAAGCAAAACAAGGTCTAGATAATTCAACGTATATTGATCAAGTCGATGATTTCGACTACCTGGGCAGGGGATTTAAATTTTCTCTGAAGGGTTCGCCTCTGGTAGCTGTTGTGAGCAGGGAGGGTTTTTAAAACAGTGAAAAACCCAGTTTTTGTTTTTGTATATCTGACTTTTCTGCCCCTCATTTCGAGGTGAGTTTTGATGTTTTTTTAAATTTAGGATTTGTTCTCTGATTCAGGGGTTGTGAGTGACTTTTTTATTATTTTACCTGTGGTCAGATTGGTTTGTGAAGGAGCAGGAGGATGGCTGAGTGAGGTTAATGGTTTAAATTGTTCCCCCTTTTCTCCTCATTGTGTTTGGCAAGCTGTTTTCCAATTTCTGGATGTCTTGTGCAAACTGTTGTGCTTTCTTTAGAAAAGGTACCTTTGGTAATTTTACTGAAATTGTCGCAGTGACTGATGCTTGATAATTCTGTGCAGATTTGGCTGGGT
Source organism: Rhincodon typus (assembly GCF_021869965.1). NCBI lineage: Eukaryota > Metazoa > Chordata > Chondrichthyes > Orectolobiformes > Rhincodontidae > Rhincodon > Rhincodon typus. The sequence goes on from NC_063368.1 coordinate 17,960,594, forward strand.
GGTATTCCATCACATTCTATTTGGCACTTAGTGGCCCAAAGTTGACCAGGCACAGGCCAGAGATGTAAAGATGTCTCTGTGACCTCTTCCCACTTTATAGTTCTACTGCATCCTTCCAATTCTGGTCTCTTGTGGATCCCTGTTTTTGTTTTCATGCAGTTTTGGTCTCCTTATATGAGGAAGGATGTTCTTGTTATAGAGGGAGTGCAGTGAAGATTTACCAAGTTGATTCCTGGGATGGTAAGATTGATGTATAAGGAGAGAGTGAGTCAGTTAGGATTATATTCACAGGAGTTTAGAAGAATGAGGTAGGGGTGTGAATCTCTCAGAAACCTGTAAAATTCCAACAGGACTAGACAGGGTAAAGGCAGGAGGGATATTCACAATGACCAGAGAGTTCAGAAACAGGGGATAAGAGGCAAATGTTTTCGGACTGCGTTGAGGAGAAATGTCTTCGCCCAGACAGTGGTGAGAGCCTGTGCCACAGAAAGCAGTTGAAGTCAAAATCTTGTGTTTTCAAGAAGGAGTGGGTATAGCTCTTGTGGCTAAAGGGATCAAGGAGGAGGGTGGGATTATGGTATTGAGCTCGATGATCAGCCATGATCGTATTGAATGGTGTAGCGGGTTTGAGGGGCTGAATCACCTACTCCTGCCTCCTATTTTCTATGTTTCTGTAATGGTGGTTTTATTTTAAGCCAGGGCTTCCCAAAATAGTAGGGCTTGGGGACTGACAAATGGGGTCATGAGCTAAAATTGTGGTGTTGTGAGCTCATTGAGCGGTAATATGTGCCATGGAGGTCTATCTGAGTTACTGATTCCACTCTCACAGGCCCCCAGTCTTTCCAGGTGGCAACAGTTCTCAAAAATAGGTTTCACGATGGGTAGAGGTTTGGTAAGCACTGATGTGTGCTCTGGAGAGCTCTCCTGCTCAATCTTGCGTGCTCTCTCTCCTTCAAAGCCTACCTGTAGCCTGACTGAGTTTATGGTTACCTGAAGCACAGGAAATCTGAAGCAAAACTAGAGAATGCTGGAGAAACTCAGTGGGTCTGGCAGCATCTGTGGAGAGAGAAGGTCACCAGTTAAGGTCTGGAGCTCAGTGACTCTTCTTCAGAGCTTGTCCTCATCTTTATGAGGCTGGGGGATCAAATTTTGCGTGATAGTCACCCCTTGTCAGGCTTTTCTTTTGCTCAGCTGAAGGCGCTAAGTAAATGCAAGCTGTTGTTGTTGCCTGAGGGGCCGCCGAATCAATTCCAGTTCGACTTCAGCATCTTCGAACCAATACACAAGCTGTCCGCTCTGTGATCCATGGAAGTGAGGGTGAGATTGAAACAACAGGGCAGCCGAAGTGATCTGTGTGACCTCTAGCAACACAGGATGTTGAGCAGCAGTTAAAAGCGAGAACGGGGCAAGTTTTTGACGTTTTTTTTTCTGGGTTGGTTGGGGGGTCCCAGGGACGTGAAGTTCTCCCCCTCCCCCTTGTTTTCATCTTTCTGAAGATGTGATTACCCTGAGTCAAGTTGCAGCAAAGCTTTTGCAAACTGTAGAATCGTTCGAAGGTAATGGTCTCCACCCGACCAGGTCCTTGCCTCATTTTCACAACCGCTGCACATTTCCTGTTTTTCTGCGTTGCTTTTTTCTTAAAAAAAAAAGTATATATTTTAAATGATAATGTGTGTACACACAGTCGGGTCAGGTTGGCTGCGACCCTTGACCTATTCAGGATCTGGGCCTGGATCCCGTTTATGGTTGGTAGAATTCCAGGGACTGGGTTTGGAGGTTAGGCTTGGGTGGGGATTCGCTGCCAGTGAGTAAACAAGGCTCCCCTGCACCTAGCTCAGGAGACAGAGCAGACGATAACTGATTGTCTCTGTCTCTGTCTGGTGTAACAAGTTGCTTGGCAAATGGTCGTGCTGCAGAATCCACCCAGCAGTGCAAGTGCAGGCTGTCTCATTTCCAGACTGATATTAACAGACTGAGCACTTTTAATCTCTCCAGCTCTGGCCATGAAAGTCTGGGGATAATAAGAAGACCAGTTACGGGAGCATATGTTTGAAGTGATTATCTGAAAATGGTGATAGTAGGATTTGGTGCTGTTCCCTCCCACTCCCCCCTCCCCCTTCCCTTTTTCCACCTCCCCCCCCTCCCTTTTCCCTCTCTCCCCCCCTCCCTTTCCCCTCTCCTCCCCCCCCCCCTTCCTTCTGCCTAGTCAGAGATGCCCTCATCCCATGAATGATTAAAGAAAAGGGTTAATTTGTATCAAATCTGCTTCATTTCTCAGCCCCTGGTTCACAGACTGACATTGGCTTCTGGATTGAACGCATTCTTAAACTTTCAACTTGTGAAATCCATTCATGGGCTTGAGCCTCTGTTTCTTCGTGATCTCTTCCAGTTTGACAACCCTCTTGAGATCTTGGGCAGCATGGTGGCTCAGTGGTTAGCACTGCTGCTTCACAGCACCAGGGACCCAGGTTCAATTCCAGCCTTGGGGAACTGTCTGTGTGGAGTTTGCACATTCTTCCTGTGTCTGCGTGGGGTTTCCTCTGGGTGCTCCAGTTTCTTCCCACAGTCCAAAGATGTGTAGTTTAGGGTGGATTGGTCACGGGAAATGCAGGGCTACAGTAATAGGATGGGATGCTGTTGGGAGGGTTGGTGCAGACTCATTGGGCCAAATGGCCTATTTCCACACTGTAGAGACTCTATGGTCTCTGTGCCCTATTGATTTTGCATCTCTTTGTTCCCAAATTTTAATGAGCTGACCACTTGCCTTTTGTTGCCTTGGTCCTAAGCTCTGGAATTACTTCCATTAATCCTTCCGTCCCGCTCACACTCTCCTTAGAACCTATGTCTTTTGTTTGCCTGTCCTAATACTGCCTCCTGTGGCTCATTGTTGGCTTTCATCTAATAATCGCTCCTTTGCAGTATTCATTATCCATTTATGATTAAACAAAATATCTTTGTTAGTTGCGAGAGGCAGGTTACTGGTGTCAGCGATGTTGAGTTGGTCGTTTGCGAGTTGTTTCTTCATTGGCGGTGCCTCTGGGTTGGCGATGACTTTCTTCCCTCCAGGGGGGATATGGTTTCTGGGGTCGTTGAACCATCTAATCCTGGGGGAGCAGACTCTGCCCCATGTGGGGGCAAATGGTGTGTGAGGAGGTGGGTGAGACTCTCTGGATATTGCAGGTTCTTCTGTTGTTTGCATTCGCCCTCACCGTGCTCCACTAGACGCATAAAGTACCTTTGCGGATGTTTCTTCTCCAGTTTGCGTGTTCCAGGGGTAAGCCATTATCCCCATTTCAGTGAGGATGTTGTATTTGTTGAGGGAGATTTCCAGAGTGTCATTGTAGCATTTCCTGTGCCCTCCTAGTGATCCTGTTTGCAAGTGTGAGGTAGTTGAAGTGTGACGAGGGTCATTTTTTTTGTGGGAAACCCTGATAATTTACCCAGGAATTTCTATTCAACATGTCGTCGTGGCTGACCTGACTACTGCACTCATTTTTCAGTCTCCCCAAATGAGTTGCTTGTTCAGTCCTCTCTCTCTCTCTCAAACCTGAACAGCGAAGGATTAAAAACAAAAACAGAAATTGCTTGAAAAGCTCAGCAGGTCTGGCAGCATCTGTGGAGAAAGAAACATTTAACTTTTCCAGTCTGGTATGGCTTTTCTTCATGTCTCCTGACTCGGTTGTGTAGAAGAGTCATACCAGACTCAACGTGAAGTCTATTTTCTCTCTCTCCACAGAAACTGCCAGACCTGTTGAGTTTCTGCAGCACTTTCTCTGTTTATTGCAGATTTCCAGCAGCTGCAGTATTTTGCTTTTACCAAAATGTTTCAGCTGTTCTTTGTCTGGTCCATGGCGGATCTTCTTTCGTTCTTTATTCCATGTTTACTGTACCTCAGTTCCAGGATCCTTTGTCACAGTGGTATCGCCCTGCCTCTGAGCTGGAAGGTCTAGTTTTCAAATCCCACCTGTCCAAGACACATGCCATAACACATCCGAATAGGTTAATTATGACTATCTACGCCTGTCTGTGCTTCACTTATTGTGTGAGGACTGTGTGGTGGGGTATAATATGGCTTTGTTCAGTTGTAAAACTATCTATCTATCTCTGCTACTGCCCTTGAGTCTCACTGCTTTCGTACAGGCTGTCATAGAGTGATAGAGATGACCAGCATGGAAACAGACCCTTCGCTCCAACTCGTCCATGCTGACCTGATACCCTGAACTAATCTAGTCCCATTTGCCTGCATTTGGCCCATATCCCTCTAAACTCTTCCTATTCACACACCCTCCAGATGCCTTTTAAATGTTGTAATTGTACCAGCCTCCACCACTTCCTCTGGCAGCTCATTCCATACACGCACCACCCTCTGAGTGAAAAAGTTCCTTCTCCGGTGCATTTTAAATTTTTCCCCTCTCGCCTTAAACCTATGCTCTCTAGTTTTGGACTCCCCTACCCTGGGGAAAAGACCTTGTCTATTTACCTTATCCATGCCCCTCATGATTTTATAAACCTCTATAAGGTCACCCCTCAGTCTCCGATGCTCCAGGGGAAAAATAGCCCAGGCCTCTCCCTACAGCTCAAACCCTCCAACCCTGGAAACATCCTTGTAAACCTTTTCTAACCCTATCAAGTTTCACAACATCCTCCCTATAGCAGGGAGACCAGAATTTGCATTTCCGTAGCACCCCTTCCCACCCTGGGAGATTCCAGAATGGTTCACTGCCAATGGTGAGCGCACTATTTGCTTGTAATGTAGGAAACCCAGCAGCCAGATTGTGGGCACAGGACGCTTCCACAGGCAACTAACAGGATAATTTTTTTCTGAAGAAGGGTCTAGACCCGAAACGTCAGCTTTCCTGCTCCTCTGATGCTGCCTGGCCTGCTGTGTTCATCTAGCTCCACACCTTGTTATATCTCTCACTTTTAATGATGTAGGGTTCTTTCAAGATGGTGGTTGTGGGAGATGTTGTGCTTCTTCACTAGGCAGATGCAGTCAGGGCTTAAATCCCTGTCTTTATGCAGTACTGCCTCCATACTGGCACTGGGTGTATCGACCTGCATTTTGCGGTCCAGTCTGGGATTGGGGACTTGAACTCTGAGTCGGAGGTCAGACTGCTGTTCGCAGAGCCATGCTTGACCTTGTTCTTGGCTGGACAGCCAGTGTGTGTGTGTGATAGGTTCCAGAAGCGGCCAATGTGGGATTGAGAGTCCTGATGTCTTGGCTTGGGAAGACTAAGGTCAACTTAGGCCAGACGTTGAGTCTGGACTTGTGGCTCACTGTCTGGCGTTATTTCACCCCCTACTGTTTGCTAACAGGAACAGAGCGACGCTAATCTGAAGCGTGCCGATGGCCTACCTTGAGGGCCGTTGCCTTGGACACTAGTAAACAATAATCCAGCGATTGACAGGAAATGAGAACATTGCGTGTGCTGGGTTTTAGAACTTGAATTGAGTTCATAAAGTATGGAAATAATTCTTTTTAATCATGATGAACAAACCTGGCCGTTCAGTAATGCTGTTTTTATTACGAGAAGGGAAACCTGCTGGTTCTGAGCCCTCTATCTGACTCAGTCCCACAACTTCCTGATTGATCTCTAGCTCAACTATTGGGCAGTTGGGAGCCCATCAGTCGCTCAAATTGGATCAAGCCTTTGGTTCAAGATGAATGTTTCTCCGGGCAGTCAGGAACGGGTGAATAATGCCAGCCATGCCACTGATGCCTACATCCTGAGAATTAATCGGGGTGGGGGAGGGGCTGCGATGGGGGATATCCCAGTGGCTGGAGATGTCACCTTGGATTGACCTGACACTTTGCCCTCTGATTTCCTTTTTTTTTGTTTTAAATGCATTTTTAACTTGGGATCTTGCTGACCTTTTTGTTCTCCGTGACTGAAGGTACAACTGTAGCTGATAGTTACAATGCCTCGGCAAATGTTGCTTGTTCAAACCGGTTTTATAGCCCTTTTTGTGGCCCTGCTCCACCAGAAAACGAGTTCAATGCTCATTTCCCTCGATACCTAATTGGGCCTGTAACTCAGTGTTATCCTCCTATATTTGCAGCTGTCCATACTTCAGACCCACTGAGTGTATCAGCCTGTAAAGGTGTGCACAATGATGGCAGAATTGGGCTATTTCCTGTATTTTGAGAATGATTCCCTTTTTGTTTCCTCGTTGAGGAGGTGGGTGGGAGTATGTAAGATCAGCAGAATTCTCCCAGTTGGGAGGTTGTGATGACTTCCGACTGAGCTGTTTATCTCTCTCTCACTGTCGGCCTGTGATGAGCTTAAATTTCAGGCGTATGATGGAAACAAATACAGTAGTTACAGCCAGTGTGGAGACTTGAAACGCTGGTGGCCAAAGTTTCTCAGTCACTCGCCCTCTCATCTCTGCCCCCTTGCACTCTCACTCACCTCTTTTCGCCAAATTGAAGTGTTGGATAGTGATGATGGAGTCAGGTGTCTGTCTGTGTATCTGTTTGTTTAGAAATCCACTACTGCCCTTGGGGATATTAATGACTGAGATTCCTGACTGTTAAGCTTCTGTTTACTGAATGTGGGAATTCTCTTTCTCTCTCTACCGCCTCTCTCTCTCTCTCTCTCTCTCTCTCTCTCTCGCTGTGAGATCCCCCCTCATTTCCTCAAGGGAGGGAGACCCCCCTGTACTGAGTAGGATCGGGATGGGGGTTTTTGCTGTCCAGCTTTTGGACATTTATTGAGGTGGAAAGAGGCTACTCAGCTCATCCGGCCTCTACTGGCTCGTTATATGTGCATCGTTAGCCAGTGCCAATTTCCAGCTTTTCTCCCCAATACATTGGCACATTATTTTGAATCCAAGTAGTCATCTGATGCCTTCTTGAATGCCTCAACTGAACCTGCCTCCCCCATGTTTCCAGGCAGTGTAATCCAGACCCTAATTAATTGCCGAGTGAGAACACTTTTCCTCGCTCCACTGTTGCTTCTTTTGCAGGTCACTATATAATTGTATGCTCTCTGGTACTAGTTCCTTAAGAGCCCAAGGTTTAGGAACTGTCTATGCTCCAGAGTGCTGAGAATCAAAGTTGATAAGTTGTGCTGTAGTGAGGATACAGAATTGTAGAAACTCCAGAGTGTGGAAGCAGGCCATTTGGCCCATCGAGTTCACACCAAGCCTGCAAATAAGGGTCCCACCCAGACTCATAGCACTACCTATAACTCTGCAGTTCCCATCACTAACCCACCCTAACCTGCACGTCTTTGGACTGTGGGAGGAAACCAGAGCACCCGGAGGAAACCCACACAGACACAGGGAGAATGTGCAAACTCCACACAGACAGTCGTCCAAGGATGGAATCAAACCCCGAGTCCCTGGCACTGTGAGGCAGCAGTGCTACCCACTGAGCCACTGTGCCGTGCCATGGCAGTATGTCTGTTATTTAGGATCAATCTTAAGGGAAACTCTAATATTGAAGATGTTTGCAAGATAACTGTCCAATTTCTCTGTCTCTCTCACTATGCCCTGTTTGTGAATGGGTGTTATTTCTTCCCAGTGTCATGAACCACGTGTGTGAAAGGGGCAATAGTAATCTCAAATGCGGGCCTTTTTCTAATATTTATTTCCGAAAACCTGGACATTTATGGGTGTTGCGCTTTGCTGTGTGTTTATGAATTGTGGTGTGAAAACCATTATTTGGAACACTGGGCTGAAGACTTTGGGATTGATTCATATATCCAGAATCTCTCTATGTCAACTCTTGCGTGAGAGATTTTAGGAGCAGTTGGGCCTAAATGCATTAGATAACACAGTGGAGCTGGATGGAACACAGCAGGTCAAGCAGCATCAGAGGAGCAGGAAAGCTGACGTTTCGGGTCAACTGAAGAAGGGTCCTGACCCAAAACATCAACTTTCCTGCTCCTCTGCTGCCTGGCCTGCTGTGTTCCATCCAGCTCCACACTGTTATCTCTGGCTCCAGCATCTGCAGTTCTTGCTATCTCTGGGCCTAAATAATTGAGTACTTCTAAGAACGAGAAGTTTACTCTGTGAAGTATAAGATTTTGAGTGGGGATTGACAGACCGTTGGTGTCCCTCCTAGTTGAGGGATCCAGAGCTCGGGACACAATTTCAAAGTGAGGAGTCTCCCATTACAAATGGCTTTGAGGAGGAGTTCCTTTTTGAAGGGTCATTAATTTTCTACCCTTGACAGCAGTGGAGACAAAATCATTTGAATTTATTGAGCTCGACAAATTTTTGATTCATGAACGAGCCAAGGGATACAGGGGTCTTAGGCAGGAAAATGAAGTAAAGTCTGTATTTGGATTGGCGATAATGGCATTCAATGATAGAACAGATTGAGCTGCTGCATGGCTTCCTCCTCTTATTTCGTATGCTTATGTTAGGGTTGTGGTTAATTAAAGGCATGTGGAGTTCTGGTGTGAATAAGCTTTGACTCATTAGAGGTTAAGAAGGTGTCTAGCACGCTTGCCTTCATTGCTCAGATGTTTTGACTATAGCAGTTGGGACGTCATGTTGACATTTTACAGGACATTGGTGAGGTCTCTTCTGAGTACTGTGTGCAGTTCTGGTGACCCTGTTATAGGAAGGATATTATTGAACTGGAGAGGGTTCAGAAGAGATTTACCAGGACGTAGCCGGGAATGGAGGGTTTGAGTTATAAGGAGAGGCTGGATAGGCTGGGACTTTTTCACTGGAACATAGGTGGTTGAAAGGTGACATTATAGAGGTTTATAAAATGAGGGGTATAGATAAGGTGAACGGCAAGTGCCTTTTCATTAGGAAGGGGGAATTTCAAAGCTGGTGGCATATTTTTAGGGTGAGAGGAGAAAGGTTTTTAGAAAAGACATGAGGGGCAATTTTTTTTACACAGTGGTTTGTGTGTGGAATGAATTTAGATTATAGATCATAGAATCCCTACAGTGTGGAAACGGGCTCTTCGGCCCAACAAGTCCACACTGCCTCTCAGAGCATCCCACCCAGACCCACCTGATCTACACATCCCTGGATGCTATGGGGCAATTTAGCATGGCCGATCCACACTAACCTGCACACCTTTGGTCTGTGGGAGGAAACCGGAGCACCCGGAGGAAACCCACGCAGACATGGGGAGAACGTGCAAACTCCCCACAGGCAGTCGTCCGAGGGTGGAATCGAACCCAGGTCCCTGGCGCTGTGAGGCAGCAGTGCTAACCACTGAGCCACCGTGCCGCCCTAAACTTCCTGAAGAAGTGGTGGATGTGGGTGCAGTTACAATGTTTGAAAGACATTTTTTGATAAATTTATGAATAGGAAAGGTTTGGAGGGATATGGGCCAAGTGCAGGCAGGTGGGACTAGCTTAGTTTGGGAACATGGTCAGCGTGGACTGATTGGACCGAAGGGTCTGCTACTGTGCTGTCTGACTCTATGAAGCACTTGCACCTAAGTTGGAAGATGACAGTTTCGAACCCCAGTCCAGACAGACCAGTCGTTTATTGTAGTCACTCCACAGACAGTGAGAGGCATCGATACTGCAAGCATTATTTGAGCTTTTAGGTTTAGGGGCAAGCTACTGGGGAGTGTGATGCCCCTTTCATTAGAATCTTCAGTGCAGTTTCTCTACAATGTTTTTCCTCCTTTTTTAAAAATATTTATCCAATGCCTATTTGAATGCTGAGGTTGAATTTGTAAGCTCAAGCAGGTCCTAAACATCCATTTACATAAAATTGCATTTCCTCGTTTGTATTTTCCTGGTTCTTTTTTTTAAAGTCCGTACTTTCTGGTCATTGAACCTTCAGTTATTGGAAACTTTTATTTACTGTGTAATGAGGGCCAGGTATTTACACTGAAAACAAAAAAATTGTTGGAAATCGCAACGGGTCAGGCAACATCCATGGAGACAGAACAAGCCAACGTTTTGAGTCTTTATCAGAGTAGAGCGGAGTCATGCGGACTTGAAACGTTGGCTTGTTCTGTCTCCACGGATGTTGCCTGACCCGCTGTGATTTCTAGCAATTTTATTTTTGTTTTCAATACAGATTCCAGCATCTGTGGTAATTTACTCTTTATGCCAGGTTTTTACAATGGGTTGAATGGCATTTGGTTTTGAATAATGTCAACAGGGTTCAATTACATTTCCAGCTGAGGTAGACTTGGGGCTGCCCCTTCACCAAGCCCCCCGACAGCCCGAAGGCAATGGCAGAACCATCAGTGAGAGAAAAAACTGCCCCAAAAATGAGCCGGGGATGAAACATCAGCCAAAGATTCAAGAACCCCCTCCAAACAGAGCACACAGTGACCTGCCTGGTCCTTGGTGAATTTGAATACAGGATTTGTGGCGTTTATTGGTAAAGGAATAGAGTGCAAAAAGAGAGGTGTTGCTGCAACTCTGCAAGGCATTTGTGAGACCACACCTGGGGTATTGCATAACAGTTTTGGTTCCCTTACTTGAGGAAGGATATAATTGCATAGGAGGCAGTTTGGAAAATGTTCATTCAGGTTAGTTCCAGAGGTGAATGGCTTATCTTGTGAGAAGAGATTGAGCAGTTTAGGCCTATACTTACTAAATGTTAGAAGAATGAGAGGAGACTTAATTTAGGTCTATAAGATGCTAAAGGAGAGTGACAAAGTAGACGTAGAGAGGATGTTTCCTCATGTTGAGCAATCTGGAATGAGACGTCACAATTTTAGGGTAAGGGGTAGCAGATTTACAACAGATGAGGAAGAACTACTTCTCTCAAAGGGTCGTTAGAGGGGGTACAGAGGAGATTCACACGGTTGATTCCTGAGTTGAGAGGGTTGGATTATGAGGAGAGACTGAGTAGGCTGGGATTATACTCATTGGAATTCGGAAGAATGAGGGGAGATCTTATAGAAACATATAAGATCATGAAGGGAATAGATAAGGTGGAGGCAGGGAGGTTGTTTCCACTTGCAGGTGAAACTAGGACTAGAGGGCATAGCCTCAAAATAAAGGGAAGCAGATGTAGGACTGAGGTCAGGAGGAACTTCTTCACCCAAGGGGTTGTGAATCTGTGGAATTCCCTGCCCAGTGAAGCGGTTGAAGCTACCTCACCGAATGTTTTTAAGGCAAGGCTAGATAAATTTTTGAACAGTAAAGGAATTGAGGGTTATGGTGAGTGGGCGGGTAAGTGGAGCTGAGTCTCAAAAAGATCAGCCATGATCTTATTAAATGGCGGGGCAGGCTTGAGGGGCCGAATGGCCTACACCTGCTACTAGTTCTTATGTTCCTATGTTTGGAATTCACTATCCCATAGTGTGGTGGATGCTGGGACAATGAATACATTTTAAGGAGCCAATAGATTTTAATTAGTAATGGGTTGAAGGGTTATGGAGAGCGGGCAGGAAAATGGAGTTGAGGCCGAGCTGATCGTATTAAAGGGCGGGGGAGCAGGCCCGATGGGCTGAATGGCTTGCTCCTCCTTGTTCTTGCCTGACACATCTCCCTTTCAGTGTTTCGTTGGCAGCTTTTCCACTGGACATACTTAACTGTAATCGCTACCACTTGGATCTATTTTCACCTGTAATCTATGCAGAGTTTTTATGTTGCTCCTCTTGGGACCAGGCAGTCTTTAATTCTTTGAGATGCGGAACATATGTTTCGATTTTTTTAAAAAAAAGAGTGAAAGAGCTCTGGGTCAGCAGTTAGTGTCTTGTGTTGCTCACTCTGGAGATATGAGTGGGTCCACGTATTATCACTGTTCCCCCCCAACCCCGCCACCCCAGTTAATCCAGTGGATGAAGGTTCTCAACCCACCTTGACTAGAAGGCACGTATCATTGTTTGTCACTTTTTATAGAGTCACGGAAATGTACAGCATGGAAACAGACCCTTCCGTCCAACTTGTCCATGCCGACCAGATATCCTAAATTAATCTAGTCCCATTTGCCAGCATTTGGCCCATATCCCTCTAAACCCTTACTATTCACATACCCATCCAGATGCCTTTTAAATGTTGTAATTGTACCAGCCTCCACCACTTCCTCTGGCAGCTCGTTCCATACATGCATCACCCTCTACGTGGAAAAAGTCCCGTTCGTATCTTTCCCTTCTCTAGGTTCTTTGCAGGTGCCTTTTGTGTGCAAATTCTTGATTTTTATTCCCCCCCCATTTTCACTTAGAGATTTCAGCGAATCTAACATTCCCTGATTGTAGAGCAAATGGAATGTTGTAGTTTTAATAAGTATAGGCCAATCCCCCACAAATGCCTCAATGAGCACCTGAAGAAAAAAACAGTACAGGAGGAGGCCATTTGGCCTTTTACCTATGCTGGACCATCGGGAAAGCTGTTTTGAAATAGTATCCACTTCCTCTTTTAAAATGTTTATCTAATTACCTTTTGAAAGTTGCAAATTAGTCTCTGTCCAATGTCCTTTCAGGTAGTGTATTGCTGTTTAATTTATGTATTTCTAATCTTTGATAGTTTAGTTGAAAGAAGAGCTTTCCATTTCTGTTGCCCTGAGTCAGCTTAGTTAGATAACTCCATCTTGGCCTTGTAGTACAGTAAGAAGTCTTGCAGTGGTTGCATTGGGTTTTGGTGAGACTACTCAAGGGACTGGGTACAGTTTTGCTCTCCTTATCTAAAGTAGAAGACATTTACATTGGAGGCTGTGCAGCAAAGGTTCACTAGATTAAGCCATTCAGCCCATCAGCTCTGCTATGCCATTGAATAAGATATGACTGTTCTGATAATCCTCAACTCCACTTTCCTGCCTTTTCCCCATAACTGTCAATTCTCTTATTCATTAAAAGTCTATCTGAGCCTTGAATATACTTAACAATCCAGGCTCAACAGCAGTAGAGAATTCCACAGATTCACTACCCTCAGATGAAATTCCTTCTTATCTCTGTCTGAACTGGGTAACCCCTTACTCTGAGATTACACCCTCTGGTCCTGGGTTCTCCCACAACCTCTGCATCTACCCTGTCCAATCCCCTTAGAATCTTGTATGTTTTAAAAAGGACACCTCTTATTCTTCTAAACTCCGATGAGTACAAACCCACCCTCTTATCATAACATGTAGTGAATCTTCCCTGGACTACCTCCAATACCAGTTTTTTTTTCCTCCTTCATTAACAGGGTGAGGGCATCGCTGGCTAATCAGCATTTATTGCCCAACCCTAATTGTCCAGAGAGCAGTTAAGAGTCAACCACATTGTTGTGGGTCTAGAGCCATATGTAGGCCAGACCGGGTAAGGATGGCAGTTTCCTTCCCTAAAGGACATTAGTGAACCAGATGGGCTTTTCCTGACAATCAACAGTGGATACATGGTCATCGTTAGACTCTTAATTCCAGATTTTTATTGAATTCAAGCCCATCATCTGCCATGATGGGATTTGAACCTGGAACTTTAGTTGGGTCTCTGGATTAAACATCCAGTGATAATACCACTAGGCCATCACCTCCCCATCAAATATTTTTTGGATAAGGGGACCGAACTTGGTCTCAATATTCTAGGTGTGATCTAACAAGTGGTCTTGTACTTTTAGCAAGGCCTGCCTATTGTTATACTTTGAAGTGGCATGCTAACATTTTGTGAATCGTGCATGAGGATTTCCAAGTCCCTCTTCTGTAGCTTTCTGCAGTCTTTCTCTATTTAAAGGATATTCAACTCCCCTATTCTTCCTATAAAAGTACATAACCTCATGTTTTCCCACATTATATTTTACTTGTCAAGGTTTTGCCTAGTCACCTAACCTGTCTATATCCCTCTGTAGACTCCTGGTGTCATCATGGCACTTTGTTTCCCACCTATTTTTGCGAACCTGAAGATAGTGTATACACTTCACTCATCCAAGCCATGGATATATATTGTAAATAATTGTGACCCCAGCACTGATCCCTGTGGGACTCCAATAGTTACAGGTTGCCGTCCTGAAATAGCTTCTCTTTAACCCCAACCCTCCACCTCCATTAGTTAGCCTGATCCTCTATCCATGCTTATGTACGACCTGTAGTGAGAATGTGAGGGTTATCCTGCAATGAGATGTTGAGTTTCATGAGACTGTACTGTCTGGAATTCCGAAGAGTGAGAATTGATCCCAGTGAAACATGCAAGATTCTCAAGGGGGTTGGCCAAGGTACGTGCAATTGTAATCAATCCCGAACATGGGGCACAGTATCTGGAAAAAAGTGCCAATAGTTTTGGGATATGATGAGAAATTTCTTCATTCCGACGGGTGTAAATCTTTTAGATTCCCTACGCCAGAGGTTTTTAACATTCTCCTTTTGCTAAGTGTATTGAAGGCTGAGATTAATGACATTTTGGGCTGTTAAAGGGGTCAACAGAAATGGGGAATGTGGCTCATTGTATTGTGCAGTGAACCAGGTTCAGGGTGTTGTATAACCTACTGCTGCTCCTTTTAACGTCCTGTTTAACATTGAAACGTTTATGGAATTGTCATTCCTATCCCCCACCCCAATCCTTATCCCACTGCACAAAATCAAAGTTGCTGGAAAAGCTCAGCAGGTCTGGCAGCATCTTTCTTCTTGCCCCTTATCCCACTGGCCTGTCTTCTAAAGAAAAAAAAACTTGCATTTCTACTGCACTTCTCAAGACTTCGAGTCATCCCAAACTGCTTTACCAATGGACTTGCTGTTTTCAATGTATTTTGTAATTGACCTGCTCAGCGATGCAATTACACACTTCTGGCATTGGTGGGACTTAAACCTGGGCATCCTGGCTCAGAGGTAGGGGCACTGCTGCCACACAGTTGGCTGGATGTCTGGGTTGTAATGCCAACAGCGTGGGCTCAATTCCTGCCCCTAGCTGAGGTTATCATGTAGGACTCTCCTTCTCAACCTCTCCCCTCGCAGTTTAAACACCCCACCTGTCTCTGTCTCGCTTTCTGTCTCGCTCTCTCTGTAAAGAGAGAGCAGCCCTATGGTCTGGTAAGACTATGCCAACTTGACACTGAACACAAGAGGCCCTACAAAAGTGCTTATTTGGCTGTGATGTAATCGCTAAACAGTTTGTATTCAGTAAGCTCGCACAAACCATGTGATAATGACTAAGCCCTTTACTAAATGTGACATTGTATTGGTCAGGACTAAAGGGAGAGCTCTGCTTCCTTTCCTCACAATAGCACTGTAGGATTATTTTTTTTGAACAATTTAATGCCACATGGAAAACCTTTAGAGTTTGTGAAACTTGGTGCTGACATTCTGTGTGCGAGCGTTCTGTTGTTGCTGCTTGTACTGATTATAGGTCTGTTGCGGTGGGATTCGGACTGAGGGGAAATGTTTTCACCCAGAGAGTGGGGATCCTGCGGAATTCACTGCCACAGAAACATCGCTTCCAAGAAGGAGGTAGTTCTTAGGGCTAAAGAGATCAAAGGGTATGGAGAGAGAGCAGGAATGGGATACAGAGTTGGATGAATATATTGAATGGTGGAGCAGGCTTGAAGGGCTGAATGGCCTACTGCTGCTCCTATTTTCTATGTATTTATGTGATCTGAAATGTATTCAATTATTTCAAGTGACTTGTTCGGTTGTGGCTTAACTTGATCTTCTAAATAACATAAGATGCTCCTGGCGCTCACTCAGGGATATTCCACATTGCATAACTGCAAAGTAATTCCAATAATTTTTGGCCATTCAGCCTGACTAGTCTATCTTGCTGTTTCCACTCCATACCAAGGCTTCTCCCATCCTAGTTCGCCCTCTACCTATCGGCATATCCTTTGAGCCACTCTGCTTTGTGTGTAGACCCTAGACAATTGCATCAATTATGCCAGAGAGCAGTGCGTCTGTTCTTTGGATAAAGAACTTCCCACTGGATTCACTGTTGGATTTATTAGTGACTGTCCAATATTGGAGTCACAGGTAGATGGGTTAGTGAAGAAGGCGTTTGGTACGCTTGCCTTTATTGGTCAGTGCGTTGAGTAAAGGTGTTGAGAGGTCATGTTGCAGCTGTACAGTACATTGGTACAGCCACTTTTGCAATACTGAGTACAGTTCTGGTCTCCCTGCTATAGGAAAGATGTTGTTAAACTTGAAAGGGTTCAGAAAAAGATGTTGCCAGTGTTGGAGGGTTTGAGCTATAGGGAGAGGCTGAATAGGCTGGGGCTATTTTCCCTGGAGGGTCAGAGGCAGAGGGGCGACCTTAGAGAGGTCATGAGGGGCATGGATAGGGTGAATACCCAAGGTCTTTTACCCAGGATGGTGGAGTCTCAAACTAGAGGGCATAGGTTTAAGGCAAGAGGGGAAAGATTTAAAAGGGACCTGAGGGGCAACTTTTTTCACGCAGAAGGTGATGTGTGTATGGAATGAGCTGCCAGAGGAAGTAGTGGAGGTTGGTACAATTACAACATTTAAAAGACATCTGGATGGGTACATGAATAAGAAGGGTTTAGAGGGATATGGGCCAAATGCTAGCAAATGGGACTAGATTAATCTAGGATATCTGGTCGGCATGGACGAGTTGGACCGAAGGGTCTGTTTTGTGCCGTAATCTCTATGACTCTGTTGACGGCTCCCAGTTTGATCCAACGACAAACTTGTTTCTCAAGTCCAGCAGCTCATTTGTATGTATATATGTATGTATGTGTGATGAGTGAAGGACAGTCTGTAAGGGTGCACTGTTTGTCTATATTATAGCTGATGGCTACAACAAAACGTACTTAGAGATAGTAAGAACTGCAGATGCTGGAGTCAGAGATAACAGTGTGGAGCTGGATGAGCCATGAAAGGATCAGCCATGATCTTATTGAATGGCGGAGCAGGCTCAAAGGGCCAGACGGCCTACTCCTGCTCCTAG
The DNA here is from genome assembly GCF_021869965.1 of Rhincodon typus. Taxonomy (NCBI): domain Eukaryota; kingdom Metazoa; phylum Chordata; class Chondrichthyes; order Orectolobiformes; family Rhincodontidae; genus Rhincodon; species Rhincodon typus. Next base: position 17,977,341 of record NC_063368.1, read on the forward strand.
TTCTTGTGTTCTTGTGAACACAGCAGGCCAGGCAGCATCAGAGGAACAGGAAAGCTGACATTTTGGGTCGGGACCTTCTGAAATTTTTGGAGAAGGGTTCCGACCCGAAACGTCAGCTTTCCTGTTCCTCTTCCTGCTGTGTTGCTCCAGCTCCACACTGTGTTATCTCATTTCCCATACTTTCCCTTTCTCCTTCTCTGGTTGGGGACATCACTGAGATCCCAAGATCCTTGAGGATATAGTGGAGTCTTTCTGGTAGTTAGTTTCTTGCAAGACTACATCAGAAGGCTGTTGTGTTCCACTTGCATTGTACTTGAATCTAGTTCTCTTGCCATTCAATCGTAGAATGATGTGGTGTAGAAGGAGGCCATTTGGCCCATCGTCCTGTGCCTGCTGATCAATCCCACAATCTACTTTCTCCATTGTCCAGTAACATCATTTTCCCCTTCCACGTGGATTGAGGGCAGCATGGGAAAATTGCATTAAGGGGACGATAAGCAATGATCTAGAATGGTGGAGTAGGCTCAAGGGACTGAATGGCCTTTTCCTGTTTCTAATTAGTTATCTGTTTTGTTTTTGGTAAACATGGGCCTAGACAAGGCAAGGATGGCAGTTTACTTTCCCTGGAAAGGGCATTAATGAACCAGTTGGATCTTTACAATAATTTTAGGGCTTAATAAGCAATTTTATTGATACCCAGGTCTTTATTTCCAATTTTTTTGTTTTTGTTGTAAAGTCAGATGATCGTGGTGGGATTTGAGCTCAGTCTCTGAATTCGCCATCCTGTAGGCATTGTGCCCTCACGTGAGACAAGTTGGGCCAAGGCATTGAGTGCTGAGTGCTGGGTGCTGCATTTGTCTTTCTGCAAGGTGTCCTGGACCCTCCCTCACCCAGTCTCCTGTTAACCTCAGGTGGTATAATTGACACCTAGCATGGTTTTGGTCCTCCAACAAGCTGATGGTTTTTGGGTGACACAAGATGATGAGTACCTTTTGGCTAAAGTCAAGCTGTGTCTGATTTTTAAAGACGTTAGGAGGTGTGTGTGTAGTCCTTTTTACTTCTGCAGCGCGTTGGGTTACCTTTGTAGTGGGGTAAATAAAGTTGTGTTGTGTTTTGAAAGGTTCAATCCCTTGAGAAGCTCCTCTTGACAAATCCTTTTAGCCAAAGTTCTGTTGGCGACAGAGCTTATGATGCCATTGAGCGACACGTCAGAAACCTCTTTAGGACAAACCTGAATATAAGAAATAGGCCATTCGGCCCCTTGAGCCTGCTCTGCTATTCAATAAGATCTGATTTTTGCTGTGACACTGTTTTCCCCGTCTATCCTCCACAATCTGCGCATGTCTTCTCAATCAACAGTCTAACATGACATTGAATATATTCAATGACCCAGCCTGCGCCCATCATTCAGGGAGAAATTCTGAAAACACTTGGTCCTCGGAAGGAATTCTTTCTGAGCGGTCTTATATTGAAGACCTCACTGCTTATTTTTAAACTCTGCTGATTTCTAGATTTTCACTAGAAGAGAAAATGCACCCTCTCAGCATCAGCCCTGTCAATGCCCATCCAATTGTAACATTTCAGTAAGATCGCCTCTCACTCTTCTAAAACCCCAAAGAGTTTAGGCCCAATCTGCTCAATGTTTTCTCATGAGATGACCTGCACAAGGGCTTTGTCAGTGCTGCCATGAATCCTTTGAGTCTGTCCTAATACCCCATGGAGTATGGATACATTGGTCAGTTGATAATGTCCTTCATTTGAATGTGACCCCATAGCATGGGGATGAAGAACTCAGTGGATAATGATTAGAGGTGAGATTACCAAGTCTCTCTGATTTCCCCTGGAATTTGAGATCCCAGGCACACGATGAAACTTTAAGAAAGATCAAGGGTAACATTGCATTTCACTTAGCTGTTTCTTAATTTTAATAAGTTGTAAACACAGGCAGTCCCCCTGTTGTGAACTGGTTCCATGTGGAGTTGGTTGATACAGAAATTATTTACGAGGATGTTGCCAGGATTGGAGGGTTTGAGCTACAGGGAGAGGCTGAATAGGCTGGGGCTATTTTCCCTGGAGCGTGAGAGGCTGAGGAGTGACCTTATAGAGATTTATAAAATCATGAGGGGCATGAATAGGGTGAATAACCAAGGTCTTTTCCCCAGGGTAGAGGAGTCTAAAACTAGAGGGCATAGGTTTAAGGTGAGAGGGGAAAGATTTAAAAGGGAAAAGATTTGAAAGGGGCAACTCTTTCACGCAGAGGGTGGTGCGTGTATGGAATGAGCTGCCAGAGGAAGTGGTGGAGGCTGGTACAATTGCAACATTTAAAATTGATAATTGAATTGAATCATTCATTGTCACATGTTTTCAATGTAAAAAATACAGTAAAAAGTGTGTAGCTTCGCCATGCATACATGGCACCATTCATATGAATAGGAAGGGTTTAGAGGGATATGGGCCAAATGCTGGCAAATGGGACTAGATTAATTTAGAATATCTGGTCGGCATGGACAAGTTGGACCGAAGGGTCTGTTTCTATGCTGTACAGCTCTGACTTTATGTTGATGTGGATGCAAGTCAGAACACAATGCAGGACAATGAAAAGGAACAAAGACAGAAATTACTGGGCAAAGCTTTTGTTTGTGTTTTTGTTTATGCTTTTGATTTTCAGCTTCTGCAGTCCTTGGTGTTTCTTTTTGTACAACGTACAGGAGCTGTTTATTAGCGCACCAGCCGTTTGTATGTCAGGTCTTTAAAATTACACCTCTGTATGGGATCACATTCATGACTAGGTAGTCTTCCTAAATCGGGGATCTCCTGTATATTAGAAATAGAATAAACAGACTGTTTGACTGACATCATCCAGTTGATGTTGGGACCAAATCTCAATGTGTATTTGAGTGGGACTGCAGTGTGGGGTTGGGGGCACATATTGGGCAGATTCCCCGCCCCCTGCCACTCCAACGCTTCCTGCACCTTGTGTGGGAGGTCCAGAAGGAATGGAGGAGGGCGATCAGATTGAAATGTATAAAATTTGAACAGGGCTGGACAGACTAGATGCTGGGGCGAGGTGGGGGAGGGGTGTGCAGCCAGCAGACCCAGATCTCAGGATACGGGGTAGACCATAAGGACTGAGATGGGGGAGTATTTCTTCACTCAGAGGGTAGTGAACCTGTGGAGTTCCTTTTCCCCCAAAAGAGTCTGGAGGCCAGGCCACTGAATATGTCGAGAATGAGAATGGTAAATGTTTAGATTTTAAAGGCATGAGATTATGGCATTGAAATTGAGTATGATCATGGCTAATGCTCTATGATGGAACAAGCTCGAAGGGCCAATTGGCCTACTCCTGTTCTATTTCTATGTCAGGCTAATTCCAGAGTGGTGGTCAAATACAGGGTAAGGATGATTATATTTTGTGTCGTTTGTCACATTGTGGTTGGACTATGAATAGGAACTGATTTTAATTCCTGACCATTTCTATTTCATTTCCACTTCCTGACAGGTTCCACCCTGTCCGAATGGTTCCCTGCAAAAGCTCATGCCCAGTATGTACACGAAAGAATGCACTTTCATTTCTGTAGCATCTTTTCCATCCTTGGGCCCTCCCATAATGCCTTGCAGCCAATGATATACTTTTGCAGTGAGGTCACTGCCTTGTTGCAAGGAAAGGCAGCAGGAAATTTGTACACAGCAAGCTCCCACAGAAAGTGAAGAGGGGAATTGAGAGGTGTGGCGGTGTCTTGAGGCACAAAGATTGGCTCAGGGCCACTGGGCATTATTTTGAATCATACTGTAGGGACGCTTGTCTGAGGTGGGTGGGCAGGGGGCTATGTTTAACACCTTGTTTGACAGTCTGCTGCTCTGATATACCGTGTCAGCCTGGGTGATGGAGAGGGACTTCAGAACCCAGAATCCACCTCGGGGAAGGTGATAGCTCAGTGGTATTATCACACTCTATATTAAATCAGAGACCCAGTAATGCCCTGGGGACCCGGGTTTGAATCCTGCGATTTACTGAATTCAATAAAAAAGAAACTGGAGTTTATTGGGCAGACACCCGTGCTCCTGCTCCTCCTGTACCTTGTGTGGGATTCATGGGAAGGGGGATCTGATTGAAATATATAAAATTCAAACAGGGCTGGACAGATGTTGCTGGGCCGATGCTTTCCCCCTGGGTGGGGGAGTCTGGAACCAGGGGACACAGTCAGTCTAATGATTGACTCTGTTATCAATTGTCAGAAAAATCCATCTGGTTCACAAAAATCCTTTAGGGAAGGAAACTGCCACCCTTGCCTGGTCTGGCCTACGTGTGACTCCAGACCCAGACCCACACCAATGCGGGGTTGACCCTTAACTGCGCAATTAGGGATGGGTGACAAATGCTGGCACAGCCCAGTGATGCCCTCATCCTGGGAATGAATACAAAGAAACAGAAATTGAGCGTGTTGCCCAAGGAATGGTGATGTTTCGTAGCATTGCTCTGTTACTGACTGTGTGTATTTTAGCTTTCTGTTCTTTACTGTGCCTTGCCTAAGAAAGGCCCTGTAGGCAGAGACTGTGGGCCTGTTTGGAAGGACTCTGTAGTCTAACCTGTTGGGACTTGCTACGTGATAGAGGCAGGAAAAGGTGCTTCTCTCTAAACTCCCCACCCTGTCCTGTTGTGAAACAATCTGTGTCAGTGTGTACTGGTGCCAACCGTAAACCTCAAATCGGTAGCAACCAAAGAATCCAACAGGAAACCGAACCTCTGACTCGTAGCAAACAGATGTTTTTGTTAAATAAGTTGTTTCTCCTCCTTGGTAGGAAAGTTGCAGCTATCCTTTCTTTTTAAGTCCCATTCACCAGTCACTGTGGTGCTCAATAAGTTACGTTGGCTCCTGTTCCAGTAAATCTTCCGATTCTTAAATTCTGCAGACCGATATGATGAAAGTTTTCAAGGAGGTGTTCAATCGAACCCTCAGGGTTAGATGTATCAAATGGTGTGGGGAGAAAGTGGGTACAGGGTGGGCCAGGCAATAGCCTATTGGTATTATCGCTGGGCTGTTAATCCAGAGACCCTGGTTCGAATCCCACCACAGCAGGTGGTGGAATTTGAATTCAATAAATATTTGGAATTAAAAATCTAATGATGACCATGAATCCATTGTCAATTGTCAGAAAAACCCATCTGGTTCACTAATGTCCTTTTGGGGAAGGAAACTGCCGTCCTTACCTGCCTCCATGTGACTCCAGACCCACAGCAATGTGACTGACTCTGAATGCTGGCCTAGCCAGCAACACCCACATCCTGTTAATGAATAAAATAAAATTGGATGATCAGCCCTCAAATGATTCTGAGGAAGGGTCACCAGACCCAAAACTCAACTGTTTTTTTTTCTTCACAGATGCTGCCAGACCTGCTGAGCTTTTCCAGCAACTTCTGGTTTTGTCCTTGAATGGTGGAACAGGTTCAGTGGGCTGAATGGTCCTTTTCCTGCTCTTGTTTTCTATGTTTTGAGGTTGCACTCTCATGTTCAGGTTTTTCTTTGGCCTTCTGAACCATTTCCGGCCCTACAAATACCCAAGATTGCTAAACCTCTGAATCACACTCCTTGTGTATCTTCCACTTTCTTCATGGTCCCACTGTGACCCCACCGAGCCTCAGCCTGGGACTTCCATTCTTCGAATTCTCACCAACTTTCCCTTTTTAAGAAGGGCATCACAGTGGGTCAGTGTTTAATGCTGCTGCCTCACAGCGGGAGGGACCTGGGCTCGATTCCATCCTTGGGTGACTGTCTGTATGGAGTTTGTATATTCTCCCTATGTCTGCGTAAGTTTCTTCCAGGTGCTAGGGTTTCCTCCCACAGTCCAAAGTTGTGCAGGTTAGGTGGATTGGCTGTGGGAAATACAGGGTTACAGGGATAGAATAGAGGGTTAGGTCTGGGTGGGATGCTTTTCAGAGGGGCGGTGTGGACCCACTGGGCCAAATGGCCTGCTTCCACACTGCAGATTCTATAGCTCTAACGTGCTGTTTGCAACTACCTCTTTGAACAAGTAGTTATCTCTTCTCCTTTAGCTCGGTTGTCAGATATTGTTAGATTAATGTCCTGTTATGAAATGCCGCAAGCCCTTTTATTGTCGGGCACAATATAAATACAAGTTGTTTGTCACAATAATTGGAATCTTTTCTATGCGGTAAGTTATCTGATAGAGGAGCTTGCGTTTGTATAGTGCCTTATGCAACCTCTTGAGCTTCACAGATAATTAATTAAGTGAAGTCACGAATGGTCAGTTTGGGTTCCACCAAGGTCCTTCAGCTCTTGACCTTATTGCAGCCTTGGTTCATTCATGGACAAAACAGCTGAATTCCAGCGGTGAGGTGAGAATAACTATCGTTAACATCAAGGCAGCATTTGACCGAGTGTGGCATCAAGGACCCCTAGCAAAAACTGGAATCAATGGGAATTGAGAGGAAAATTGTCTGCTGATTGGAGTCATACCTAGCACGTAGGAAGGTAGTTGTTGCTGGATGTCAGTCACCTCAGCTCCAGGACATCTCTGTAGGAGTTCCTCAGGATAGAGTCCTCGGCCCAACCATCTTCGACTGCTTCATCAATGACCTCCTTCCATCATAAGGTGAGAAATGGGGATGTGCAACATTGTTCACCAATGTTCAGCGCCATTGACGGTTCCTCAGATAATGAAGCAGTTCATGTTCAAATGCAGCAAGACCTGGATAATATCTAGGCTTTGACTAATAAGTGCCAAACCATCTCCAACAAGACAATCTAAACATTGCCCCTTGGTTTTCAGTGGCCTCACTGTTCTGATCCCTGCTGATGGACCTGACTTATCCAGTAGTAACCAGATGGAAATCTGGTTTAGAATCCCCCCAGCATGGCAACAGGCCATTCAACACACCAAGTCTGCACCAACCCCGAAGAGCATCCCACTCTGACCTGACCCCATCCTCTATCCTATCCCTGTAATTCCCTTGGCCAATCCACTATAACCTGCACATCTTTGGACTGTGGGAGGAAACCGGAGCACCCGGAGGAAACCCACGCAGACAAGGGGAGAATGTGCAAACTCCACACAGACAGTCGCCCAAGGGTGGAATCAAACCTGGGACCCTGGCACTGTGAGGCAGCAGAGCTAGCCACTGTGCCACCCCACAAGATGGATAATCTTTTTTTCAACCTAACGTGGAGATAAGCACACCATGCTGCAGATTTGGTGTTTTAAAAAAAAAGCAAAAGTTTATTGCACAAAAGAAATAAAAATAGAACAAAGCAAACCAAGCCATTTTAAATATAGCACAGTATTAAAGATTACAAAACACATACATCTACACCCTCACACCATTGCTCACAGTTACTCAACAAACTAGAGAAATTTCCCTTGTTTAAAATTAAACTAGTATGTTTGACTTAACTGTTTCTTCCCCTGTTCTTGTCCTGACAGCTGACCTTTCTCTTGAATCCTCTCACAACTGAGCTCTTAGACTCTGTCAGCTTTGGTTAGAAATCTGCATTGGTTATTTATATACTGCTGAGCTGAAATGTTCACAAGCTAAACTACTCCTTGAGGTAAACAATCCCCTTCACCACTTTGAACAATTTCCTTCTTAGGAGAGACTATACTGACATCTGAATTCAGTCCCATCTCCTTCCTACTACCAAAATATTTTCTAATCTTGGTCCTTTCTAAGTCAAAAATCAATCCTTGCTTATTCTAAACCCAAAAGCAAGGTCTTTTCTCTCTCTCGTTGTAAATCACCACAACATAAACAAACTTGCATTAATACTCCAGGGGGCAAATTTTGTTTTGAAATCATGGTTCCAAGGCAACTGTCCAAGGTAATTATTAAACTTCTTCACAAAAAGAGATCAATACCTATGTGCCACTGGTTTAAAATTCAAGCTCTTAAACAAAGGAGTTAACGTACCATCACTGAATTCCCCTACTATTGACATCCGAGAGGTTACCATCGACCAGAAACTGAACTGGACTGGACTGACTGTGACTGCAAAAGTAGGTCAGAGGCTAGGAATCCTACAGGGAGTAACTCTCCACTGGACTCCCTAAATCCTGTCCATCAGGGTGAGTTCTAGTCCAATTCTCTCAGTGGCAGCTGGTGGAATTGAAAGCTAGCCTCAGTAATGGGGGTGGGGTGGGGTCTGTGAAATCTTTGTAAACCCCCCAGCTGGCCGAAGACCCAGGGGTAAGGAAGGAAATCTGCCATCCTTACTTGGTCTGGCCTGCAAGTGTGTCCAACCAACAAAGCAATGCTGTGCCCCAGTGAAGGGTGCCTGAGGTCAAAAAGCTGGCCTTGGTGGCAGTGCCAGTCTTTAGCCTGGGCTGGAGTGATTTAGCAACAAAGAGAGCTTAGAGGGGCTGGGGTGGTTTTCCTTAGACTCTGATTGGGGCGTACACACTTCCGAGTGGGCATAGACAGAGAAATATTCCCCTTTTGCAGAGAAATCAGGAACCAAAGGGCATAGTCTCTGGATAAGGAGCAGGATTTGTGGAGAACTTAATTCACCCAGAGGTGAAAGGCTGGTAGATGTGGGAACCCATATTTAGGTAAAGACTTGAAATGATTGTAGCATGCAAGGCTACGGGCAAAGTGCTGGAAAATGGAATGAGAATAGATGGATGCTTGATGACAGGTAGTGTCATGATAAGCTGATGGGTCTTTTAGCTGTTTAAAAGCTCCGCTTCTCACTCCAGGTCAGCTGAGCCATTTGGATAATGGAAACAGTTTTCCCTTTACTTTGAGCAAATTCCTAAATTGTAGGCTGTGATTGTCGCACATTCCTGGGGACGAAGATGGTTCTGCTCCACTTCGCAATGTGTAGAGCATGTTTGTACCTCACACTGGTCATCAGCTTCTTCCAGCATCTCCACCCTAGCAATGAGCCGCAGCCAGGAAATGAGTCGGCAAAGGGACTGAGATTGGAAAATGTGAAAGTGATATTTAGGTTTTCACAGTATTATTAATAGTCATTTAGTTAACAGCAAGGCTGTGTTAGGAATGCCTGCTCATATAGTTGTCATTAAACACTTACAAAAGTCTCGCTCTTAATTTGGCGCATTTGCACATGGGTTTCTGCGTGGGGCTGGTGAGAGTGAGAGACTCATCATTTACAGACTGGGTATTAGCTGCAGCTCAGTGGTCAGCCTTACTCCCCCACCAAGTCCAAAAGGTCAGGAGTTTGAGCTCCGTTCTGTAGGTTCACACGCACGTTCTCAGCTGGTCGTCCCGCTGCAGGTGCTGATGGAGTGCCGCACTGTCGGAGGAGCTGGCTTTTGGGTAAAGAGTGCAGGGCACCATACACTGTTCTCCCCGCTGTGCTGCGCAGCATTTTAACTACTGACCGAAGGCACTTTTTAATAACGTAACTTAAAATGTTATAGAAATCTGAAATGTAAGCGAAGGTGCTGGAGAAATTTGGAATATCTGGCAGCACCTGTGGAGAGAAAAACAGTTAACATTTCAAGCTGATGACCCTTCATCTTTATTGAATAAGTAGATAACCGCTCCTGCTCATGATGCTGTCTGTGGGATCTCACTGTGCACTGTATACTTCCCTGTACTACAGCCACATAGTTGAGAGTATTCCCTTATGAGGAGAGATTGAGTAGACTCATTACTCATTGAAAATATTACTCATTGAAATTTAGAAGAATGAAGGGGGGATCTTATAGAAACATATAAAATTATGAAGGGAATAGACAAGATAGAAGCAGGGAGGATGTTACCACTGGCGGGTGAAACCAGAACTAGGGGGCATAGCCTCAAAATAAGGGGGAGCGGATTGAGGAGGAACTTCCTCATCCAAAGGGTTGGGAATCAGTGTCCAATGAAGCAGCTAAGGGCTTCCTCACTTAATGTTTTTCAGGGAAAGATAGATTTTTGAACAGTAAAGGAATTAAGGTTATGGTGAGTGGGTGGGTAAGTGGAGCTGAGTCCATGAAAAGGATCTTATTGAATGGCGGAGCAGGCTCGAGGGGGCCTGCTCCTCCTATTTCTTATGTTCACACACAGTACGTTGGAAGTTGTAAACCTGTCTGGGACATCTTGAGCTCTGAAGCCATAATAAAAATGTAAGGGTCTTTTTATGACCCTTTATTATTCTGCAGCCTCTTGTATAAGGTGCCCCAGTGGCAGTGTCAATGGGTTCATAATCCAAAGGACCAGGCAAATGTTCTAGAGGCCATGGGTTCGAATCCCACCCCAGCAGCTGGTATGTGATTGGCTGTTAACTGCCTTCCCACGGCTGTTTAAGGGGAGGTGGTGCCGTAGCAGTGATGTCACTGAATAATAACCTACGGTGTTCTGGGGACATCAATTTGCCAACGATCCTTAGACAGCACCTTCCAAACCAATGACCAATTCCATCTAGAAGGACAAGGGCAGCAGATACATGGGAACACCTCCACTTGCAAGTTTCCCTCTAAGCCACTCACCATCCTGGGTCAAAATCCTGGAATTTCCTTCCCCAAGGGCATTGTGGGTCTACCTACAGCACATGGACTGTAATGGTACAAGAAAGCAACTCACTACTAGTTGCTTAAGGGGACAGCTGGGGATGGGCAATAAACAGCTGGTGACATTCATGTCCTTACCCTTACCCAGTCTGGCCTACATGTGACTCCAGACTCTCAGCGATGTGGTTGCCTCTTAACTCCCCTCTGGGCTAGTAGGGATGGGCAATAAATGCTGGTCTAACCAGCGATGCCCACTCCTATGAAATAATAGATTACAGAAGTGATGGTGGACGGCACTGTGGTAATGCCCCTGCCTCTAAGCCAGAAGCATTCAATTCCCACCTGCTTTAGATGTGTGTCAAAGCACATCCGAACAAGTTGATTAAAACTATCTCAAAAATAATTGCGTTTGAGAGAGGTCTGCACGAGCGAGAGTGGAGATCTTGCCTGGGGTGGGAGACTACATCAGAATTGCTGGAGCAAAGTAATTAGCGCAAGAGTCCATCTTTCATAAAGTTTGGAATATCTATTAGCATGGCACAGTATTGGTGTGCCAAAGTAGCTATTGACCTGAGCCTTCAATCTGTTCCGAGTGATTGTCTGCCTTAAAGGTGCAGGTGAAAAAAATGGGCTGTTATTCCTTGTCTCTTGCTTGTAGCTGCTGCTTCCAGGCAATCTCTCATTGTGTCGTTATCTTGCTCTGTTTACCTCTCCCTGCCCAACCACTGATGATCACATATCTACAACCACTACGTCCATCATCTGCTTCCACCCGCATTGCACCCCCTCCTCCTTTCTGCTGTCCCCCTACTTCCTCCTGTCCAGGAGGTCTCTGTAGCCTTCCTGTTCTGACCAAATGGCTCAAAACCTGGCTATTTTCTTCAGGATTCTTTTGCTGTTGCAATTTTGAGTACCCCTGTGCTTGACGTCAGGCTGTCGTATTGAATTTTTAACCTGGCACTCACCTTTCAAAGCCATCATCACTTTTGTGGATTTTTACTCATTGCCCATTTTAGAAGAATGATGGGGGGGATCTCATATAAAAACATATAAAATCCTGATGGGACCTGACAGGCTCGATGTGGGAAGAACGTCCCCAATGTTAGGAAAGCCCAGAACTAGGGGTCACAGTCTAAAAATAAGGGGTAAGCCATTCAGGACTGAGATGAGGAAGAATTTCCTCATTCAGAGTTGTGAAGCTGTGGCAGTCTCTACCACAGAAAGATATTGGGGCCAGTTCGTTAGATATATTTAAGAGGGAGCTAGACATGGCCCTTGTGGCTAAAGGGATCAAGGGGTATGGGGAGAGGGTGGGAATGGGATACTGAAAATGCATGATCAGCGGTGATCCTATTGAATGGTGGTGCAGGCCCGAATGGCCTGTTACTGAACCTATTTTCTATGTCCAGGTTCCAGAGAGTCTGGATAGAATTTAACATCTCGAGGTTTTTCTCCCTTGTTATAAGCTTGATTTATCTATTGTTAATATGGCTTTATCCATTCATTGCTTAACTGTGGATCTCTTTCTCCTCTTTGCTTCCAGTCTTATTTTGTATCGGATTATGACCCGACCATTGAGGATTCCTACACCAAGCAATGTGTCATTGATGACCGGGCAGCAAGGTTGGACAGTAAGTTACACATATTGTGGAACAGAATGACTTTCCCAGTCTGTGCACAGAAGGTAGCCCTTTCCAGCAGAACTGCCCACCTCAAATTGCTCAAGCACCATCTGGTGTCCGGCATTTGCTAGACCATGACAACAACAATTGGCATTGATTGCAAAACAACCCCCACCCCCACCCCACCGCAAGGACCTTCAGCGGAAGGCTATTGCTTGTGACAGATATTTTTCTGATCTGTTCAGAGATGTTACGAAACACCTCTGGAGTAGGTGGGACAAAAACCTGGGAGTCCTGGTCCAGAAGGAATTGAACCCATGATGTTGGCATTAGCTAACTGAGGCCATGGCCTGTGATAAGGTTGATCAAATGGGCAGGTTTGAAGGAAAGACTTAAAATAGTGGGAGGGGGGTGTAGAGAGAGAGGCACGAAGATGTTTAGGGAGAAAATTCCGGAGTGTGTAGGGTCTCTACAGCTGAAGGTACAGGGGCCGATGATGGAACAAAGGAAGTGCGTGATGGGAAAGGGGCCAGAATTGGAGGAATGCTAAAATTACAGATAGGGAAGTCTGTGGCTTTGGAAGGATTTGAACACATTCTATAACTTCAGGGCACACTTAGTTAATCGTTTTTATCTTTGCCAATGGAAAGAAAGTGGTCTTGGTATAAATTTCAGAGGGCATTTCAACCATAAACTAGATTTCTTTACTTTAAGGAAACATATATTTCTCCAAAGGCCTGAATCTGAGACTGATTCTGAATGGAAATCTTTTGCATGCAGTCAGTCTTTCCTCCTAATCCATGAGCACATTCCTGTCTGGGCTTGTTTGAAATGGATGACCACCCACAGGAGACACCAGAGTGCCCCTGGGCCATGGTGGGGGGGGGAGCCTGTATTCCTGTAACAGTTACCACCCTCAGCAGGAGAAAGAGAGAGAAACAGGGTACTGAACCTTGCTTTCTTTTTGAAAAGAAGTCTAATTCTCTTTTTTTCTCTCTCTCTCTCTCCCCCCCTGCCCCTTTCCATCTCGCTCATGCTCACCTTCTCTCACTATCTCTCTTTGTCTTTCTGTCTGTCTGTCTCTTTATCTTGCCTTCTCTCTCTCTCTCTCTCTCTCTCTCTGTCTCTCTCTTTATCTTGCCTTCTCTCTCTCTCTCTCTCGTATCGCCTTCTCTCTCTCTCTCTCTCCCAGCTTCTCTCCCTCTCGCTCTTTATCTTGCCTCTCTTCCTCTCTCTGTCCTCCCAGCTGATGTTTCAGAAACTGGAGGGAGGATCAAAGGGGACGGTGGGGGGGGGGGGGGAAAGAGAGGCTTAGGACTGAACGGAGGGTCAGGCTTGAACTTGACTGTAGGCCCCACGGAGCAACAGGCTGTTAGTCATCAGGGAAGATTCTGGTGTGGTCCTAGTGCCTCCTCTCTCAACGCATAGCTTAACCATGAAAGAATTTTAATTCTGTCAGTATGGGGTAACTTCCTTAGTTGGTTACTATGGAAACTGTGACTGAAACTTGCCTGTGCTGGCAAACGCTGTGCAAACTTGTGAAAAGGACCCTGCAGACTTACATGTATTAAATAGTTTTCTAATGAGAAAGTATCTCTCGATGCTCACCTCATTAATTACTGATGTCTGTCCTCCTCCCCCTTCCCCCTCACCTCACTTTCCTGCTCTGTCTCTCTCTCTCTCTCTCCTTTTTTCTTTTAAGTTTTGGACACTGCTGGACAAGAAGAGTTTGGAGCAATGAGGGAACAGTATATGCGTTCGGGTGAAGGCTTTCTCCTTGTCTTTGCTATCAATGATCGGGGAAGGTAAGGCATTCATTGAGTCATACAGTATGGAAACAGACCCTTCGGTCCAACTCATCCATGCTGGTCAGATGTTCTAAACTAATCTAGTCCCATTTGCCTGTGTTTGGCCCATGTCCCTCTAAACCTTTCCTATCCATGTACCTGTCCAAATGTCTTTCAAATGTTGTAACTGTACCTGCATCTACCACTTCCTCTGGCAGCTCATTCCACATACGAACCACCCTCTGTGTGGAACAAGTTGCCCCTCAGTTCCCTTTTTAAATCTTTCTGCTCTCACCTTAAAACTGTGTCCTCCTCGTTTTGAACTTCCCAGCCCTAAGGAAAAGACCCTTGCTCTTCACTTTATCTATGACCGTCATGATTTTGTAAAGCTCCATAAGGTCACTCCTGAGTCTCCTATGCCCCAGGGCGTTTTTAAAAAAACAAAAAAATCCCAGCCTATTCAGCCTCTCCTTATAACTCAAACCCTCCTTTTTTTATAATAGTGGTACAAGGAGGATTGACCCAATGTCGTGACCAGTCATTATGTTGGTCACTGCACAGTATCCATTACAGTTGCCCTGTTTTATAGGGCAGTGGGAGGTGGTGATAGTGATGAGGAAAGCGTTTTGTATTTTCGTTGGAGTTGTCTGGATCCGATACACTGCGTGAGAAAAGGTGGAGGAGGTTGACTCCAAAAAGGTGTTAGACTGGGACCCGAGGATGATGAACTGAAAGGGCTGAACAAGAATGGTGTGTGTTGGGCTGAGTGCTCGGGTAAAGGGCAAGCACTGACGGAGTGGCCACACCCTGTGTTTTTGATGACACAAAAATTAGCTGGAACCTCTGAGTTGTGTTCCCAGCTTTGGCTGGCTGCATTCCTGGAGGTATTGTCACAAGACGGTATGCCTCCAATTGCCCCTTTCCCCCACCCTCTTGCTGTTGGCCACCCACACTCTCTTGCTATCTCCTGCTCATTGGTGCAATGCGTCATTCAACAGCATGGTCCTTAATTCGATCAAGAGATCTTTCTACCCCAGCTGCCATCTCTCCATACCAGGGCTGGTAACAAAGGAGAGGGGGAAATAGAAAGTTGTTTTTTCTCTTCTCAATGTCCTGATAATTCCTCTCCCTGCCAAAGGGTGTTGCTGATTTTGGAGTTGGCCTGGAAGTCAACTTGTAATTCCTCAAGACCGTAAAGTTGGCTCTGAAGAGTTGACAGCCCTCGCTCCTCCACCGCCCTCGCCCCCCCCCCCCCCCTCCCCCCCCCCCCCCGCCCCCCCGTCGAGTGAATGCCACACAACCTTGTGCCTGTGTGTGATGTTGGATAGGGAGAGAGTTGGGTTTGTGGAGAGATCGTGCCCTTCAATCTGTCCCCTAATGAAACCCAAAACTATGAACTAACACTTTTTCAATCAAGTGCTGGGGGCTGGTTGAGTGGGGGGGGGGAAGGGGGCGGCGGGGAGGGCGGGTTGTGAAAAGTTATTCCTTCAATTGATGTCAGATTTCTCCACCTACACCACCAGTGTGTCCAATGAGAACATTCCTCGCTGTTGCAGGATGTTCTCTCCTCCCCAACTGGACGTGGTTTAGGAATGTCCACCATCATTCCTGCCCAGTCAGCGGTTGGCACACATTCAGCGCTGCCCATTCAGTGGTCAGTGCCTGACCTTTGGTGGTACCTGGTCAGCGCCTGCCTGGCAGTGGTGTCTGGTCAGTGCCCAGTCAGCAGCTGGTGACTGTCCATCGGTGGTGCCTTCACTTTTTCCAGGATGAAGTTCAAAAATAAGATTCTTCCTTTTTCTTTTTCAGTTTCGATGAAATCAGTAAGTTCCACCGACAGATTCTCCGAGTCAAGGACCGAGATGAATTTCCCATGATCCTCATCGGGAACAAGGCGGACCTTGAGCACCAGCGACAGGTGAGTGGGGTGGAAGGTGGAGGGTGGGAGACGGACATGGGCGGCCGGCGGATGGGTGGGTAGTGGGAGGTGTAAATTAGTTGATAACCCTCTGTCCTGTGCTTGGACGATAGGTAATGAAAGAGGAAGCTGAGAATCTTGCAAGGCAGCTGAAGGTGACCTACTTGGAGGCATCAGCCAAAATCCGATTGAATGTAGACAATGCGTTTCACAGCCTGGTGCGGGCAATACGGTGAGCTCTTTCTGCAGTCTCTCGGGAAGAAACTATACTGCCGGTTGGTTAGATGTTTGACATCCGCCAATACGTTGCATTGGCATCTTTAGCACGTGCCAAATTGGGAGAGGTGACCAAAAGCTCGGTCAAAGGGGGTCCGTTTTAGAGTCATTCCAGCGTAGAAGGGTGTGACCATCCTGTGGCTTTACGAGGCATTGAACTGTCTGTTCCAAGCCAATGAAGTAAACAGCTGGTGAGGCCTTGGGGCTTTTCCTAAACAAAAAAAGTTAGAACAATAGAAGCAGCCTGAATGGGTGGAGTCAGGCTCCCACAGAACCAGGATATTTAGTTTAGCTTTCAGCAGTTGTTGGAGGGTTTTGAATCCTGTGCTCTCCCCTGCCCTCTACCAGAATTTTCTCCCGGCTACAGCTAAAACCACCTCGGGTTCTCTCTCTGCTGCCAGAATTACACGTGAGACAATCTGTTTTACTGACTTTGCCTTTGCCTTTGCCAAGGGTGTCGTGGAGTCATACAGATATACAGCATGGAAACAGACCCTTCAGTCCAACTTGTCCATGCCAACCAGATATCCTAAATTAATCTAGTCCCATTTGCCAGCATTTGTCCCAAATCCCCCTCAACCCTCTATTCATCCAGATGCCTTTTGAATGTTGTAATTGTACCAGCCTCCCCCACTTCCTCTGCCAGCTCATTCTATACATGCAGCACCCTCTGTGTGGAAAAAGTTGCCCGTTAGGTCCCTTTGAAATCTTTCCCTCTTACCTTCAACCTATGCCCTCTAGTTTTGGACTCCCCTACCCTGGGGAAAAAACCTTGTCTATTTACCCTATCAATGCCCCTCATGATTTTATAAACTTCTATTGCTTGTGTTTATGGGTTGTTACTATATTGGAACAGTTGCTGTTTAGTAGTTAAATAATAATTATCCCATTAGGTTTTCCAATAGAGTTAAAGTTATATGAATTCTTCCTTCTTTTGTTTGTGTCTTAACTGCAGGGTAAGAATAAAGTGTATTTTGCTTAAAGCTGAATAGTGAAACCAATCAACTTACATCTGAAACACAGCATCTTACATTTTAAATAAAGAAAAGTTTGTGTCTCGGCTATCTCCTTTAAAGGGGGTTTGGTCTGGTCCTTAACAAGAGGCCCTTCGGCCCATCAAGTCTGGGCCAGTCTATCCATGCTATTGAAACGTGTTGAAGGAGGGGAGAGATCCAAAGAGGTTTAGGTCCCGAGCAGTTGATAAGATGGTCACTAGTGGTGGAGTGATTAAAACTGGGAATACACAAGAGGGGTGTGCTATTGCAGGGTTTTTACAGTGCAGACAGAGGCTATTTGGCCCATCATGTCTGCACTGGCTCTCTGCCTGAGGATTTCCCCACCATCCTGAACATTGTTTCCATTTAAACAATCACCTTAATGCCCTCTCGCAAGCCTCAATAAAACTTAACATCCACCTGCCCAGGCAGTGAGGTCCAGACACTAACGCTGTGTGATGTTTTAAAAAAAACACTTAAAATGTTTTAAATTATATACTTTAATTTTTTTTTCTCACCTATTACATCTGCTTTTTTGCAAATGATCTTGTATCTGTACCTTTTCATTCTCGGTCCTTTTACGATTGAGAGCAGTTTTTTGTGAGGCTGGAGGAGATTAAAGAGATGTGGGAGGATGAGGTTCTGGAGGCATTTGAAAATCCGGATGTTGCTCAAGCCTTCCCAAAACTCCCGGTATTCCAGTGGATCAGCTATGGAGTCACTGCCCTTTGGCCCATCGAGTCTGTGTTAGTCAAAAACAACCAGCTGTGAACGATCCTAATTCCATTTTCTAGCACTTGGCCCATAGCCTTGTACGCCTTGGCATTGCAAGTGCACATCTAAATATTGCATAAATGTTACGAGGCATTTCTGCCTCCATCACCCTTACAGGTATTAAATTCAAGATGCCCAACAATCTCTGGATGAGAAAATGTTTCCTCACATTCCTTCTAAGCCTCCTGTCCCTTACCTGCCCCTCCTGGTCATTGATCCCTCCATTAGGGGGAAAAGTTCCTTCCTGCCTACCCTATCTATGCCCCTCATGATTTTATACACCTCAATCATGTCCCCAATCGACCCCTCTGCTCTAATGAGAACAGCCCCACTCCAAAGGCATGGTGAACTGTGAAATGTTTCTGAAGGCTATGGGGGGAGGGGGGCTTTTGCATGGGTTTGATCCCCTTCAGAGTGGGGAGTGTTGTGTTTGCTCACACTAAAGTATACAGAACTGTGATAGTTTTGATGTTGATGTTCATATTTTAATTTGTTCAGAGGATGAGGGCATCACTGGCCAGGCCAGCATTTATTGCCCATCCCTAATTGCCCAGAGGGCAGTTAAGAGTCAACCACATTGCTGTGGGTCTGGAGTCACATGTAGGCCAGACCAGGTAAGGATGGCAGTTTCCTTCCCTAAAGGATATTAGCGAACCAGCTGGGTTTTTCCTTGTCAATAAACTCATGGTCATCATTAGATTCTTAATTCCAGATTTTATTTTTAATTTAATTAAGACTCTACCATCTGCCATGGCGGGATTTGAACCGCAGTCCCTAGAACATACCTGATTCTCTGGATTAACAGTCCAGTGATAATATCACTAAGTCGTTGCCTCATACACTTTCTCTAGTCTCTGGCCCCCCCCACTTTCCTGTTCTCAGACACTTTCCTCTATTGCCATGGTGTTGATGGTTGAATATCTTAACTCCTTTCTGTCTCCTTCCCAACAGGAAATTCCAGGAGCTGGAGAGCCCACCTAGCCCACAGCCCAAGCCCTCAAAAGAATCCAGCGGTTGTCCCTGTATTCTCCTGTGAGGTTCCCCCCCAAACCCCCTGTCTTTGGCAGGAGTTGGCTTCGATCTGAGCCGACCTCTGTGCATCTGGTCCACTCTCTTCGTCCACAGCATCAACTGACTTCACTCGCCCCTCACCCTTTCATGGCCACCATGGAATCACCGTGAAGACTTTGCCACCTGCACCCTCACTCTGCCAGTGAGATGCCTACTGTTCCGTCAGGAAAGCGAGGAGCTTGTTGCTGGACTTACAGTTTACTGTCTTCCTTAGACCTTTCACTTATTTTTAATCTTGATAAGGAAAAAAAAATGTCTGTTGTAAAGTTCGATGTTCCTTTTTTATTTGTGGTGTAATACTGGGGAGCCGTGGTGGGGAATGGGCACCGTCCAGGCAGGAGAGGGCAGAAGTTTTGGTGCCAACTGTGTTGAGGGTTCAGAGAATTGGGGCACGGTGGGGGGGGGGGGGGAAGATTAATGTTGAGGTTAATCTTGTCCATTGACACTATCGGTGTGCGTGGTTCATCGTGTTTCTAACTGGTCATTGGGTATGGTGGGGGTGGGAAAACAATGTCCCAACATGTCCCTTCCTGAAAAGGTCATGGGCACTGTCCAGGTTGGACGTTGGTAAGCGTGCTGCCCAGGACCTGATGGCTAAAGACCAGCTAGTGATTCGGATTCTGAAACGGCTCGGATCGGTTCCTAATCGATACAGACCCAGAGACAAAACCGTTTCTGAATCAGCACTCGACGTCCCCCGGGGATACGTGTGGGAAGTGGAGACACAGGGGATGCCGTGAGGTTGGGGTACGGTACTGGGACAGAGCAGAGAGAGAGAGAGCTTTTCTCTGCGCCCATCATGCCATCTATGTGCCTGAAACTCTTCCATTCTCTGCAACCAGCATTCCCTTTTTTGTGTTTTTTTTAAGGGCAATTGTAGATTCTACTGGCACCAGGCTCGTCTCTGGATTAATATTGAGTCGGGCCTGGCCAAGGTAGTGCAGTAGGAACACTAGAGTTGTCCTCGGCATCTTTGGATAGAGGAAATATTCCCAATCAGGCCTTAAAGAAGTGCGTGCACATATGTGCACAAATGTGGGAGGATTCAATGATCCTTTATCTAAAAAGGGGGATCATGGTGGACTTGTTGATAGAATAATCAAATCATAGAATCCCTACAGTGTGGAAGCAGCCATTCAGCCCATCAAATCTACACTGACCCTCCTACCCAGGCTCAACCCCCTACCCAATCCCTGTAACCCTATACTTCCCATGGCTAACCTACCTAGTCTGCACATCCCTGGACACTACAGGGCAATTTCCCAAGGCCAATCCACCCTAACCCGCACATCTTTGGACTGTGGGAGGAAACCGGAGCACCCAGAGGAAACCCACACAGACACAGGGAGAATGTGCAAACTCCACACAGACAGTCACCCGAGGGTGGAATCGAACCCAAGTCCCTGGTGCTGTGAGGCAGCAGTGCTAACCACTGTGCCACATGATCAGGACACTGAGGTTTCACTTGTGTATCCACCCTTCATCCAAACCAGCGGTGGTGTCCTGTATACCCACTGGATCTGTTCATGTGTCAGCTTTCCTGCACTCGCTTTCCAATGCACACTCTCTCTCTGTTTCTCCCCCCACTTTCAATCTTTTCCCCCCTCCCCCCATCTCCCTTTCCCCAGCCATCTCCCCATTCCCCCCTTGCCCTACCCCACCTCCCTGCCCCCAACTATCTGCTCCAATGCAATTCACTCGAACCTTGACCCTCCAGCCTGTCTGCTACCAACTGTGCTCTCTCCTCAGCGAGCAATTTTCCATCCAGCAGAGCCTGTCAGTCAGTAGCTGGAGATTATGAGGAGTATCCCAGTTCAAATTCCTGACATTCTCGGAATGTTTTTGTAACAGCCTCTTTGAGGTGAGTGACAGGCCCTCAGAACACTGGGCTGTGCTTCACTCCCTGAAGCCAGAGTCCCTGGTTTTATCCAGTTTGAGGTGTTGTCTAACCCATTAACCGTTGATTTGTAAATAGGAAGAGGCATGAGTAATGGAGGCTGCTCTCTGTGATCCCGATGTGCCCATGCATGGGGTACACGCGCAAACATTAACATTTGGATGTATTTGATGGTCAGGGGGGCTGTGCGGGTGGAGTGTTCCTCAGGTGTGATTGCTGCATCTTGTTGCTGAATGGCGAGAGATGTTAAACATTTTCCCTGTGTTTTGTGAGGAAGGCGTTCTTTTTTTGTTAGTGAAATCAGTTCATGCGACTGAAAGGGTGAGCAGTTTCTATTTAACAGGTCTGAGTTGAGACCCTCTGCAGAACATGTCCTGGAGACTGTGGTACCACCAGAGAGCTGACCCTGTGATGGGTGTGCCTCCTCAGCTGAGCTGGTAACTGATAACTGGGACCATTTTGCAGAGCCTCAATGGCCTCAAGCACTTTTGTTGGTCTTTCAAAGAACAAAACTTTGGAATTGTGAGGAACTAGCGGTTCATTTTTTTTTTTCCCCAATGGAAGAGATTTAGAGGTGGGTTCATCAACACCTAACCAACTACTGGCCCACACCCAACACTCCCCAAATTTTAAAAAAAAAAGCTTCCTGGTCTTCTTCTGCAGGACAATAGTAGTTGCTTTCTGCTCAAAGGTGAGGTCATTCCAGAGAGGAGGTGTCAGAAGAATTGCTCAGGGGGTGAGAACCTGCCAGTCTCCCGCTCTGAAACATCGAGAGCAGCTTTGAGATTAACCCAGGGTTGTCCATGTGCGAGAGGGATATGTGATGAGAGAATATCTTGTTCCGTGTGATTGTGATATGCGCCAGTCTCCTGTAAGTCACCCCACACTTCTCCCCTTGTCACCACACACAGGAACTCCCTCACCTCAGAAATACAACTCCACTGTCTGTCTGTTCCCACAGCAGTGTTTGCTGTACTCATGCACAGTGGCTGTTGTCTGTATAATTTGAATAACTTGCCTCTAATGATTGTTAGATACTGGCTTTTAATGTACAGTTAGAGGTACAATGTGTTTTATAGTCCCCTCTCTGTAAATGTCATTCAAAATAATTAAAAGTGCATTTTTAATAAACTTTGTCTGGTTTATGCAACTGTGGTAGGGCTGGTTCAAATGCATCTCAGGTTGATGTTGAAGTCCGTCTTCCAAGTGCATTAATTTTAGGAATTACTGAATTGCGATCTCTTTGGGCAGGACCCCACCGCAAGTCAGGAGTCTGACTGCACCTTCCCTTTTGCTGTGGTTTCAACTCTTTGCTTTTTAAGATTGATCTCGGGTCATCTCGAGAGGGCACAGAGGAGGTTTGACCACATAAGGCGAGGGGATGAGGAAGTTCTGGTGAAGGGACCTGGAGTAAAGCTGGACCTGCTCTTGTTTTAATGTTGTGATTAAAGAGCCCGCCCACTGCATGAAAATGTTGCCCCTCGGGTCCTTTTTAAATCTTTCCCCTCTCACCTTAAACCTATGCCGTCTAGTTTTGGACTCCCCTACCCTGTGGAAAAGACCCTGACTATATTTTTGCTGCTTTTCCAAATCCATGTTACACCTTTTCTAAAAATTAAAGATCGGTAAATTATTCAGCCAAAGCAAAAGTGTAAAAATTATAAAATTAAGCCCAATTATTTGAAAGGATGTGAGTGTGTCATAAAGTCATAATATTCTGAAAGACAAACCTTTGCTTCAATATTAAGCAGCATTGCCAGGGGCATTAAATTGTCTTTATAAAACTACATTGCTGCTTTCCATGCCTCAGGTTGTGTGTGGGAGATGTTGCAATTGTGTAACTTCCTCAGGGACAGGAAGGGTTCCATTTTTCTTTTATTTTTCTAAAATTCACTTGTAGGATGTGGGTATGACTGGCTGGGTTGTGGTGAATGTGATGGTGAGCTACTGCTATCCATGTGAGACTTTAAACTGAAAGCTACAACTGAGCAGCTTGCCCAGCTGGTTCAAAGGGCATCCAACCACATTGCTGTGGGTCTGGAGTCACGCATAGGCCAGATTTCCTTCCCTGAAGCAAGAGCATTCGGGAACCAGATGGGTTTATCCAACAATGGTTCCATGCTCATCATTAATTCCAGGGATGGAATTTGAATTCCACCATCTGCCGTGGTGGGATTTGAACCCAGGTCCCCAGAACCTTAACCTGGGTCTCTTGATTTACGATAACACCATTAGGAGACTACCTTCCCTGTGGGGCCTTGGCTTTAAGACTGGCATACTATTTTCAGACTTTCATTGATCCACATGTCGAGTTTATTGAAAATCACTGGTTTCAAGTAGAAGAAATGAAGGGTAGAGTTACTGGAGGCTTTCGCTATTGCAAGGGGTTGTGATCAAATCAACAGGAAGCAACAGTTCGAATTGTCAATAACCAGGACACTCAAGACTTCAGATAATTTTGTTTTAAATAAAAAGAATGAGAATTATTTTCACGAAGCAGATTGTTGTGATTTGGAACAGCCTGCTGAAAGTAGGTTGAACAGGAATGTGGAATTGGATAGATGCTTCAGAACAGAAAAGAATGGCAGATCTACGAGGGGAGAGAAAAGCAGAGGAGGTTGGGGCTAATACT
Source organism: Rhincodon typus (assembly GCF_021869965.1). NCBI lineage: Eukaryota > Metazoa > Chordata > Chondrichthyes > Orectolobiformes > Rhincodontidae > Rhincodon > Rhincodon typus. The sequence continues at coordinate 18,000,783 of NC_063368.1, forward strand.
TGGAGATACCTGGTTCACACAAAGGGCTGAACGGCCTGCTGCACTGTAAAATTCTAAACCAGAGCAGCTTTCCTTCTGGTCCTGGTGCCATATCAGAAGCTTAATCTTGTGACCTTTGCCCTGTTGGATGATTGTTACCAGATTGTCCCAGAGGAGGCTCCATCTGTTAACCGATTGAGGACGTTCTTCCAGCATGTAAATTTCAGGGCCTAATAGATCACTGACCAAGCTCTCTGCTATCGAAAGAGAGCCAGCGGATCACAAATTAACAAAGATGCTGCTGGTGACCTCAGGTGTACATGACAACTACCATCATCAGACCTTCAAAATAGATCATTACTTGTTGCTATTTGGAGACAAAGTGTGGATTTGGGATGTGGAAACTGACCTGAAATAAATCATAAGGTATAGGAGCAGAATTAGACCATTCACACCCATCGGGTCTGCTGTGCCCTTTGATATGTTTCTCAAGCCCGTCCTCCTGCCTCGTCCCATAATCCTTGATCCCCTTGCTAATCAAGAACCATTTCTCTGTCTTAAATATACTCAATGACTTGGCCTCCATAGCCTTCTGTGGCAATGAGCTCCACAGATTCACATCTCTCTGGCTGAAGAAATTCCTCCTCATCTCAGTTCTAAAGGTCACCCCTTCACCCTGAGGCTGTGCCCTCGGGTCCTAGTCTCTCCTACTGGTGGAAACATCTTCTCCATGTGCGTTCTATCCAGGCCTCTCAGTATTCTGTAAGTTTCAATCAGATCACCCCCTTGTCCTTCTAAACTGCATCAATTACAGACCCCAAATCCTCAACCACTCCTTCATCCCTGGGATCATTCTGGTAAACCTCCTCCAACACTAGTACATCCTTCTTTAGATACGGGGCCCAAAACCACTCTCAATATTCCAAATGCAGCTTGACACAGCCTCAGCAGTACCATCTCTGCTCTTGTATTCTCGCCCTCTTGAAATGAATGCCTTCCTAACTGCTAACTGAATCTGCATATTAACCTTAAGAGAATCCTGAACTAGGACTCCCAACTCCCTTTGTGCTTGATAAGGTCATGTACTGCTGTCTATTTCTCCCCATGGTTGGCATAGTGGCATCTTTGCCTCTATGCTCGCCCTCTTGCACGCCCCCCACCCCCCCCCTCCCCCTCCCCCTCCCCCTGATGTGGCTGTAAGGTTCTTGATGACTTGTTGCTCTCCCATTGTCCCCCCAGCTGTAAGGCCCAAGAGAAGCCTGCACGGGTGAGTCCTGGACCTGGGAATGGGGTTGGGATCCACACTGGCCTACTGACCAATGCTTTAGTTGCCATGGATTTTTGGACCAGTCTGACGTTGTCGCGGAAGATTTGTTTGAATTATTTCATGGATTGGGTCACGGGCGTTGTCCTTCCCGAATAGCTTTTTGAAATGAATGACTGACTGGTCCACTTCAGAGGGCAGTCAAGAGTCAATCACATTACTGTGGGGTCTGGAGTCACATCCAGACTGCGTAAGGATGGCAGATTTCCTTCCCTAAACCACATTAATGAGCCTTATGGGGGTTAGGTGCTGCCTATTTGATCTGGATAATGCGATCTCTTACTGAAACCAGTTTAACGTTATCTTACAAATCAAATAGCTTTTATTTTCCAGATTTATTCATGGAGTTTAACATCCACCAGTGTCGCAGTGTTGGGATTTGAACCATGGGCGCAATACATTAGCCTCTCAATTATCAGTGAAGTGGCCATAATTCCACTATCTCCCATCTGCAAGATGATCAAGATTTTCAACATCCTACTCGCACTGAATATCACTTTGCCAAGGTGCAAATGTCTCAAACTTTCACAAAGAGCTTTGAGCGAGATCCCCTCCTGAAGTCACAGATATTCTGGCCATTATACACTCAGCTGAGGTTTGGTGCTCACGGGATTAGAAGAACGATAGCAACGCAGATGTGAAATTGGCTGAGTGACAGGAAACAGACACTAATTGAAAATGAGTATTTTTAGGCTTGGAAAGATTTGTGATGGAATTCCCCATGGGGTCAGTTTTGAGACCCTTGCTTTTCCTGATTATATATTAAACATTGCTGAAGGAGCATATGCGGTTGAGATTTTTTTGTCTTGCACTCAGGAGCAAGGGTTTAGTTTTGAGAAAGGGCCACTAAGGTTTACATCAGAAGAAAAGGCTGCTGATTGTGTGGATCATCTTTGGCATAGCAATGTATCAGGAAATGGGTGAACATTAATGGTCAAACCTAGTTCTCAGATTAGCATAGAGTCATACAGCATGATAACAGACCCTTCGGTCCAACTTGTCCATGCTGACCAGATATTCCAATCTGACCTCGTCCCATTTACCAGCATTTCCATTTGGCCCCTCTTAAACCCTTCCTATTCATCTACCCATCCATGTGCCTTTTAAATGTTGTAATTGTACCAGCCTCCACCAATTCCTCTGACTGCTCATTCCATACACACACCACCCTCTGCATGAAAAAGTTGCCCCTCAGGTCCTTTTTAAATCTTTCCCCTCTCACCTCAAACCTATACCCTCTAGTTTTAGACTCCCCCACCCTGGGAAAAAGACCTTGTCTATTCACTTATCTACACCTCTCATGATTTTATAAACCTCTGTAAGGGCACCCCCTCTAAGCAGTATTCTAAAAGTGGTCTCCCCAGTGCCCCATACCCTGCAACATGACTGTCTCCAATTCCTGTGCTCGATATTTGCTGTCCTGACATTGCGGAAAGTGCTAATGAAATTCAGGTTTTTAGAAACGTTCTTTGCTTCAATATTGTTGGTGTTGAGCTCCTTAACGTCAGAGCCATGGGAATCAATTCTGAGAGGTGGCAGAAAGTTTAAGGATGGAGCAGGCAGTGGGAGCCTGAGGGTTGGTAATATTCAAGGTCTAACCCTTCCAGGCGGAGAAGAAACTCTTTGGGGAGTGGACGTCCCGCACGCTCCTCAACTCAGGCACTGGCATACTGACTACAGACAGGCAAGCTTCAACTACCGGGATTTTGCTTTCAGGACGAAAGAGATGATTCCCCATTTGCCTTCGATTGTCCCCTTTTTGTGAAATTTGACAAGGCGTTACTGGTCAGAAATAAGATTGTGGCTCAGTTGTTAGCGTTACTGCCTTACTGTGCCAAGGACCCAGATTTGATTCCACACTCGGCTGCCCGTGTCTGCGTGGGTTTCCTCCGGGTGCTCCGGTTTCCTCCCACAGTCCACAGATGTGCAGGTTAGGGTGGATTGGCCATGGAAAATTACGTGTAGTGTCCAGGGATGTGCAGGCTAGGTGGATTAGCCATTGGGAATACAGGGTTATCAGGATGGGTCTGGGGTAGGACGCCCTGCACAGGGTCAGCATGGAGTTGATGGGCCGAATGGCCTGCATCCACACTGTAGGGATTCTTTGAAATAAGGTAACAAGGTGTAGAGCTGGAGTAACACAGCAGGCCAAACAGCATCAGAGGAGCAGGAAGGCTGACGTTTTGGGTCTGGACCCTT
>NC_063368.1:18009284-18020551 GCF_021869965.1 Rhincodon typus
TTTTCTGAAGAAGTGTCCAGACCCGAAACATCAGCCTTCCTGCTCCTCTGATGCTGTTTGGCCTGCTGTGTTCCTCCAGCTCTGCACCTTGTTATCTCAGAATCTGGCATCGGCAGTTCGCACTATCTTTGAAATAAGATTGTGAGTTTGGGGCATTAGCACGGTGGCTCAGTGGTTAGCACTACTGTCTCACAGCACCAGAGGCCTGGATTCAATTCCACCCTCAGGCAACTGTCTGTGTGGAGTTTGCACATTCTCCCTGTGCCTGCGTAGGTTTCCTCTGGGTGCTCCGGTTTCCTCCCACAGTCCAAAGAGTGCAGGCTAGGTGGATTGGTCATGGAAAATTGCCCATAGTGTTCAGGGATTAGGTGGGTTACAGGGGAATGGGAATGGGTCTGGATGGGATGCTCTGAGCATCAGTATGGTCTTGTTGGGCTGAAGGGCCTGTTTCTACACTGTAGGGATTCTTTGATTCTAGATGGGGCCAATGAATGGGTTGGAATGAGGCAGCAGCTGTCGTGTTCCCCTTACCAGCAGAGGGCAGACTATCCTCATTGGTGGAAAGAACAAGCAAAGTCATGAATGTATATGAACAGTACAGTGATCTGTCATTTACAGACCCCTTTACTGAGAGACTGCAGTTTTTAGGGTGTGTCCCAGACAGCAAAATAAGCAGAGCCCCTCCCATGAAGAAAGAGCACGCATCCCTATTTGCCTTTTGCCACTTCAAGGTGTCCCAATGCAGTTCAAAAAAAAGTGCTTCACTGATTGTGAAGTGTCGACCCTTTCACAAAATCTAAAACTGAGCAGCTATTTTATGGGCGCAAAGATTCCACCAGCAGCAGTGAGATAATGACCAATTTCTCCACCGAAGGATAAAAGTTGGAGCAGGCAGGTGGGACTAGTTTAGTTTGGGATTATGGTCAGCATGGACTGGTTGGACCGAAGGGTCTGTTTCCGTGCTGTATGACTCTATGTTGGCACAAACACAGGATCTGATTTGATTTGATTTATTATCATCACATGTACTGTGATACAGTGAGAAGTATTGATTTATGTGTCATCCAGGCAAATCATACTGTACACAAGTACATCAGGGTCATAGAACTGAATGCAGAACATAGTGTTACAGCTGCAGAGAAAGATCACCTCTGACAAATGAGAGATCTGTTCATAAGTCTGATAACAGTGGGGAAGAAGCTGTTCTTAAAAGTTTTCAAACTTTTAGATCTTCTGTTCGATGGAAGAGGGTGGAAGAGCATATAACCGGGGTGGGAGGGGTCTTTGATTATCTTGGCTGCTTTCCTGAGGCAGTGGGAAGTCCATGGATGGTAGCTCCATGAGCAATTCTATCAGCGTCATATCAGGCTCAAAATGTTAGCTGTGTTTCTGTCTCCACAGAGGCTGCCAGACTTGCTGAGTTTCTCCAGCACTCTGTGTTTGTCTCAGAGTTCCAGCATCCAGGCTATTTTCCTCGGAGTAACTGCAACTATACAAAGTGCTAGTGAGACCACATCTGGAGTATTGCGATCAGTTCTGGTCCCCTTATTTGAGAAAAGAGATGGTTTTATTGGAGTCAGTTCAGAGGAGGTTCACTTGGATGATCCCCAGTACGGAGAGATTGTCATATGAGCAAAAGCTAAACAGGTTGGGACCAGTTAGCCTGACCTCGGTTGCTGGTAATATTTTAGAGTCCATTATTAAGGGTGAGATCACAGAGTACTTGGAAGTGCACAGTAAAATAGGGCTGAGTCAGAACAGCTTCATCAAGGAGAGGTCATGCCTGACAAATCTTTTAGAATTCTTTGAGGAGGCAATGAGCAAGTTAGACAAAGGAGAGCCAGTGGGTGTGATCTATTTGGATTTCCAGAAGGCCTCTGACAAGGTGCCACCAGGAGGCTGCTAAATAAGATAAGAGCCCATGGTGTTAGGGTCAAGGTACTGGCATGAATAGAGGATTGGCTAAGTGGCAGAAGGCTGAAGTGGGATGAAGGGATCTTTTTAAGTACAGCAGCCAGTGAGTAGTGGAGTCCCACAAGGGTCAATGTTGGGACCACAACTATTCACTTTATACATTAATGATTTGGATATAGGAACTGAGGGCATTGTTACTAAGTTTGCAGATGACACAAAGATAGGTGGAGGGACAGGTAGTGTTGAGGAAATGGGGAGGCTACAGAAAGACTTGGACAGGCTGGGACAGTGGGCAAAGAAATGGCAGATGGAGTACAATGTGGGGAAGTGTGAGGTTAGGAAGCTTTGGTAGGAAGAATAGAGGCATGGACCAATTTCTAAATGGGGAATGGCTTTGGAAATCTGAAGCACAAAGGGACTTGGGAATCCCAGTTCAAGATTCTTTTAAGGTTAACATGCAGGTTCAGTTCACAGTTAGGAAGGCAAATGCAATGTTAGTATTCATTTCAAGAGGGCTAGAAAACAAGAGCGGAGATGTACTGCTGAGACTGTTTAAGGCTCTGGTCAGACTGCATTTGGAATATTGTGAGCAGTTTTGGGCCTGTATTGAAGGAAGGATGTGCTGCTGTTGGAGGGGATCCAGAGGAGGTTTACAAGAATGAATCTCCAGGGATGAAGGCCTTGTCACATAAGGAGTGGTTGAGGACTCCGAGTCTGAACTTGATGGAGTTTAGAAGAATGGGGAGTGGTCTGACTGAAACTTACAGAATACTGAGAGGCCTGGGTCGAGTGGACATGGAGAAGATGTTTCCACGAGTAGACCAGACACGGACCTGAGGGCACAGTCTCAGAGTGAAGGAATGACCTTTTAGAACTGAAACGAGGAGGAATTTCTTCACTGTGAGGCTGTTGACTCTGTGGAACTCTTTGCCACAAAGAGCTGTGGGGGGGGGGGCAGACTCTTTGTGTATATTTAAGGCTGAGATCAGTAGATTCTTATTGGAAGGGGAATTGAGGGTTATGGGATAAAGGCAGGAAAATGGACACGAGGAGTGTCAAATCAGTCATGATCCTATTGAATGGCAGAGCAGTCTCAAGGGGCTGAATGGCCTACTTATTTCTTATGGCTTTATGGTCTCCCTTTTATTTGAGTGGGAACTTTGGCCCAGGACATCAGGCCCAGGACACGTTTTCAATTTAGTGTCTCAACAAGGATAACCTCCCTCAATACTTTGAATTTTACACGTAAACTCTCCTGAAGGGGGTCTTGAACCCATGACCTTCTGACACCGGGACAAGACTGCCACCAAATGAGCCAGTTCTGACACCATTTAAAAACAAATGCCTCAAAATTGGCTCTCAAAGACTCTTACACCAGTAATCTAAATATTGACGGAGCTAATTTTAGCCTGATTGATAAAACTGTTGTCAGTGAAGGAGAGGAGGGCATTGAGAGATCTGTAAGTCCCTGTGATGGGAATGTGACTGAATGTTTAACAAGTGTCAGTGTGTGATGACAGTCAGGGATCATCACAGACCAGTTAATCACTTCAGGAAAGTTCCGCAGGAAGGTGAACAGAAACACTGAACATTCCATTCACAAACATCTTTCCAAAGACCAGCCAATAACGTGTGTGTTCCTTTTCTTGACATTTTATATATATTTTTTAAATGAATTGGTTTTGACAGATCCAAAACTTCAAGCCAAGGACCACTGAAGAAATATGACCAGTGTAGGTTTAGAGTAGTTTTTGTCAGTGCAGACTTGATGGGCTGAAGGGTCTTTTCTGTACTGTATGATTCTGTGATTCTATGGCAATAACAGCTCAGTTTAACCTCTGTTGTTGGCAGCTTTTAGAAACAATTATTCAGGACAAGGTTAGGTAAATGCAGGTTACTTATGGAAGGCCATTATGTTATATATAAATCTTAGGGGCTACTCCTCAGGTACTGAAGCAGTCCATGTTCAAATGCAACGAGATCAGGACAGTATCCAGGCTTGGGCTGACAAGTGACAAGTAACATTCGCACCACACAAATACCAGGCTATGACCATCTCCAATAACAGATGATCTAACCGTTGCCATTTGACATTCAATAGTGTTGCCATCACTGAATCCCTCACTATCAATATCCTGGGTGTTACCATAGACCAGAAAATGATCTGGACTTGCCACATAAGCACAGTCTCTACAATAGACAGGCCAGAAGCTGGGAATACTGTGGTGAGTAACTCACCTCCTGACTCCCCAAAGCCTGTCCACCATCTACAAGGCACAAGGCAGGAGTGTGATGGAAAAATTCCCCACTTGCCTGGATGGGTGCAGCTCCAACAACACTCAAGAAGCTTGGCACCATCCAGGACAAAGCATCCCGCTTGATAGACACCACATTCACAAGCATCCACTCCCCCCACCACGGATGCTCAGTAGCAGCAGTGTGTACTATCTACAAGATGCACTGCAGAAATTCACCAAAGATCCTCAGACAGCACCTTCCAAACCCACGACCACTTCCATCTAGAAGGACAAGGGCAGCAGATACATGGGAACACGACCCCTGCAAGTTCCCCTCCGAGCCATTCACCATCCTGACTTGGAAATATATCGCTGTTCCTTCACTGTCACTGGGTCAGAATCCTGGAATTACCTCCCTAATAGCATTGTGGGTCAACCTACAGCAGGAGGAATGCAGCGGTTCAGGAATGGAGCTCACCTCCACCTTCTCAAGGAGCAACTAGGGCCGGGCAATAAATGCTGGCCCAGCCGGCGATGCCCACACCCCTTGTGTAACTAAAAAAAAACCAGATGTGCCCAGTATTTTTTTAATGGTAAGGGTTGGAAAGTGTAGATCTGCAGAGGGCCTTATGCGTCCTTGTCAATAAGTCACTGAACTCTAATGTGCACCTGCAGCAAGCTATTAGGAAGGTTAATGGAATGTTAGCCATCATAGAGTCATATAGCACGGAAACAGACCCTTCGGTCCAGCCTACAGTGCCTAACATTGTCCCAAACTAAACTAGTCCCATCTGCCTGCTCCTGGTCTATATACCCCCAAACCTTTCCTATTCATGGACTTATCTAAATGTCTTTTAAACATTGTAACTGTACCCCTATCTACCACATTCTCTGGCAGTTTGTTTCACATATGAAACACAATCTGTGCAAAAAAGTGGCTTTTTAAATTTTTCTCCTCTCACCTTAAAAATATGCCCCCTAGTTTTGAACTCCCTCACCCTAGGGAAAATACCCTTGTCATTCACCTTATCCATGCCTCTCATGATTTTATAAACCTTCATAAGGTCACTCACTCCATCCTACGCTCCTGTAGAAAAAGATCCCAGTCTTTCCTGTTTATTTTTATAACTCAAAACCTCCATTCTCGGCAACATCCTGGTAAATCTTTTTTGATCCCTCTCCAGAATTTGAGCACAGCAATAATGAAGTCTTGTTTCAATTGTATAGGAACTTGGTTAGACTGGAACTGAAGCACTGCGTGCAGATTTGATCTCCTTATCTTAGGAAAGATATTATCGCCATCGTGAGAACGCCATGACAGATCACCAGACTTGTTCCTAGGGTGGCCAGACTGCCCACTAAAACAAGATTAAGCCTGTATTCTCCTGAGTTTTGAAGAATAAGAGGTGAACTTATTGAGGCTTACAAAATACTTAAAGGATACATGGTGTAGATAGAGGTAAGATGTTTCCCCTTGTTTGGGAGTCTAGAATCAGAGGGTGCAATTTAAAAATAAGGAGGATTTCACTTAGGTCTGAGATGAGGAGAAATTATTTCACTCAGCAAAAACACAATGTGGAGCTGGAGGAACACAGCAGGGCCAGGCAGCATCAGAGGAACAGGAAAGCTGATGTTTTGGGTTGGGTCCCTTCTTCAGAAATCCCGACATGAAACGTCAGCTTTCCTGCTCCTCTGATGTTGCCTGGCCTGCTGTGTTCCTCCAGCTCCACACTGTGTTATCTCAGACTCCAGCATCGGCAGTTCTTACTATTTCACTCAGAGAGTTGTGAACCTTTGGAATGCTCTACCACAGATGGCTGTTGATACTGATGCTAGAGATGGTTAGGTTTCTGATCACCAGGACTGTACAGGGTTGTGAAGAAATGGGAGGTAAAAGGCATTGAAGTATTTGAATCCCTACAAGTGTGGAAGCAGGCCATTCAGCCCATCGATTCCACACCAACCCTCCAAAGAGCAGCTCACCCAGACCCACCCCGTCCCTGTAATCCTGCGTTTCCCATGGCCAACCCACCTAACCTGTACATTGCTGGACACTCTGGGCAATTTAGCATGGCCAATCCAGATAACCTGCACATCTTTGGACTGTGGGAGGAAACAAGAGCATCCAGAGGGAACCCATGCAGACATGGGGAGAATGTGTAAACCCCACGCAGAGAGTCACCCCTGACTGGAATCAAACCCGAGTCCTTGGCTGTGAGGCAGCAGAGCTGTACCACTGAGCCACCGTGCCACCCTTAACTGGATTGAATGGCTCGATGGGGTGAAGGACCTTCTCCAGTTCCTAACTTCCTGACCCTCTGCCCTGGGACTGGCCACAATGCAGCCACAGGACTGACTATAGCCCATTCCCTGGGCTGTAGGGGCACAGAGACCCTGCTAACAGCACCCCAAGCAAATCCCTTGGACTGGTACTGGAGGCTGTCCTTGACTTGCTGTGATGGAAGTGGGAGTCCCTGACTAGCAGGTACCGCTATGGTCTTGAGACTTGCTGCACACGCAGTGTGTTTGCTGCGGGCAGGCAGAGGAAGCTGTGAGATTGATGTGGTACACTGACACCTCCCCCCAACCCTGACTGAGGACCACCGACCACTAGGCCGAGCTGGTTGGGGAGTGTGACGGCACTAATTGGCACAGCAAGGCCAGGCAGGGATAAAACAAGTATGTAGCTAGGTGCCAACTGAGTGAGTGTTAAGAAAACAGGTAGATAGCCCAGAAATGCAGCCTTTTAATACATTTTTAAAAAAAATCAATTATCTATTCACTGATGATGCCTGTCCCTAGTTGCCCTCTAAGAAGGTGGTGAGGAGCTGCTTTCTTGAACTGCTGTGGTTCGTGTGCTATAGGTAGACCCACAATGCCCTTAGACATGGAACTTCAGGATTTGGACACAGCCTGGTCCAGTCCTTTAGTTGGATCCCCGTCTATTTGCCTAAAGTGTCCCTGGTTTCAAAGAAAGCAGTAGTGCATCCTATAATGCAACATGTGTTTCTGCAGCACCCTGGTACACAGCGTATTGAAAGTGGCATCACGGGTGGACACGGTAGTGAAGATGGCATTTGGTACACTTGCTTTCATTGGTCAGAGCATTGAGTATAGGAATTGGGACGTGACATTGCAGCTGTACAAGACATTGGTGAGGCCACTTTTGGAATACTGCATACAATTCTGGTCACCTTCCAACAGTGGAGTGTCATTAAACTTGAAAGGGTTCAGAAAAGATTTACAAGGATGTTGCAGGGACTGGAGGGTTTGAGCTATAGGCAGAGGCTGAATAGGCTGGGGCTATTTTTTCTGGAGCATCGGAGGGTGAGGGTTGACCTTATAGAGGTTTATAAAATCATGAGCGGCATGGATAGTGGAATAGCGAAGATCTTTGTCCCCAGGGTAGGGGAGTCCAAAAACAAAGGGCATAGGTTTACAGTGAGGGAGAAAGATTTAAAAGGGATCTGAGAGGCAACATTTTCACACAGAGGGTGGTGCATATGCAGAACGAGCTGCCAGAGTAAGGACTGGAGTCGGGTACAACATTTAAAAGACATTTGGACAGGTACATGGATAGGAAAGGTTTAGAGCGATATGGGCCAAACACAGGTAAATGGGGTCAGAGAAAGTAGGAACTGCAGATGCTGGAGAATCCGAGACAACAAGGTGCAGGGCTGGATGAACACAGCAGGCCAAGCAGCATCATAGGAGCAGAGAGGCTGACGTTTCGGGCCTAGACCCTTCATCAGAAAAGGGGGAGGGGAAGGGGGTTTTGAAATAAATAGGGAGAGAGTGGGAGGCGGATAGAAGAGGGATAGAGGAGAGGATAGGTGGAGAGGAAACAAACAGGTCGAAGAGGCGGGGATGGGGCCAGGAAAGGTGAGTGTAGGTAGGGAGTTAGGAAGGGGATAGGTCAGTCCAGGGAGGACGGACAGGTCAAGGGGGCGGGATGAGGTTGGTCGGTAGGAGATGGAGGTGCGGCTTGAGGTGGGAGGAGGGGATAGGTGGGAGGAAGAACAGGTTAGGGAGGCAGGGACGAGCTGGACTGGTTTTGGGATGCGGTAGGGGGAGGGGAGATTTTGAAACTTGTGAAATCCACATTGATACCATTGGGCTGCAGGGTTTCCAAGCGGAATATGAGTTGCTGTTCCTGCAACCTTCGGGTGGCATCGTTGTGGCACTGCAGGAGGCCCAGGATGGACATGTCGTCTGAGGAATGGGAGGGGGAGTTGAAACGGTTCGCGACTGGGAGGTGCAGTTGTTTATTGTGAACCGAGCATAGGTGTTCTGCAAAGCAGTCCCCGAGCCTCCGCTTGGTTTCCCCGATGTAGAGGAAGCCACACCGGGTACAGCGGATGCAATATACCTCCCACCTATCCCCTCCTCCCACCTCAAGCCGCACCTCCATCTCCTACCGACCAACCTCATCCCGCCCCCTTGACCTGTCCGTCCTCCCTGGACTGACCTATCCCCTTCCTAACTCCCCACCTACACTCACCTTTCCTGGCCCCATTCCCGCCTCTTCGACCTGTTTGTCTCCTCTCCACCTATCCTCTCCTCTATCCATCTTCTATCTGCCTCCCACTCTCTCCCTATTTATTTCAAAAGCCCCTTCCCCTCCCCCTTTTCTGATGAAGGGTCTAGGCCCGAAACGTCAGCCTCTCTGCTCCTATGATGCTGCTTGGCCTGCTGTGTTCATCCAGCCCTGCACCTTGTTGTCTCAGGTAAATGGGACTAGTTTAGTTTAGCAGATGTGGTTGCATGGATGCGTTAAGCCGAAGAGTCTGTTTCCTGTGCTGTATGACTCTATGTATCAGAGAGGGGCTAGTGTGGTTGTGAAGGATTGGCAATGCTGGGTGCCAGTATATGTAGATGAGGATGATGGCTGTCCTGAGATACATATTAGTTGTACACTACCCGGAGGTTGTCTGGAGCAAGTAATGATTGGAAAGTGTCGGGTATCTGCTCTCATTTCCATGTCAGGGTTTCCTGATGTCAAGCTTGTTGGCTGCGTTTGATAAAAGAAGAAGCTGAATATTAATGAGGTGAGATAGTAGGAACTGCCAATGCTGGAGAATCTCAGATAATCTGAGTTAATGAGGTGAGTTGGGCTGTTAACAAAGTGTTTAACAAGCAACAGGCCAAGTGCTGGAACATGGGAATAGAATAGTTAGGTGGTTGTTTCTGACTGGCACAGACATGATGGGCCAAAGGGCCTTTTTCTTAGCTGTAGACCACTATGACTCTACAACCTAATAACCCAAAATACCAAAGAACTACGGATGCTGGAAATCAGAAACAAAATCAGAAATTGCTGGAGAAACTCAGCAGCATCTGTGTAGAGATAGCAGAGTTAATATTTCGGGCCCAGTGACCCTTCCTCAGAATGTCAGATGGTGCCAGACCTGCTGAGTTTCTCCAACCATTTCTGACTGAATAATCCTCCTTAATTAGCAACTTGCCGCTGCCTATTGAGAGACTTACTACTGCACGTGGCAAAAGCACAAACAATGGAGCAGTGTGACTGAGCAATTAAGGTAATAAATTACTAATCTCTTGTGCGCTCTGCCACATGTCTATTCAAATCCCACTCACTTTGCTCTGTCTAGTAATAATCGATGCTGCATTCCTGCTTTGTATTCAGCCACCCCTTGAGGGGTTCTTGTGGTGCAGTGGTAATGATCATATCTTTGGGCCAGAAGGTTCAAGCCCCAGCTGCTCCAGACATGAGTCATAACACGTGTGAACAGGTTGGTCAATGATGTCTAAATGATGCGCAAAGCATCAAGGTAGAGCCACACAGCAGAGAACTTCGGCCCAACTTGTCCATCCCAACCAGATATCCTAAATTAACTTAGTCCCGTTTACCACTTTTTGGCCCATATCCCTCTAAACCCTTCCTATTCATGTACCTATCCTGATGCCTTTTAAATGTTGCAATTGTACCAGCCTCCACCACTTCCTCTGGCAGCTCATTCCACACACGCACCACCCTCTGCGTGAAAAAGTTTCGCCTTGGTCCCTTTTAACTCTTTCCCCCTCACCTTAAACCTATGCCCTCTAGTTTTGGAATCTCCCTACCCTGGGAAAAAGACCTTGTCTATTTACCGTATCCATGCCCCTCATGATTTTATAAACCTCTATAAGGTCACCCCTCAGCCTCTGACGTTCCAGAGAAAATAGCCCCAGCCTATTCATCTTCTCCCTATAGTTCAAAACCTCCAGTTCTGGCAACATCCTTGTCAATCTTTTCCGAACCCTTTCAAGTTAACAACATCTTTCCTATAGCAGGGAGACCAGAATTGTATGCAATATTCTAAAAGCAGCCTAACCAATGTCCTGTACAGCCCCAAATGACTGAAGAATGAAGGCAAGCGAACCAAACAACGTCATCACCAACCTACCTACCTGCAACTCCACATTCAAGGAACTAAGAACCTGCACTCCAAGATCTCTTCATTCAGCAACACTCCCCAGGACCTTACCATTAAGTGTATAAGTCCTGCCCTGATTTGCCTTACAAAAATACAACAACTCACACTTATCTAGATTAAACTCCATCTGCCACTCCTCGGCCCATTGACCCATCTGATCAAGGTAGTGTTGTACTCTGAGATAACTTTCTTTGCTGTCCACTATACCACCAATTTTGTTATCATTTGCAAACTTACTAACCGTGCCTCATATATTCGCATCCAAATCATTCATACAAATAGGCTGGGAGTTTTTTTCCCGGGAGCATAGGATATTGTTGGGTTAGGATTATAGAGGTTTATATAATCTTGAGGACCATACATAAGGTGAATTGCCAAGGTTTTTTCTCCAGGGTGGGGGAGTCCAAAACTAGAGGGCATAGGTTTAAGGTGAGAGGGGAAAGATTTAAAAGGGACCTAAGGGGAAACTTTTTCACGCAGAGGGCGGTGCGTGTATGAAATGAGCTGCGAGAGGAAGTGGTGGAGGCTGGTACAATTACAACATTTAAAAGACATTTGGATGGGGATATGGATAGAAATGGATATGGACCAAACTGACCCCACACAGTAGTGTCGATCTGCTCTCCCCAGGATCAGTGATACAGACACAGTGGGGTCAGTGATACAGACACAGTGGGGT
>NC_063368.1:18020561-18029786 GCF_021869965.1 Rhincodon typus
GTCAGTGATATACACACAGTGGGGTCAGTGATACAGACGCAGTGGGTTCAGTGATACAGACACAGTGGGTTCAGTCTGCTCTCCCTTGCCACATGCAAATGGAACTAGATCAGTTCAGGAAGTGGTTGGCATGGGCAAGTTGGGCCGAAGGGCCAGTTTCCATGCTGTCTGACTCTGTGACTCTATCTGTCATTAATCTCACGCTGGCTTGAATTGCTTTCCGATTCTGTATCTATTATTTTCCTCGCTCTCTATGATCGAACCTGTTTCGGATGTTACCACATGCATGGTTCCGAAACAGACAGGTGAGTGCTCCCCACCCACTCGTCTCAAATCAGCAGCAATTTAAACTGCAAACCCAAATTATTGACAGAGCAAATGGGCCTTTGAATGAAGCTGATTGTTCTGTGGTTGTTTGTAATCTGTGACTGAGAACTGGCTGACGAGGGTGACAGATTTCGAAAGACTCTATTTCTGGTCACACGCAGGTATATTTTAAGCTGATCCACCAATTGTTATGACAGCTGTTCAACACCTTTACCACGGACCAAACAATCCCAAGTTGTTCCGTTGGTGACGGAAAGTGGGAATGTTCCATTGTCGAGAGTTCAGCTCTGTCGGTCTCCTTTTCGCCAAGTTTTGTGCCCAGCATGGTAAGGGATCTAACTGCTTAGAAAAGAAGCTTTTCCGACTTTGGAAACATTCCCAGGACAGGGACAGCATGGGGTTAGATACAGAGTAAAGCTCTCTCTACACTGTCCCCTATCAAACACTCCCAGGACAGGGACAGCACAGGGTTACTTACAGAGTAAAGCTCCCTCTACACTGTCCCCATCGAACATTCCCTCCAGCCCCATTGGAAGCGACTATGCACTTTGGCAGAATACAATCCCCTGTGCGACCTACAAAAAATGGGAGAGACACAAATGGCATGGGTTTGTTAATGGAAGGTTGTGTTTGACAACATTGAGCCTAAAACTGGCTGAGAGTGGAAGGTGATGGTAGAAGGATGATTCTGCATCTGGGAGTCTGTTTCCCGTTGGGGATCTACTGAGCTTGGTGCAGGGCCCCTTCCTGTTTGTGGTGTACATTACTGATGTAGATTCGAATAAAGTGGGTGCTGTCAAGCAGTCTGCAGGAACAAACGTTGGTACGTACAATAGGGTAGAATAGAAATTTGTTGTCACATATACTTTTAGATTAAAAAAACAGTGAAACAGTTTATAAGTCACACCCCCTTCCCCCCCACTATTGGCACCTACATCAATGATAGAACTCATACATAATAAAAAAGTAAAATTGAGGCATAGTTCATCAGAGTTGAGTTAAGGTCTCCTGGCCTCAGGGAAAGCTGGTTTCGGAATGATGGAATACCTTAAAGATATAGCTGGGATGAGACCACAACACTAGGCCTCTGGATACTGGCAGGAAGCCTCCACTGAGGAGGTAGGGAATAGCGAAGACAGTAACTGTAAACTGCAGGAGGATATCGACAGACAGTCACCTGGGCTGAGCAGTGGCAAATGGACTTCATCCCAGAAATTGTGAGCTGATGCTCTTGAGGTGGGTGAACAAGACTGGGCCATTGAGTTTATTCACAGCTGACATTGGTTTTTGATCGGTAAGGGCGATCGAGGGTTATGAGGAAAAGGCAGGAAAGACAAGTTGAGGATCATTTGATCATCCATGATCCCATGGAATGGTGGAGCAGACTCAATGGGCTGAATGGCCTATTTCTGCTCTTACATCTTATGGCCTTCCACCTGGCCAGGCTCGTTTCCGAATAGTAAGCCCAGAAAACCCCTTCCTGGTTGGGCTTGCTGCACACTAACTAAAACGTTCTCCTGGATGTGGTTTTGGATATTTTCCTTCCTTACCTTGCACATCGTAAATATCACAGCTAGTACTTGGGTTGTTAAAATCTCCTACTGTTTCTGCATGAGTAGTCTTCCACTTCTGTGAAATTTATTTGCATATTTGATGCTCTCTTTCTCTCTCTCCCTAACTGTTTGTTTGGGGCCCTACAGTACACAATGCAACAACATGTTTATTCCTAGTGTGGAGCTGGAGGAACACAGCAGGCCAGGCAGCATCAGAGGAGCAGGAATGTTGATCCAACCCAAAACGTCAGCTTTCCTGCTTCTCTGATGCTGCCTGCCCTGCTGTGGTCCTCCAGCTCCATACTGTGTTATCTCTGACTCCAGCATTGGCAGTTCTTACAATCTCAACATGTTTATTCCTTTTGTGTTTCTTACTCCTACCCATGTGGCCTCATGTGATGATCGTTCCAAGATAGGAAGGATATTGTTAAGCTGGAGAGGGTTCAGAAG
This sequence comes from Rhincodon typus, assembly GCF_021869965.1. Lineage (NCBI taxonomy): Eukaryota > Metazoa > Chordata > Chondrichthyes > Orectolobiformes > Rhincodontidae > Rhincodon > Rhincodon typus. The sequence continues at coordinate 18,022,892 of NC_063368.1, forward strand.
AGATTTACCAGGATGTTGCCAGGTATGGAAGTTACAAGGATAGGCTGAGACTTTTTTCCTTGGAGGATAGGAGGTTGAGGGGTGACCTTATAGAGGTTTATCAAATCATGAGGGGTATAGGTAGGGTCAGTGGTAGGTGTCTTTTCCCTAGGGTGGGGGATTTAAGACTAGGGGGCACATTTTTAAGGTGAGTGGAGACAGATTTTTAAAAAGTGCTTTAAAAAAACTAGTGCTTAGAGAAAGGGGTGGCACAGTGGCTCAGTGGTTAGCACTCCTGCCTCACAGCACCAGGGACCTGGGTTCAATTCCACCCTTGGGCAACTGTCTGTGTCTGCATGGGTTTCCTCTGGGTGCTCTGGTTTCCTCCCACAGTCCAAAGTTATGCAGGTTAGGGTGGATTGGCCATGCTCAATTGCCCATAGTGTTCAGGGATGTGTAGCTTAGGTGGGTTATAGGGGGATGGGTCTGGGTGGGATGCTCCAATGGTCAGTGTGAACTTTTTGGGCCAAAGGGCCTGTACCCACACTGTAGGGATTCTATAAAAGACATAGGGAGCAATTTTTATACACAGCGGGTGGTTTGCGTGTGGAACAAACTTCTAGAGGAAGTGGTGGATGTGGGTACAGTTGCAACATTTAAAAGACATTTGGATAAATTCATGAATAGGAAAGGTCTGGAGGGATTTGAGCTACGAACAGGCAAGTGGGACCAGTTTAGTTTGGGATTATGGTCAGCATGGACTGGTTGGACCAAAGTGTCTGTTTCCGTGCTGTATGGCTCTATGACCCTATACCATTTCTCCTCACTGCTATAATTGTTTCCTTAATCAGTAATGCAATACCCACCAAACCCCTCACTCCTGCCACCATCTTCGAGCACCCTATGACCAGGAATGTTGAGCTGCCAGTCCTGCCCAATTTTTAGCCATGTCTCAGTCATTGCTATGATATCATACTGCCATCGGTCTATCTGTGCCCTCACATTGTCTATCTTGTTCTTCAGGATCCTTGCATTAAAATATATTCTATTTAGCCTTGCTAAACTCACTTCTTTCTTGTCTCTCCTATGTTTCTGCTGCCCTCAACACTCACACAACACCAGGTAATCGTGTTTATTTGAAAACATAAGCCTTCTGAGCCTAGCTCTTTCATCAGAGTGAAGGAGAAATGCTCCGAAAACTAGTGTTTCTCCACCCCCACCCCCCGAACTACTTGTCCAGATCCAATTCCTTGACAAATCCAGTTTCAATCCATCCCAACAGCATTAGCAAATTTCCCGGTGAGGATGGTGGTCCCGTTCCTGTTCAGATGTAACGCGTCCAGTTTGTAAAAGTCCCACCTCCCCAAGACAGAGCCCCAGTGCCTCAGAAAGATAAAACTGTCCCTTTTGTACCATCTCTCCAGCCACATGTTCATCTTCTCTATCCTTCTATTGCTATACTTGGGGGTGGCACAGTGGCTCAGTGTTTAATACTGCTGCCTCACAGTGCCAGGGACCTGGGTTCAATTCCAGCCTCAGGCAACTGTCTGTGTGGAGTTTGCACATTCTCCCCAAGTCTGCATGGGTTTCCTCCCACAGTCCAAAGATGTGCAGGTTAGGTGGATTGGCCATGCTAAATTGCCCATAGTGTTCAGGGGTGTGTGAGTTATAGGGCAATGAGTTTGGATGGGATGCTCCAAGGGTCAGTGTGGACTTGTTGGGCCAAAGGACCTGTTTCCACACTGTAGGGATTCTATGATATATTCAGTACAGGGAGTAATCTGGAGATTCCTGCTTTTCAATTTCCTAATGACCTTTCTGAAGCCTGCAGGACTGCATTTCTCTTTCTTCCTGTGTCATTGGTTCCAACATGGATCATGGCTTTTGGCTGTTCAGCGAACCCTTTTGGAAAATCCTGCAGTTGTTCTATGATATTCTTGACCCTGGAACCTGAGATTCCTATCCTCAATTGATTCTGGCTCCCTAACTTTAATTGTTCCAGCATTAGTTGCCCTAGTGCTTTGACTCTGGAATTCTGTCCCACCGTATTTCCACTGCACTTCCCTTCTCTACAACACTCCTTAAAGCACCATCATTGACCAAGCTTTGGTCATCAGCTCTCTTGGCTCATGTCCTGCTTTGTTTTATAATCTCTTCTACATTGCACCTTGGAGACATTTGTTACTTTAAAGCTGTTACTGAGAAATAAATTGGGCAAGAAAGCTGATGTTTCGAGTTAGGACCCTTCTTCAGAATTTCTGAAGATGGATCCTGACCAGAAACATCAACTTTCCTGCTCCTCTGATGCTGCCTGGCCTGCTGTGTTCCTCCAGCTCCACACTGTGTTATCTCAGACTCCAGCGTCGGCAGTTCCTACTATCTCTGACAGAGAAATAAGTTGTTATTGTAAACACCAGAGATCCTTCAGCATGATCTGGACAGGTTGGGCGAGAGGCAAATCAATGGCAAATGCAGTATAATTTGGATAAATGTGAGGTTATTCACGTTGGAAGCAAAAACAAGGAGGCAGATTACTACCTAAATGGCTGTACTTTGGGAGAGGGGAGTGTGCAGTGGGACCTGGGTGTCCTTGTGCACCAGTCACTGAGAGTAAGCATGCAGGTGCAGCAGGCGGTAAAGAAGGTAAATGGTATGTTGGCCTTCATCGCGAGAGGTTTCGAGTGCAGGAGCAGGGATATGTTGTTGCAGTTATACAGGGCCTTGGTGAGACCACACCTGGAATATTATGTGCAGTTTTGGTCTCCTTTCCTGAGGAAGGATGCTCTTGCTCTCAAGGGAGTGCAGCGAAGGTTTACCAGGCTGATTCTGGGAATGGCCGGTCTGACATATGAGGAGAGATTGACTAGGTTGGGATTGTTTTCATTAGAGTTCAGATGAATGAGAACTTATAAAATTCTAACAAGACTAGGCAGGGTAGATGCAGGGAGGATTTTCCCAGTGGTGGGTGTGTCTAGAACCAGGGTCACAGTCTGAGGATTCAGGATAGACCATTTAGGATGGAGATGAGGAGACATTTCTTCACCCACAGAGTGGTGAGCCTGTGGAATCCATTACCACAGGAAGTAGTTGATGTCAAAACATTGAATGTATTCAAGAGGGGACTAGATATAGCACTTGGGGTTGAATGGGTTCAAAGGTTATAGGGAGAAAGCAGGATCAGGCTATTGAGTTGGATGATCAGCCATGATCGTGATGAATGGCGGAGCAGTCTCAAAGGGCCGAATGGCCTCCTCCTGCTCCTATCTTCTATGTTTCTATGTAATTATGGATTCTGAACCATTTTCGTCCTCCAAATTAACTCAACTGCTGCACCTCTGAAAGACCACCCCATCAAACATCTTTCTTCCTCGCTGTTTATTTTACCCTTGTTGTTTTGTAGCACGGAACCGGAATTTTGCTGAAAAGATAGACGTGTGGTCCAGGTTTTTCATCTTGTACTCGTTAGGACACATGCATGAATGCCAAACTTTAAAAGATTCACAACAATTTATGGGGGGGTGATGGCTTAATGGTATTCCTGCTGGGTTATTAATCCAGAGACCCAGGGAATAATCCAGGACCCAGGACCTGGGACCCAGGTTCGAATCCCATCATGGCAGATGGTGGCATTTGAATTCAATAAAAAAAATTGGATTTAAGAGTCTAATGATGACCACGAATCAATTGTTGGAAAAAACCGTCTGGTTCACTAATGTCCTTTAAGGAAGGAAACTGCCGTCCTTACCTGTCTGGCCTACATGTGATGCCAGACCCACAGCAATGTGGTTGACTCTTAACTGTCCTCTGGGCAATTAGGGATGGGCCATAAGACTTGGCCCAGGCAGAGATGTCCTCATCTTGTGGATGAATAAAACAAAAACAGCAGAAATATAAAGGTGCTGGGAGCTTGAGGAGTGTTCAGTGCCCTGTTGCTTGCTTTCTCCATGGCAGACATAGACAATAGGAGCAGGAGTAGGCCATTCGAGCCCTCAAGTCTGCTCTCCCGTTCAAACTCAATAGTCCAATCCTGCCGTCTCCTCTGATCCCTTTAGCCACAAGATCTGTATCTACTTCCTTCTTGAAAACATGCAATGTTTTGGCCTCAGCCCCTTCCTGTGGTAAAGAATTCCACAAGCTCCCCACTCTCTGGGTGGAGACATGTCTCCTCAACTCGGTCATACAATGTTTACTCCTTATCCTTAAATATGACCCCTGGTTTGGAACTCCCCCCGGTCGTCAGGAAACATCCTTCCTGTGTTTACCGTGTCTAGTCCTGTTAGAATTTTATAGGTTTCTATGAGACCTCTCTCATTCTTCTAAACTTCAGTGAATACAATCCTAACCGAGTCAATCTCTCCTCATACGTCAATCCTGCCATCCCAGGAACCAATTTGGGTAAACACCTCAACCAACCAGAATTGATTTGACAACCAATCAGCACACCTTGACGAGCTTCATCAACTGTGAAGCACTTTGCAAAAGGTACTGTGAAATTGCAATTCCTTCTCATTTTTCTCCAGTCTGCCTGAATATCTCAGGTTCAATAAACAAACCAGAGCAGGCACTACAATTCATATTTAGGGGGAGGTGATGGCCTCATGGTATTATCATTAGACCATTACTCCAGCGACTCAGGGATTGTCCCGGGTTCAAATCCCCCCACGGCAGATGGTGGAATTTGAATTCAATGAATATCTTGAATTAAGAGTCTAATGATGACCGTGAATCCATTGTCAGGAAAAACACATTTGTTTCACTAATGTCCCTTAGGGAAGGAAACTGCCATCCTTACCTGGTCAGGCCTACATGTGACTCCAGACCCACAGCAATGTGGTTGACTCTTAACTGCCCTCTGGGTAATTAGGGATGGGCAATAAATGCTGGCCTGGCCAGTGACACCTGCATTCCATGAATAAATAAAAAAAAACTATGATTGTTGAAAATATTTATTAGTGTCTCTTTACTGCTTTGGTTTTTCACAAGGAATACAAGTTGATGAGTTATTTAAACATTTTCACACACAACATCTTGGATAGATGATAAGCAGAGGCATAGGAGGAGGCCACATGTGGACTTTTCAAACCTTCCTTTCTTTCCTGAGAACCAATGTTTATGAAACCCCTCACGTGGGTCCAGAATAAAGGATATTACCAACTTCTTGGGGCAATTAAGGCTGGGTAATAAATACACCTCACGAAAGAATGATAAGCCACTGAAGGTTTAATTGTGAGGGTGGCTGGTAACTGAGAGAGAGAGAGGTATAACTGAGAGCCTTATGCTAAGTGTAGGCTATGTGATAGAGAAATGTCAAAAGAAAGTAATTAGCTGCCGTTCACAAAGGACTGAAGGCCTCTCTCTCCATTCATGAGAGACTGAGAGGATCATACTGAGGGTGGGGAGGCGATAGAGAGAGTTTTGCAACTGGAAGTCTCACAGTGAGGGTGGTGTGTAACAGGGCGACTGTTATAATGGAGAGTCATAAACTTAGAATCAGTAACAGAGAGTGTTGTAACTGAGTTTTACATTGAGGATGGTGTGGAACAAAGAGAGTGTTACAACCATGAGTCTTACAGAGAGTGTCAGTGTGACAGATAGTGTGTTATAACTGAGAGCTGTATAGTGTCATTGCACTGAGTGAGATGTCCTATGGCCCCTCCTGTTCAAAATCCTGGTCACACGACAGAAATTCAGGAACATTGGCATAGGGAGGAATAATGAGCAGGTGGGTTGCATTTCTAGCAGAGTCGACTTGATTTCAGATATCATCCAATTGGAAAGTTTCAACAGTGTGTTCCAAATGGAGCTGAGCGGGAGAGAGAAAAGACAGATTATTATGGATCTCGAATCATTAACAACTCAAAAACTCAGCAGGTCAGGCAGCATCTGTGGAGTGAAAACATCAGACTCAAAACGTGAACCCTGTTTCTCTCTCCACAAATACTACCTGACCTGCTGAGTTTATTCAGCATTTTCTGTTTTAGTTTCAGATCTTACATCATAATCATTTCTTTCCCTGAGCTTTGACCTCGACGGTGTAATATACAACTTCTGAATCAGATTAACCAGGTTCCATGCATCAATATGAAGTTGCTTTAGTGATTATTAAGGACTGGCAGGCCTCCTGGTGGTGTTAGTCATCAAAGGAGTTGCAAAGCTGAAGGTAATCATACACTGATTGTGTGGTGTAACAGGAAGTGTATTCTATATAGCCAACTATTAAGGAGTTGTCGATTGTCGGTCCATATGCACCAGTCGGATGTTTTAATCCCAGTGACAATCCAGCCTTTACAGTCCAGATGGTGCAATCCAGCTGTTAAAATCTAAATGCAGAATCCAGACATTAAAGTCCAGATGTTACACACGGGTGTTATAATCTGATAATACAGCGCAGCTATTATACACCAAGTGTTACAATCTGAAATTACAACCTGGCTATTATACACCGGGTGTTACAGTCTGATTTTACAGCCCAGCTGTTATACACTGGGTGTTACAGTCTGATATTACAGCCCAGCTACTATACAGTGGGTGTTACAATCTGATATTACAGCCCAGCTGTTACATGCTGGGTGTTACAGTCTGATTTTACAGCCCAGCTGTTATACACTGGGTGTTACAGTCTGATATTACAGCCCAGCTGTTACACGCTGGGTATTACAGTCCGATATTACAGCCCAGCTGTTACACGCTGGGTGTTACAGTCCGATATTACAGCCCAGCTGTTACACGCTGGGTGTAACAGTCCGATATTACAGCCCAGCTGTTACACACTGGGTGTTACAGTCTGATATTACAGCCCAGCTGTTACACGCTGGGTGTAACAGTCTGATATTACAGCCCAGCTGTTACACGCTGGGTGTTACAATCTAATATTACAGCCCAGCTGTTACACGCTGGGTGTTACAGTCTGATATTA
>NC_063368.1:18029796-18030741 GCF_021869965.1 Rhincodon typus
GTTACAGTCTGATATTACAGCCCAGCTGTTACACACTGGGTGTTACAGTCTGATATTACAGCCCAGCTGTTACACACTGGGTGATACAATCTGATATTACAGCCCAGCTGTGACAATCCAGATTCTGGCATTTCAGAGGCTGGAATGAAAGAGCCTGAACTGTAATTTACTGTAATCCGTGTCTCCATTCTCCGCTAACAGTCACTGCCTAGTCTCTCACACAGGGAGTTGGCATGAGGCTCTGGTGCTGTTATCTGACCCCCTCCTTATCACCCCCTCTGTCTCATTAGGGGTGGGCTGTACCTGTGCAAATCCATGGAGCTTCCTACATGAGGATCCCTCGCCGCTTTCTCCCAAAAGCTTTCGGTCCGACGTCAGTGGGAATGAAGATGCTGCTGAGAGCTCTAGAACGGCTCAGAAAGTTGGCCAGGCGGTGCGTCACACAAGTGGCCACATTACAGGATCGTTTCTGCTTGTGGAACTGGGGCAACCTGCCACAAGAGAGCGGAGAGGAAAGGGTTAAAACTCACGGCCTGAATAGTCAGGCCATCAGAACAAGAGCAGTAAGCAGTCAGAGGAGGAAGCAGATAGAGCTCAAAATAAAACTGAATGGTTTACCACAGTGGGATTAACAAATAAGAACATGGAGTGACAGACAGGGCCCATCAGACAGACAGAGATCAACAAAAGGGACAAGAGACAGATATGCAGTCAGAAAGTTAGAGGGAAAGAGAGAGAATGGGAAAATGACAGAGGGCCCAGAGACATATATATAAATATAGAGAGAGAGAGAGAGAGAGAGGAGCGCAGAGGTGTGGATGGAAACATTTAGGCTTAGAGAGTCTGCAGCCAGGAAACAAAAAGAGGGAGTGGTAGAAATGGAACAGGCAACAGGACAGTGAGAGGTACAGGCAGGGAGTCTGACTGACAGGGGGGTGCTCTGCT
>NC_063368.1:18030751-18031352 GCF_021869965.1 Rhincodon typus
GTGAGAGGTACAGGCAGGGAGTCTGACTGACAGGGGGGTGCTCTGCTTATGGATTCCCCGCTTGTAGAGATGTGTGGGGTTCAGTAGCAGTAGATGTCCACTCGATCCCACTGTATCATGTCCGTCCCCACGGTGGGTTAGAGACTCCCCAAAGTGTCTGCTCGCTGGAGATCTGAAACAGACCACATATTCAGGGGTCAGCTGCTGTTACAGCCCAAAGCAAATCCTCTCCATCAGAATTTCAAACACACTACACTCCACATTGGCTTCCGAGACCTGAACACAGACTCAATGCCCACTATTCCACTGCAGTGCTGAGGGAGCGCCGCACTGTCGGAGGGTCAGTGCTGAGGGAGTGGGCACTGTCGGAGGGTCAGCGCTGAGGGAGCGCCGCACTGTCGGAGGGTCAGTGCTGAGGGAGTGCCGCACTGTCGGAGGGTCAGTGCTGAGGGAGCGCCGCACTGTCGGAGGGTCAGTGCTGAGGGAGCGCTGCACTGTCGGAGGGTCAGTGCTGAGGGAGCGCCGCACTGTCGGAGTGTCAGTGCTGAGGGAGCGCCGCACTGTCGGAGTGTCAGTGCTGAGGGAGCGCCACACTGTCGGA
>NC_063368.1:18031452-18045382 GCF_021869965.1 Rhincodon typus
CAGTGCTGAGGGAGCGCCACACTGTCGGACGGTCAGTGCTGAGGGAGCGCCGCACTGTCAGAGGGTCAGTGCTGAGGGAGTGCTACACTGTCGGAGGGTCAGTGCTGAGGGAGAGCCGCACTGTCGGACGGTCAGTACTGAGGGAGCGCCGCACTGTCAGAGGTTCAGTGTTGAGAGAGCACCGCACTGTTGGAGGGTCAGTGCTGAGGAAACGCCGCACTGTCGGAGGATCACTACTGAGGGAGCGCCACACTGTCGGAGGGTCAGTGCTGAGGGAGCGCCGCGCCGCACTGTCGGAGGGTCAGTGCTGAGGGAGCGCCGCACTGTGGGAGGGTCAGTACTGAGGGAATGCCGCATTGTTAGAGGGTCAGTGCTGAGGGAGTGCTGCACAGTTGGAGAGTCAGGACATCATCATTTCTGTATATTGAATACCTATATCGGCTTAGTAGTGATTTTGGGATGAACTGAGATTGTGAAAGGTTATATACAAATGCAAAGGCTATATATAAATTTGCTCAATTTTGTCTGAAGAGTCTTCCAGTTTTAACTGACGAAGTAAAATGAATTTTTAAAATTTATGGCCCATTACCCTCCCAAGAAATGCCCAAAGATGGAGACAGAAAGGATTGCAGATGCAGGAAACCAGAGTCTATAGGTGTGAGGCTGGAATAACACAGCAGGTCAGACAGCATCAGGGGAGCAGGAAGGTCAATGATTCGGGCTGAAGCCCTTTGTCAGTCTGCTCCTCTGATGCTGTCGGACCTGCTGTGCATTTCCAACCTCACCCCTATAGACTCATTCCCAAGGGTGGATAGGCCACCCGTTTCATGATTGAGCACAGGATGATCCCAAGTTGAATTTGTGTGTTTGTGCTGTTAAAGAGTCGAGCTGTGTTTCAAAGCTCAGTAACCACTGGAACTGAGAGGAATAGTCCTTTCAGCCTTACCCTCCTGAACACTCCAGCAGTACCTTCTGAACAGCAGCAAGCTATTCAGTAACAGACACAATGCTTACTTTAACTGGAAGAGGATTTGTGTTCAGTAGCAAAGGAGTCTTACTTTAATTGTACAAAAGTCTAGTAGGACCACCCAAGGTGTATTGTATAGAGTTCTGTTCCTCTTGCCTGAGGACGGATATATTTGCTGTCAAAGGGGTGCAGTGGAGATTCACCACTGATCCGAGGGACAATGGGGCTGTCCTGGGTGGAGAGATTGAACAGACTAGGTCTGTATTCTATGCAGTTCAGAACAATGAGAGGAGATCTCATAGAAACTTAAAACTTCTTTAAAGGGACAGACAGAGCATATGCAGGTAATTTGCTTCCCCCGGCTGTAGGATCTAGAACCAGGAGACACAGCCTCAGAATAAGAAGCAAGCCATTTAGGATGAGTTGGGAAGACTTCACTCAGACGGTTGTGAATCTTTGGAATTCTGTGCAGCAGAAGGGCTGTGGAAATGCAGTCTTTGAGAATGTTTAAGTCAGAAATCATCAGTTTATTACAAAGCAAAGATATGGGGATAAGGCAGGAAATTGGCCCTGAGATTGAATCTAAGCCATGATGGGCTGGGTTAGATGGACTGAATGGCCACCTCCTGCTGCCATGTTTCTACTGTCAGCCTCAGCTGCACTGCAGTCCCTTGGCAAATAGCTTCAGTATCTGGGCACAGGAGTGCAGCATGTCCCCTGGAATTTCACTGCAGTGAGAGTCAGTCACATGGGAGAGATACTGGGCTAACCTGGAAGTGAATAAGACTCCCAGATTCCTGGTCCTAAGATCTCTCAAAGTCCTGATTTGGATCTGGATCTGTTCCCTAGGGATTAATGACACAGTAAAGGTCGATTACCCACCTGAGAGAGGGAAGGTCTGAATCAGACATCACAGCCATTGCACAGGCCAGGACAATCGATAGAGGATAGGTGAGAGAAACCATGACAACCTGCAAATAACACACGTCAGGGTGAGAAAGCCATATCAGTTATAACACTCTCTCTGTTGCACATTCGTGGAATGCTCCCTGTTATAATAAAGGTAACATCGCCATTGTCTTACCAGACCATAGGGATGCTCTCTCATCACAGAGAAATAACTGGTGCTGGGGGGTTTTAACCTGAGGATCAGGGGAGAGCTCTTCACAGGAACCTCAGTCAGTGCAGGATTCAAACTCAGACTCTCGATAGCACCCTGTAACATATACCAGCCTTCCGGCCAACTGAGCCGCCTGTTGTCAGAGCCCAGTGCCTGATGCAGAGCTACAAACCCTGAATAGGAGAAAGGGTAAGTGAGTGGTCTTCATTCTCACTCCCAGTTCCTGACAGGTTATGCCCAGGGGAAGTTGGCTCTCGATGTAGGCTTTGACACCCTGAGACAAGGCCAGTTCTCACTCTGTGACCCTACATATGTGAGAACACCGCCCCCTACAAGCTCCGCTCTGAGCCACACGCCATCCTGATTTGGGAATATATCGCCGTTCCTTCACCAGGGTCCAAATCCTGGAATTCCCTCCCTAAGGCCATTGTGGGTCTATTCACAGGACATGGACTGCAGCGGTTCAAGAAGGCAGCTCAGCCCCACCTTCTGAAGGGGCAACTAGGGACAGGGCAATAAATGCTGGCCGACATAAAAACAGAATTAAAGAAAAATGCAGTCACTGCGGCTCTGTACAGGGTGGGATGTTTTGATTCAGTTGGCTGGAAATGCAGAGTGATGCCAACAGCGTGGGTTCTCAACCTCTGCTCTCGCCTGAGGCGTGGAGACGCTCAGGTTAAACCCCCACCACTTGTCTCCAATGAGAAAGTCCCTCTGATGGCTCAGTGCATCTCTGCACTACACAGTGGGGTATGGACATCTCATCCCCTGCTCCCAGGTCAACCAATGTGGAAGCTCTTGATCTGGGGCTGTTCACTAATATTGGTTGAAGACTGAGGACTGTAGCAGTTCACCCCAACTTTCTGAGGGAAAGGGCAAAAATTCCTGAACTTACACTTGAGGAAGCGTTGTTAAAAAAAACATACATGTTGTGAGCGGCTCCTGGGAGACAATAGAGGTTCCCCGAACCCTGTAGACAGTCTGGCGCCTTCAGGAGAGCGGAACTGAGTCCGGGAGATGTGTGGGAGCAGGAATTCTGACAAGATCCATGAGGAAGACAGTCTAACCACGCAGCATCCCAGAGCCAGGGAGGAGTTGAATGACTGTAATAAGCAAAAACTTTCTCTCTCTCTCTCTCTCTTTCCTTCAAATGAAAGCAGATGATAAGAAGAGAGATGAGATAATGGAGCATACCCTTACCTCTCTCTGTGCAGTGATGCCAATCCAAAGCTGTTGTTTCTTGTCAAAGATGTGTGTTGCCTGGTGTTGATGCTTTCGGAAGCACTCTGAGTCTTTTATAGAGCCAGGTACAAACAGGAAACATGCAGGTGTCACCTCCCTGGGACCCAGCCAATCGGTTTCCACAGCTAAGGAGTTGTTTTTTTCTCCTCCTGTCAGGAACGATGAAGCAGCTGAAGCTTTTGTGAAGTGGCGCTCTCCGATGTGATACAAACAGACAGGGTGAAAGGAATTCGCCTCCGAGTTTTGGAAACTGCCTGCCTTCCTTTGAGATGCTCTGTCAAATCCTCTCCTGACCAATCTTGTTGACCTTCTTCCCTCTGTCTGGTGCCGGATCACTTGGCAGCGAAATTACCAAAGCAAATTCAGCAGCACCAAAGGGCTGCCACCTGAATGCAAGTTGTTGTTGTGCACCAGCCACTGTGCACTGTTCCACATCACAGGCAGGGCAAAGGTGCACTGGAGAGAATCATGGAATCCCCACCTTCTGGAAACAAGCCATTCGGCCCATCAGATCCACACCAACCCTCCGAAGAGCATCCCATCCTGACCCATTCCTCTAACCCTGCATTTCCCATGGCTAACCCACCCAGCCTGCACATTCCTGAACACTATATGGCAATTTAGCACAGCCAGTCCACCCCAACCTGCACATCTTTGGACTGTGGGAGGAAACCGGAGCACACGGAAGAAACCCACTAAGACACAGGGAGAATGTGTAAACTCCACACAGACAGTCGCCCAAGGATGGGATCAAACCCAGGTCCCTGGTGCTGTGGGGCAGCAGTGCGAACCACTGAGCGACCGTATCTGGTATTAAAACCAGATTTAGTCGAATAACATTACAACCAAGAGACTGGGGTGGGCTCTTGTTTTTGGAAAGAGAAAGCTGAGGACTGACCTACTCAATGTCTTTGAAGTCATGAAGGGAGTTCAACAGTGTAGACATGGAGACAATGTCACTGACTTTGTGGGGAGGCCTGAACTAAAGTCAATATATGCAAGACAGTCATGAATAAACTCAATCGGGAACCAGGAGAAATGCTTTCACCCAGAGAACAGCGAGAATGTAGCACTCACTCCCACAGGGAGTGGTCGAGGAGATTAACAGAAGTTTGGAGGGTTTGAGCTGTCGGGAGAGGCCAAATAGACCGAGGCTATTTTTCCCTGGAGCATCGGAGGCTAAGGCGTGACTTTATGGAGGTTTATAAAATCAAGAGGAGCATGGCTTGGGTGAATAGCCAAGCTCTTTTCCCCAGGGTGGGGAGTCAAAAACTTGAGGGCATAGGTTTAAGGTGAGAGGGAAAAGATTTAAAAGGGACATAAGGGGCAACTTATGCGCACAGAGGGTGGTGCGTGTATGGAATGAGCTGCCAGAGGAAGTGGTGAAGGCTGGTACAATAACAACACTTAAAAGGCATCTGGATGGGTACATGAATAGGAAGGGTTTAGAGGGATATGGGCCAAATGCTGGCAAATGGAATTAGATTAATTTAGGATATCAGGTCAGCATGGATGGGTTGGACCGAAGGGTCTGTTTCCATGCTGTGACACTGGATATATTTAAAGGACAAAGCTGGATAAACACATGAGGGAGAAAGGAATAAAAAGATGAGGTGGAGGGGTGAAACAACGAAGGGGCAGGACCAGGCTCGTGAGCAGTAGAAATGTCTGAATAGCCAATTTCTGAGCTGAAAATTCTATGGGTAGGACAGGTGACTAAGGTGACAGTGGGGGGGCACTTTGGAACCAGTGACTATAGTTCTATTAATTTTAAAATAGTTATGGAGAAAAACAAAACCGGTCCACAGGTTCAAGTTCTAAACTGGGGCAAGGCGAATTTTGATGGAATTAGACAGGAGCTTGTAGGGGTTGGTTGGAGCAGGTCGTTTGCAGGCAAAGGGACCTCTGGCAAGTGGAAAGCCTTTAAAAGTGTGATAGTTAGTGTTTAAGGTCTGTATGTTCCTGTGAGGGTGAAGGGCAAGGTTGGCAGGAGTAGGGAACCCTGGATGACAAGAGATATTGAGGCTTTGACCAGAAAAAAGAAGGAGGCATGGAACAGGCAACTGGGATCAAGGGAATCCCTGGAGGTATATAGGGGATACAGGAGTTTACTGAAGAAGGAAATCAGGAGAACAAAATGGGGGCACAAGGTAGCTTTGGCTGAGAAGATTAAGGTGAATCCAAAGAGATTCTTTAAGTATATTAAAGGAAAAAGAATAACTAGAGAGAAAATAGGACCTTCAAGGACCAAAGTGGACAAGTATGTATGGAACGCAGGACATGGGAAAAGTCCTCAATGAATATTTCTCCTCTGTGTTTACCGCGGAGAAAGACATGAAGACTTGGGAACTTGGGGAAGTTAGAGACGATGTCTGGGGGACAGTCCATATCACAGTACAGGAAGTGTCAGAAGTTTTAGAATGTATGAAGGTGAATAAAATCTCCTGGTCCTGAGCAGATATATCCATGAACCCTACAAGAGGCTAGAGAAACAGGGGCCCTGGCTGATGTATTTGCATCATGTTAGCCACGGGTGAGGTCCCAGAAGACTGGAGGGTTGAGAGTGAAGTGTCCTTATTGAAGAAGGGCTGCAAAGAAAAACCTGGAAACTATAGAGCAGTAAGCTTAACATCTGTGGTAGGTAAGTTACTTGGGAAGATTCTGAGGGATAACATATACATGCATTTCGAAAGACAGGGTTTGGTCAGGAATAGTTAGCATGGCTTTGTGCGTGGGAAATCATGTCTCACAAATTTGTTAGAGTTCTTTCACGAAGTGACCAGGAAGGTTGATGAGGGCAGGGCGGTAGACATAGTCTATATGGACTTCAGTAAGGCCTTTGATAAGGTTCCACATGGTAAGTTGCTCTGGAAGGTTGGATCACATGGAATCCAGGGAAAACTGGCAAATTGGATACACAATTGGGTTGATGGTCGGAAGCAGAGAGTAATAGTGGAAGGATGCTTGTCGACTGGAGGCCTGTGAGTAGTGGTGTGCCTCAGGGTCAGTGCTGGGCCCATTGCTGTACGTTATCTCTATCAATGATTTGGTTGAGAATGTACAGGGCATGATTAGTAAGTTTGCGGATGACACTAAAATAGGCGGTATTGTGGACAGTGAGGAAGGTTATCAGAAATTGCAGCAGGATCTTGATCAGCTGGGGAAGTGGGCCGAGAAATGGCAAATGGAGCTTAATATAGATAAGTGTGAGTGGTGCAATTTGGAATATCAAATCAAGGGAGGATTTTCATGGTGAATGGTAGGGCCTTAAGGAGTGTAGTGGAACAGAGGGACCTTGGAGTTCAGGTGCATGGTTCTCTGAAAGTGGAGTCACAGGTAGACAGGGCGGTGAAGAAGGCTTTTGGCACACTGGCCTTCATCAGTCAGGGCATTGAGTATAGATGTTGGAAAGTTATGTTGCAGTTGTACAGGATGTTGGTGAGGCCGCACTTGGAGTATTGTGTTTGGTTTTGGTCACCTTGCCAAAGGAAGAATGTTATTAAATTGGGCAGAGTACAGAAGAAATTTACAAGGATGTTGCCAGGACTCAAGACACTGAGTAATAAGGAGAGGTTGGACAAGCAAGGACTTTTTTCTTTAGACTGTAGGAGATTGAGTGGGGATCTTATAGAAGTGTATAGGATCATGAGAGGCATGGATAGGGTGAATGCACTCAGTCTTTCTCCCAGGGGTGGGGAATCAAAGGACCGGGGGCATCAGTTTAAGGTAAGGGGGAAAGAATACATGGAAACCTGGGGAGCAACTTTTTTACACAGAGGGTGGTATGCATATGGAATGAGCTGCCAGCGGAAGTGGTTGAGGCGGGTACATTAACAACTTTTGAAAGGCATTTAGACTAATACGTGGATACGAAAAGTTGAGAAGGATATGGGCCATGTGCAGGGAAATGGGAGAGCAATGCAGAGCTCGAAGGGTTAATACAACTGGAACCATGTACAGGCTGCCCTCTGCTGGAAGACAGTATCCAGGTAGAAAGAGGGTGAGAAAGAGAAAAGAGGCGAATGTGTGAGAAAGTCAGAGAAATGGAAGGACGAAATGGCTGACGAGACACAAAAATAAGTGAAAAGGGAACAGAGCAACACAGAGAAAAATCTAAGATTAAAGAAATGAGTCTTATATTGTCTCAGTGTAAACTCTACAGAAAAGATTTTGGATATGAATCTGGATTTGAGAATACCAGTCAACACCCCCAGTACAATACTGAGGGAGTGCTGCACTGTCGGAGGGTCAGTGCTGAGGGAGCGCTGCACTGTCGGAGGGTCAGTACTGAGGGAGCGCCGCACTGTCGGAGGGTCAGTACTGAGGGAGCGCCGCACTGTCGGAGGGTCAGTGCTGAGGGAGCGCCGCACTGTCGGAGGGTCAGTACTGAGGGAGCGCCGCACTGTCGGAGGGTCAGTGCTGAGGGAGTGCCGCACTGTCGGACGGTCAGTGCTGAGGAAGTGCTGCACTTTCGGAGGGTCAGTGCTGAGGGAGAGCTGCATTGTTGGAGGGTCAGTGATGAGGAAGTGCCGCACTGTCGGAGGGTCAGTACTGAGGGAGTGCTGCATTGTTGGAGGGTCAGTGCTGAGGGACCGCCGCACTGTTGGAGCGTCAGTGCTGAGGGAGTGCTGTATTGTTGGAGGATCAGTGATGAGGGAGCGCCGCACTGTCGGAAGGTCAGTACTGCGGGTGTGCCACACTGTCAGAGGGTCACTGTTGAGGATATTTCATTTTCCACTATTGGAAGTACTCTGCTTGTAAATGAGATGTAAAATCAAAAAGTTCTGCCTGTGCTCTCGGTGATAATCCCACAGTCCGTATCAATAGAAAAGCAAAATGCTCTCTCTGGTTTGTGTCCCAGTAAAATGCTCTGAAACATCATCACATGCAAATGATCCTGTTATTGTTACATGTGGGAGCTTGCGATGCACAGATTATCCACTTGTTTTCCTGCATTATCACAGTGGCTACACTGTAAAAATGCTTTATTGATATTAAATTGCTTTGAGATAATCTGAGGTGGTTTAGAGAAAGGCAAATTCTTTCTTCCTCTCACGGCCCCTGCTCTTTTTCCTTGGTGACTGCTCCTGTGGGATGTGAATGTCCTCAGGATAATGTCTCCTCTGGGGACTGTGGGTCTCCTGTGTGTAAATCACTGCTTTTCCAAGCCACAGTTTACATTCCCAATTGAACACATTGGCAGAACCACCGTTACAAACTCTCCCACTGGGCAGTTAGCATTTTGCAACTTTCGAGGGGTAACCTGGTGCAGTTGTATCGATGCAACATAAATGCAGCTGTCATGAGAAAGAACATCATTTTTTCCAAGTGCGGCCTGCCCCTGATGAGAGATAAGATTTTATATCATATATAGCATCATAGAGTTGTAGAGTCCTACAGCACGGAGACAGCCCTTCGGCCCAAACTAGTCCCTTATGTCCAAAATGTCCATCCACACTAAACCATTTCCCTGCACATTACCCATATCCTGCTGAACCTTTCCTATCCACGTATTATCCAAATGCCTTTTGAACATTGTTAATGTACCCCCCCTCAACCACTTCCACTGGCAGGTCATTCCATATACATACCACCCTCTGTGTAAAAAAGGTTGCCCCTCAGGTTTCCATGTATTCTTTCCCCTCTTACCTTAAACTGATCCCCTCTAGTCCTCTATTCCCCACCCCTGAGGAAAAGACTGAGTGCATTCACCCTATCCATGCCTCTCAAGCACTTATACACTGCTAGAAGATCCTCCTTAGTCTCCTACGTTGTAAGGAAAAAAGTCCTAGTTTGTCCAACCTCTCCCTATAACTCAGTCTCTTGAGTCCTGGCAACATCCTTGTAAATTTCTTCTACACTCTTTCCAGTTTAATAACATCCCTCCTATAGCAAAGTGACCAAAACTGAACACAATACTCCAAGTGCAGACAATAAATAGGAAGCTACTTGTTTCAAGAGTTTAATCAAGTCATATACAGGCAGCATAGTGGCTCAGTGGTTAGCACTGCTGCCCCACATTGGCAGGGACCTGGGTTCGATTCCATCCT
Organism: Rhincodon typus; assembly: GCF_021869965.1. Taxonomy (NCBI): domain Eukaryota; kingdom Metazoa; phylum Chordata; class Chondrichthyes; order Orectolobiformes; family Rhincodontidae; genus Rhincodon; species Rhincodon typus. Next base: position 18,040,832 of record NC_063368.1, read on the forward strand.
CGGGTGACTGTCTGTGTGGAGTTTGCACATTCTCCCTGTGTCTGTGTGGGTTTCCTCCCACAGTCCAAAGATGTGCAGGTTGGGTGGACCGGCCATGCGGGTTTACAGGGTGGGCCTGGGTGAGATGCTGTTCAGAGGGTTGATGTGGGCAGAATGGCCAGCTTCCACACTGTAGGGGTTTTATAGAAACTCAGTGGCTGTTCTAATGCTTCACACGTGCAGTAAGACCAACTCCCTTCCATTGCAGTTACCCTGAGTACACAGGCTTAGGGACTGTTGTGGTAGTGCATCTACCTCTGAGCCAGGAGGCCTGGATTCAGGTCCCACCTTCCCCACCGACTGTGTAATAACCGATGAGGAAATACCTTGAACCAGCGTCCATTCACTGACGATAGTGCCAGAAGGCGATAAGTGATTGCCTTCTCCAGACTAACACTGAGATCTGGTCCAGATGGCATCTTTTCCCCTTCCCTTTGGTGCAGTACTTTTCAGAGTTCGTGAGCATTTTCACACAGGTTAACCGTATCCCACACGTCCGTTTAAAGGCCCAGGGCAGGGTGGGGGGGTGAGGTGAGGAAGGGGCTCTCTAACAGCTGGAACTGACTGGAACCTCGCTGGGGAGATTGTTTTTGTTCTGGGTTTGGGGCGTGGCACCTGCCTTCGGACGTGCACCGATTTCAATCAGCTACGAATAGCAGGGCAGGTCGGATGGGCTGAACGGCCTCCTCGTATTCCCAAAGGCCCAGCCAAGGTTTGATCAGCTTTTGGTGCCAACAATGGACTGTGACGCGGGACTCAAGAGTTGGTGTGAGCTCCTCATTCGGAACGCCACCATTTGTCACGTTGGCTTGGCCCATTTCCCGTGGGATCGTGCTGAGCTCCCGAGCTCCCGATCCCTTGTCTGAGCCATTGCTTGTCCGCATCACCGTGCTTAGAGACAGCAAGACCTGGCAAGTGAGGTTCAAGCACGAAGGAATGGGTCCGCATGCAGGAGCTACCATCCAATATAGTCTGAATGGATGCTCAAGATCTAAAGGAAGAGGGGAACAGGAACAAGTGATGGACATGTTTAAAGGTAAAATCACTATAGCCTTGCCTAGGCCACAGGGCTGCTCTCTACAGAGAGAGAGAGAGACAACTGCTGGTGGTTTAACCTGAGGGTCACCACACCTCAGGCAAGGGGAGAGGTTGAGGAGAGTCCAACATAGAAACCTCAGTTGATGCAGGAATCAAACGCATTCTGTTGGTACCACTGTGCATCACAGACCAGCTATCCAGCCAACTGAGCTAACCAACAGCCAGATGAACGAAGGGTTAGTTAAGCATGGATTGGTCGTTTAATACAGGGAGTTGGTCATTCATGGTGGGGCGATGCGTTTTACAAAGTGTGCTTAACTGGGATAAAGCTAAAAGTGTGGTCTTGGTTCAGAAAGTTTATCTTTTAATTTATAACAGAGGTTTAATTCACATTGCAAACAATTCCTGTTCACTGGCATTATTCACATGGCGTTGGGTTGGACAGTACAGCTCCTGCTTTGAGTCTCTTTGATCCGTTTCTGGTGGCTTGAGGTTCTCTCTCTTTTCAATTCCGCTTCCAGAACATATCCGGCTCGCTCTGTTCGACGATGGACAGCGAGATTAGCATCTGGGCCCCATAGTAGGTCGACATGACGATGGCGCGGGCGTGCGGCACGGTGAAGCAGAACCGGTCGATGGCCAGCACCAAGTCGGAGGCGATAAAGATCACAGCTCCTGCCGCCGTGCAACTCCGTCCCCACGTTCGTTCGTAACTAGAGCAAGCCACGCGCGCCAAGGCTCGCCAACTCATCAGACCCAGCATCACGATGTAGCCCGCCATGGCGTAGATCATGGGGCCTCTCAGGTAAGAGTAGACAGCAACGTAGTAGATCACGCTGAGCAGCAGCAACATTAGAGCTATCCAGAGCCTCAGTGGCCGCAGTCCGAAAGCCCAAGTGTACAGTAGGTGTGAGATTCCGAACATCAACATTCCTACAAAGCATAAAGCAACATCACTGTTGGTTAAAACCTCCTGCTTCTTCCCCTCTTGATTCCATTTGTATTGATTTCTTATTGCCTCATGTACCGAGACACAGTGAAAAGTACTGTTTTGTGTGCTACCATAACTTACATAAGTACATCAGGACAGTAGAACACAATGCAGAATACAATGTTACAGCGACAGAGAAAGATTAACATTAATACATAAGAGGTCGAGGACCAGAGGATATAATCTCAGAATAAGGGGGACACCTATTTAAGACAAAGATGAGGAAGAATTTCCTCTTCCCAGAGGGATAGTGAACCTCTAAGGTTTTGGAGTAGCTTTGTAGCTCGTGGAATCTCAAATGAACCTGTGGAATTCTTTACTGCAGAGGGCAGCTGAGGCTGGGACATTAAGTATATTCGAGGCTGAGAGAGTTTGGTTACCATGAAGGATTCTCCTAATCAACATCTCCCCTTGCCTGAGGCATGGTGACCCTCAGGTTAAACCCCCACCAGCTGTCTCTCTCTCTCGAATGAGAGAGCAGGTACATGGTCTGGTAAGACTATAGTGACTTTAGTTTTCACTTTCAGTGAGGGTATTGAGGGTTCTGGGGAAAAGGCAGGAAAGTAGAATTGAGGATTATCAGATCTGCGTCAATCTCATCAGATGATGGAGCAGACTCCATGGGCCGAATGGCCTACTTCTGCTGCTACATCTTATGGTCTTCGTTTCTCCCATTTATTTTATAATCCCCGTCCTCGTTTTCAAATGTCCTCCATGGTGCGGCCCCTCCCTATCTCTGACATCCTGTCCAACCCCAAAATCCTCCAAGATCTCTCAAGCTCCTCCAGTTCCCATTGGGGCTGTGCCTTTAGCCGCTTGGGAGCCCTGGAGGTACTCCCTAAATCCTTCTGGACCTCGGCCTCACCTTGCTCCCTCGAAACACTGTTGCGGGTTCACTGTTTCTGGGGAGGTGATAGTGTAGTGGTATTATCACTGGACCTGTTAATCCCAGAAGCCCAGGTAATGGGGACCTGGGTTCAAATTCCACCAAGGCAGATGGTGGAATTTGAATTCAGTAAAAATCTGAAATTGAAGAGTCCAATGATGACTATGAACCCATTGCCAATTATTGGGGGGAAAAGCCCATCTGTTTCACCAATGTCCTTTAGGGAAGGAAACTGCCATCCTTACCTGGTCTGGCCTACATGTGACTCCAGACCCACAGCAACGTGATTGACTCTTAACTGCCCTCTGGGCAATTAGGGATGGGCAATAAATGCTGCCTAGCCAGTGATGCCTTCATCCTATGAATGAATTATAACAAAAATCTACCTCTGAGACCAAGCTCCTGGTCACCTGCCCTAATATCTACTTCCATGCCTCAGTGTCAATCTTGACCTGATTTGCATTAAGGCAAAGCATCTCGGGAATTTTTAATTCCCTTCAGGTGCTAGATAAATGCAAGTTGTTGTTGTAGATGGCAAAGACTGGTGAGACGTACTGCTGAGGCAGTCAATGCAGAGTATCCTCACCGACCCTCAGCATGTGCCTCCCAGTTAGGATCGGATTGGGGGGAGGTGAGGGGGAGGATTAAGCTGGACAGGGGGGATTCTGTTCCCTTCCACTCGTGCCTCTCAACCCCAGGTTTGGGGGCAGTGCCTTACCCTGCCCAGCATTTTCTCATTTTCCAATGAGATTCTTTGAACCAATACATAATTTACCCATCCCTAGTTGCCCCTTGAGAAGGTGGTGGGGAGCTGCCTCCTTGAACCGCTGCAGTCCATGTGCTGTGGGTTGACCCACAATGGCCTTAGGGAGGGAATTCCAGGATTTTGACCCAGTGACAGTGAATCGACGGTGATGTATTTCCAAATCAGGATGGTGAGTGGCTTGGAGGGGAACTTGCAAGGGTTGGAGATCCCACCATCAACCCAGGATTGTTGATGGGATCTTCCTATGCTGGTGCCACGCCTGATAACCAAGGCCAGGGAGTGTTTGTGATGTAAGGTGAGCAGTGGGAGGAGCTCCCTAGGGGCTGTGCGATGTTTACTCACTCCACACGTGTGGATGAGATACCCCTCACGGTGATAAAAGTGTCTCCCATGATCAGTTCACCACCAATTTCACGCTGGTCTCTTTCTCACTGCCAGGCAATGACTGCATTCATGTAGTGCCATTCACAACCCCACAGTGATCTGAAGCAGAGGGAATGCTTTGTGAAGAGCAGTCCATGCTGCAAATTAGGAAATGCAGCAGCTGATTTGTGCACAGCAAGACCCCATTAACAGCAGGTGGATGATGGTTGATTGTCAGTTTTGGTGACGCTGATTAAGGGATAAATATTGCTGGCCCGGCACCGGGGAGATTTACCCCTGCTTTTCCTGGGATTGACGGCATTGGATGTTTATCATTCAGCTGACAGGAGCCCTCCCTCATACAGACCCTCCGACATTGCGGCACTCCCTCAGCACTGACCCTCCGACAGTGCGGCGTTCCCTCAACACTGACCCTCCGACAGTGTGGCGCTCCCTCCTGACCCTCCG
>NC_063368.1:18045782-18046563 GCF_021869965.1 Rhincodon typus
AGAGGTGAATGCGATGCCCACAAAGCTATGGCCGTCTCTGTTCCTCTAGTTTAATATCTCCATTATTCCCTACATTTTTCCTGAAATGAAAACTTTTGACGTGAATCTGAATAGCTATGTCTCCTATGGGAGGTTTCACACCTTGACCTCTTAATTCCTGGCACAGGGGCATACCCCAAGAAAATTTGCTTTCTATAACAACAACAACAACATTTGTCTGGCACCCTTCGGATAATGTAAAGACTCCAGGTTCTTCACTGGAATACAAATCTGACATCATCTGACTCAGAGACATGTGAGGTATTGGGACAGGTGACCTGGTTGATAGTTTAGATCTCAGCGGGGGGTTCCTTAAAACGAGAGAAAGAGAGGATGAGAGATATGGGAAATCAATTCCAGGATCTATAGCGCAGACACCTGAAGGCACAGCTAGGCACTTGTGCAATAATTAAATGTGGGAGGTATGTGGACGGAGTTTATGTCAGGGTGCTGTTATAACTACTGTCTGTCAGGTGGTGTTGTGCAATGAGATTCACCCTCAGCTGCACTGCTACAGGAGAAGGATCTTCCACAGATGAGTATCTTAATTTCAGAATAGTGTTCCCTAATTATTTAATCTCTCCCTCCTCACACACAACACACAGAGACAAACAACAACACACCACTCATACATATACTGAAACAGACACACACAGATACAGGCACTTACTCACTCACACACTCACTCACAGAGATACACTCATTCACACACACTCACTCACAGAGACACACTCACTTACAC
>NC_063368.1:18046573-18069329 GCF_021869965.1 Rhincodon typus
CACTCACTCACAGAGACACACTCACTTACACACTCACTCACAGAGATTCACTCACTCACAGAGACGCACTCACTCACAGAGATACACTCACACACACTCACTCACAGAGATTCACTCACTTACGCACTCACTCACAGAGACACACTCACTCACAGAGCATCACTCACTTACGCACTCACTCACAGAGACACACTCACTCACAGAGATACACTCACACACACTCACTCACAGAGACACACTCACTCACACACTCACTCACAGAGATTCACTCACTTACACATTCACTCACAGAAGGCACTCACACATACAGAAACAGACAGATGCACACACACACACACACACACACACACACACACACAATCACACCCAATTAATGTAAACTCACAGTCTCACACACACAGCACTGTTAGGGATCAAAATGTATAATTAAGAATGGTGTGAAGGATGTTGAAAAAGTTGGAATGTATTGAATATTTTCTGGGTTGAAATTGGAATTGTGTTCAGCGGTCTGTGGGCTGTGACCCACCCACTAATGACCAAAGTCAAAGTTACATTTGGGATCAGAGCTCAGTTACTGATCAGCAGTTACCACTTGATTTAACAATATGTTTTGTTGATAATAAACAGATTATTTCAAGTTTATGAAAGAACCTCACCGATACAAAAATTGGTGGAGTTGTGGATAATGTAGAAGGTTGTCAAAGGATATAGCAGGATATAGATCTGTTGCAGATATGGGCAGAGAAATTGCAGATGGTGTTTAATCCAGTAAATGTGAGGAGCTGCACTATGGGAAATCAAATGTTAAGGAAAAGTACACAGTTAATGGTAGGACCCTGCACAGCATTGATTTACAGAAGGATCTTGGGTTTCAAGTCCATAGCTCCCCGAAAGTAGCCACACAAGTAGATAGGGTGGCAAAGAAGGCATATGGCAAGCTTGTCTTTATTGGTCAGGGAAGTGAGTACAAGAGTCAGGGTGTCATGCTGCAGCTTTATAAGGCTTTGGTTAGGCCACACTTATTGTGTTATATTCTGGTCGCCACATTACAGGGAGAATGTGGAGGTGTTGGAGAGGGTACAGAAGAGATTTACCAGGACGCTGCCTGGATTAGAGGGTATGAGCTATAAGGAGAGGCTAGAAAAACTCACGTTGCTTTCTCTGGAGTGGCGGAGGCTGAGGGGAGGTTGATAGAAGTCTATAAAATTATGAGATGCATAGATAGGGTTGATGGTCAAAATCTTTTTTTCCCAGAATTGAAATGTCTAATACTCGGGGGAATGTATTTAAGGTGAGAGGGGAAAGTTCAAAAGATAAATGAGGGGCAGGTTTATTACACAGAAAGTGGTAGGAGCGTGGAACGCACTGCCAGGGGTGATGGTGGAGGCAGATACGATAGGGGCATTTAAGGGACTTTTAGATAAGCACATGAATATGCAAGAAATGGAGGGATGTGGACCAATGGAAGGCAGAAGAGACTAGTTTTGTTTGGTATCATGGCCATTCCTGTGCTGCACAGTTTAATGTTTAACCTGGTTGGCATTTCTTTTATTTTGACAGTAATTGTAAAGAAAAGCAACAGCTATTTTAGAAATTAAATCAACATTTGCATCATTTGTGGTGAGGCTGGTGCAGGAGGTTATCATTGCATTTGTCCCATTAAAGTCGTTACCACAAGTGCACATACACATGTACACTCACACACATGCACTCACCAGCAGGCACAGAATCTCACACACATACACGCACACGTTGAGAGGGAGCTACGTCCTGCAGCCAACTGTGTCACTTTTAACGAGTGCAAAATGGGATGATGAAATTGGGTTAACAAATAAAATTATAATGCAGTCCTTTGCTCTCTTGACGATGAACATTGACTCATAACATCAATCATTTTATTTAATCTTCACATCATCCGGATGCCTGAAATGCTGGAATAAAATGTCATCTTTGACTGGGCCTTCCAGCACGTTTTAGATAAAGGGATCTCAAAGGTTGATTGGCTACACAATGTGCTGGCTAGTGATTGCTTCAAAACTGTGTGTAAATCTGACATGCTGAATGAAGATCAGCAAACAGAAAAATGGACTCAGATGCTACATGAACCCGTGCCTGTCACATCTGAAACTCAGAGTCCACCCTATGACACGGATACTGAGCTAACGGCTGGGTGGGTCACTTTCTATCAATGATCCAAAGTCTGAACTTTGCCGTGGCACTGACATACCAAAGGTAATAAGTGCATTGAGATAATGGTGGGGGGGGCAGCGAGTGCAGCGTGTGTGAGCTGGATCTCAGATCACAGCCCTCTGAAAGTTGAAATGGACACACTGAAGGACAGACTTGATATGCTGCAGAAAAGAGGCCATTCGGCCCATCACCTCCACGCTAGTTCACAGAGCTTGACTTTGTGAGATCTTAGAGATTTTGATAGTGCCAATCTCTCACTATTTCCCTGAAACCCTGCTCATTGTTTCTATTTAAATAATCATGTGACATCCTCTTAAATACCTCAATAAAACCTGCCTCCACAGCGCATTCCAGGCTTGAACCACGCGTATTAAAATTTTATTTTAAAAATAACTCTTTTTATATGTAGTACTTTTTTTCTCACCACATGTTTGCTCTTTTGCAAAATACTTTATATCAGCGGCCTCTCATTCTTGACCCTTTTATGAGCGCAAACAGTTTCTCCCTATCTACTCTGTGCAGATCCCTCAGGATGTTGAAAACAACTATCCATTCTGCATTCAGCCTTTTCCTCTCCAAGATAAACAGTCCTAACATCTCCAATCTACCCTCGGGACTGAAGTTTCTCATTGCTGGAACTACACTTGTAAATCTTTTCTCACTCTCTCCAATGCATTCCTAAAGTGTGTCAACAAGAACTATACTCCAGCTTTAATCCAGCCAGAGACCTCTCTATTGGGCTGGCATGTTGGTTAGCACTGCTGCCTCACAGCACTAGGGACCCAGGTTCAATTCCACCCTCAGGTAGCTGTCTGTGTGGAGTTTGCACGTTCTCCCCATATCTGCATGGGTTTCCTCCCACAGTCCAAAGGTGTGCAGGTTAGGTAGATGAGCTATGAAAAATGTAGGGTTACAGGAATTGGGTAGGGCATTAGGTCTGCTCTTTGGATGGACCAAATGGCTTGTTTCCACACCGTAGGGATTCTATGACCTTCAGCAAAACCTCTCTGCCCTTTTAATGCAGCCCAGAATATCGCACGCTGCATTAACAGTACTCTCTACCTGTCCTGCCACAATTAGTGACTTGTGTAAGTATAGTTATTTTCTTTTATTTCACTGATTGGGTGATCTCCAACTGGTATATTATCATCCATCCTATTGTCTCCCTAACTGTCACTCTCTATCTCTCTCTGTGCTCCAGCTCTACCTCTCCACTCACACCCACTCCCCCGTCTTCAACATAAATACCACCTTATCCCAGCTTTTGTCAGTTCTGACGAAGGGTCACTGGACTCAAAAATTTTAACTCTGTTTCTCTCTCCACAAACGCTGCCAGACCTGCTGAGTTTCTCCGCCAATTACTGATTTTGTTGCAGATTTCCAGCATCCCCATTACTTTATTTTCTTATCCTTTATTTGATACTCTCTCTGCATGCTCTTTGGGCCAACTTCTCTGCATCGGATTTCATCTGCCAGCTGTCTACATACTCTACCAGTTTGTCAAAGTCCTCTTGAAGTTCTATATTGTCCTCCTCACAATTTACAAAGACCTGAGTTTTGTGTCATCTGCAAACTTTGAAATTGTCCCACTCACCAAAGCCAGTCCTTCCATCAAAATCTCACCACCTTAAGTTTAAACTTCACATTCTGGATTTCAAACTCTTCCCTGATCTCACCTCTACTCTATCTCCATAACATCCTCCAGTCTCCAAATCCTCAAAGATCTCTACATTCCTCCAATTCTAGCATCTCGATTAACCCAATTTGATTCAAACCATCAATGATGTTTGTGTCTGTCTCTCAGCCTCGAATATACACCACGACCCAATCTCTACAGCCCTCTGTGGTAAAGAATTGCACAGGTTCAGTACCCTTTGAGAGAAGAAATTTCTCATCTCTGTCTTAAATGTGTGACCCTTTATTCTGAGACCTTCTGGTCCTAGATTCTCCCACAAGGAGAAACCACCTTTCCACAACTACCCTGTCAAGCCCCCTGAGAAAATCATCTATGTTTCAATAACGTTACCTCTCATTTTTCTAAACTCCAATGAGAACAAGAGTGGAAAGATTTAAAAGGGACCTGGGGGACAACTCTTTGACACAGAGGATGGAATGAGCTGCTAGAGGAAGAGGTAGATGCAGGTACAACATTTAAAAGACGTTTGGACAGGCACATGAATAGGAAAGGTTTAGTGGGATATGGACCAAACACAGGCAGGTCCTTTCCTTTATTCATTCGCGGGATGAGGGCATCGCTGGTGAGGCAGCATTTATTGCCCATCTCTAATTGCCCAGAGGGCAGCTCAGAGTCAACCACATTGCTGTGGGTCTGGAATCACAGGTAGGTCAGACCAGGTAAGGGCAGCAGTTTCCTTCCCTAAAGGACATTAATGAGCCTAGTGGAACTAGTTTAGTTTGCGAAACTTGGTCAGCATGGACAAGTTGGACTGAAGGGTCTGTTTCCGTGCTGTATGACTCTATCCTCATGAGACAGTCCCTTCATACCTGGTATCAACTCAGTGAACCTGCTCTGGACTGCCTCCAGTTCTAGTATCTCTTTCCTTAGATACAGGGACCAAAACCGCTCACAATATTCCAGCTGTGGAATGACCAGTACAGTCTGTACAGTTTTAGCAAAACCTCCCTATTCCGACAGGTTCAATCTTGAGGCCTTACCGTGGATGAAGAAACCTTGGTCGCCCCATGTCAGGAACACATCACCAAGCACCGAGAACAGGAGAGCGACCAGGACTTTCTTGGCGTAGGGTCGATGTACCCCCCGGCTGATGCTGTGTGCCAACACGAAGAAACACAGGCATAGAACGGGCAGACATTTAATCAGCGCACTGAACCACGATGGGTTAGAGGTGGGAAGCCACAGCACAAAGTAAATGCAGGAGGTTTTCAAAAAGGGGATCAGCTTCATGCCAACACTTTTCATCTGTGAAATGAGACGGGAAGGAGATACAAAACGTTGAGTCAAATAGAAAACATGTCTTTATGCTGCGCTTGCTGACCCCTCCTCCAAATGAGGGCCTGTTTTATTCTGTACCCAATATTTTCACGCACCCCCACCCCCCCTCTCTCCGAGCCCCTCTGCCCACTCTCGCCCAGTGTATGGTTCTTTACAACATAGTCGGGTGGCTCAGTGGTTAGCACAGCTGCCTCACAGCGCCAGAGACTGGTTCGATTCCACCCTCGGGCAACTGTGTGGAGTTTGCACGTTCTCCCTGTGTCTGTGTGGGTTTCCTCCGGGTGCTCCGGTTTCCTCCCACAGTCCAAAGATGTGCAGGTCAGGGTGGCTTGGCCATGGGAAATTACCCAAATGTCCAGGGGTGGGCAGGTTAGGTGGTTTAGCCTTGGGAAATGCAGGGTTACAGGGGTAGGATTGAGGTGTAGGTCTGGGTGGATGCTCTTCAGAGGGTCAGTGTGGACTCGAAGGGCGAATGACCTGCTTCCACACTGTAGAGATTCTATGGTCATCGCTCCCCAGACTCCAGCACTTCGCCCCCTTTATCCACTGCGATCCAATGATGAGGCCGCTTTGTGGCCAAGACTGGAAAAGGGAACTGGTGACAGTCACTGGGTTAGCAATTCAAAAGCTCAGACTCATGCTGTGGAGTAACAGGTTCAAATCCCATGCCTGATAGAATTAAAGTACAACTGCTTAATAAAAATCTAATAATGAGAATTAGTCTGAGCAATGGCGAGTGTGACAGATATCTTTGATTGTCGGAAAAACCCATCTGGTTCACTAGTGTCCTTTAGGGAAGGAAATGGCCATCCTTACCTGGTCTGGCCTACATGTGACTCCAGTCCCGCAGCAATGTGGTTGACTCTTAACTGCCCTGGCAAGTCGCTGATTTGTTCCAAACTGCTGCAGAAAGGTCAAGCCAGATGGAGTGCAGCGGTTCAAGATGATGACTCAAAGCCATCTTCTCGAGGGTAATAAGGGTGGGGGGCAAACAGTTCGCTGTGTCAGCGATTCCTGCGTGCTGAGTAAGAACGGGGAAAGTGGTCATGGAGAGATTGCTTAGACGCAGGGCTGGTGTCTGTTTGCACCTCAGAGATGTTGGACCCTCAATCAGGATCCCTTTAAGGGGTTTGCTGGTGTGTGCAGGGCTCAGAACCTCACAAAGCACACATTCCAATTGACCTGCAGTTACTGGGGGATTTGACCTGTAGCAGAGTGTACGCACGCAATCTGCTTAAATGTTCCTGTAAGTACAAACAGGAAACTGCAGTTATTGAGGTGCCTGAACACTCTATGCCTGACAGAGTGAATGTGCTGGAGTGCGTCCAGGTTTGGCCAATTAAGCCTGGGTGACCTTGACTCCTCTGGGTCCTGGGGGAGCTGAACGAATAACACAGAGATCAGAGGAGGCCAGGGCAAATGCAGGTGCGTGGGGAATGGCACTGAGGCCGATTGCAGCTGGGTTTTCCTGGTGGGCTCCAGATAGGGTCAAGGGACAGGGTGAAGGGCTGGTGCTAGTGAACTTCTGTCCCTCACCATTCACTTATACAGACAAACTAAGCACACATCATGCACCCCCACTCAAAACACGCACATACCCACTCAGACACCCACAAACTCACACAGACACACACATGTACAGGCACAGTCACACAGACAGACACACACTCACTCACTCACAGTCACACACCCACACTCACCCACGCTCACTCATACACACTCTTACAGACACACACACGCACACACATACAGACACAATAACATGGACACACACATACACGCACACACACTCACCCACGCTCACTCATACACACTCACAGTCACCCACGCTCACTCATACACACTCTTACAGACACACACACACACACACACACATACAGACACAATCACATGGACACACACATACACTCACACACTCACACTCACCCACGCTCACTCATACACACTCTTACAGACACACACATGTACAAGCACAATCACATATACACTCAGAGACACAGACACACTCATTCACTCACTCATACACACTCATATAGACACAATCACACACAGTCACACACACTCATAGGCACACACACACACACCCGCACACGCATACGTACGGGCACTGTTATACACACAGGCACAATCTCTCACTCACACAGACACACAGAAACACACACACACACACACACACACACACACACACACAGAAACTGATAAGATAGGGGCAGCAGCTGGCCGTTCAGCCCTTCGAACCTATTCTGCTATTTAATATGATCATGGCTGATCACCCAACTCAACAGCCTGTTCCTGCATTTGCCCTGAATACTTTGATCCCTTTAGCCCTAAGAGCTATATTTAACTCCTTCTTGAAAACATTCTATGTTTGGTCTCAAGCGTTTTCTGTGGCAGAGAATTCCACAGGCTCCCCACTCTCTGGGTGAAGAGATTTCTCCCCATCTTAGTCCTAAATGGCCTACCCCGTTTTCTTACACTGTCACCCTGGTTCTGCATTCCTCAGTCATTGGGAACATCTTTCCTGCATTTAGTCTGACTAGTCTTATTAGGATTTCACAGCTTTCCATGAGAGATCCCCCTTCATTCTTCTGAACTACAGTGAATTTAATCCTAACTGATTCAATCTCACCTGCTATGTCAGTCTTTGCCATCCCAGCAATCAGTTTGGTAAACATTTACGGCACTCCCTCAAGAGCCAGAGCATTATTCCTCCGATGAGGAGGGCCAAACTGCACACAATATTCCAGGTGTGGTCTCACCAAGGCCCTGTACAATTGTAGCAAGATATCCGTGCTCCTGTACTCAAATCCTCAAAGGTTTTATTGGGTGCCTGCCAGCCACTTACTGTCGCAAACCTCTTCTTCTGCCTTCTGGAATCATGACCCATGATATCCATTTTCCTGTTTCACCCAGTCTCTCTTTCTCTCGCTCTCTCTCTCCCTCTCCTTCTCTCTGTTGTCTTTCGGAGGGCTTCCTGAGTTGATGCTGATATCTGTTCTGTTTGCGGACTTTCTCCTCCATTATCTCATGCTCACTGATAAATGTAACACCTCAGATAGTGGCTATATGCTGGCCTATCGATTACAGCTAATAATAGGCAGATGTAGCTACAAATAATTGACTCTATGGGTCAAAATCCAACCGTGTCACACCCACTGTGTCACTTCTACCTTCCTTTGTCTGAACAAGTTGTCTTTCACCAGTTTGGACTTCTGGACTTGAGGATGACAGCTCCACAAAAGATTTCTGCTCTCTCGATACCTTGTCTAAGATCTGAGTGGGAAGCACGCCAGGGTCAAAAGGTCATAGTTTCAGCTCCCATTTCCAGAGATGGAAAGACAAAATCTAGACTGACAATCCCCCAGAGGAGCCCTGAAGGACTGCCTCACTGTCCGAGGTACCTCAGTTTAGAAGCAATGTGTAACGGGGACCACATAGTCTTTAAGTGATGCAAAAAAGAAATCCCATGACCACTAATTTTAAAAAGAGCTGGGGCGATTCTGCCTGTCCAGTGTCCTCCACATGATTAATCCTTAGACCCCATACGTTGTCCACCTATTCCAACCCCAGCACCTCCACATCATGCATCATGATTGAATGTGTGTCTATTTGTGGGTTTTGAAGTGGTATAGTTTAAGTTGCATAGTAATAGATTAGAAATTCTTTTCTCTGCCTCTTGTTAAAGTTAAGTGTGTTCCAATTTTCTGTTAATAACAATACTTTTCAGGAGATAATAAGCAATATCTGGCTAAAACATTTGAAGTCTACTGCATATCATGTAGGGAGCTTCAAAGAATTCATGGAACCCCTGCAAGTGTGGAAGCAGGCCAACTGAGTTCATACCAAACCTCCAAAGATCATCCCACTCAGGCCCACCCTATCCCCACATTTCCCATGGTTGATCCACCCAGGCTGCATATCCTAGGACACTACAGGGCAAATTAGCACAGCCAATCCACCCCCCTATGCACCTTTGGACTGTGGGAGGAAACCGGACCACCCGGAGAAAACCCACGCAGACACAGGGAGAATGTGCAAACTCCACACAGACAGTCACCCAAGGGTGGGATCGAACCCAGATCCCTGGTGCTGTGAGGTAGCAGTGCTAACCACTGAGCCACTATTGGAACAACACCATCAAACTCCCGAAAACAATGAGTAAAGTATATCATCGCAACTAACCATAGGATTTTAGGACAAGGTTTACATTGCTTACTATTTGCTACAAAAGATTTCCCAAATGAATTTACAAGATTGCATCCATTTGCATTGATCTATGGATTCAAGATCCATTAAAAATTGATTTAGGAGATGTTTATAAGGCCTATAGAGTAATTCTCAATATTAAATTAGGTGTCTATGTATCTAGAGAGAACCACAGGAATGTTTAAAGTAGCTCAAATCCTTCACAGGCAAAGATTAATGATGGGCAGACAAACATAGAGACAACTTTTCAAACAGGGGACAAAGTGTTGGTGTCATTAACTTTACAAAGTGAACCTCTGAATTCGAGACTCAGTGAGCCATAAAAGGGAGTTAATAAAATGTCTTATCTGGTAGGTACTCCTGATTACAAGATGAATTATTATTTATATCATGCAAGCATGTTTAAGCGATATCATTGTAGGGTGGAAGAAAAGATAAGATTGAAAGAGTAGTGGGGTGGGGGGGTGCTGACAGAGACAGTGAGAACGAGGTTGAAAGAGATGTAGACAGTTCACAAAGTAAACCTGCTGCAGTCTGCCTAGCTCATACTGAAATATTTGGGTCCATTATGTAGATTTGGTAGACAGTGTAACTCATTATGCAGGACACACACACATATTAAAACATTTAAAAATGAAGACTCACAAAGGAGTTAACAATGAAAAACTCTAAAGGGTTCAGAAAAGATTTACAAGGATTGGAGGGTTTGAGCTACAGGGAGAGGCTGAATAGGCTGGGGCTATTTTCCCTGGAACATCAGAGTCTGAGGGGTGACCTTATAGAGGTTTATAAAATCATGAGGGGCATGAATAGGGTGAATAGTCAAGGTCTTTTTCCCAGGTTAGGGGAGTCCAAAACTAGAGGGGCATAGGTTTAAGGCGAGAGGGGAAACATTTAAAAGGGAGTTAAGGGGTAACTTTTTCACTCAGAGCATGGTGCTTGTATGAAATGAGCTGCCCAAGGAAGTAGTGGAGGCTGGTATAATTACAACATTTAAGGGACATCTGGATGGGTATATGACTAGGAAGGGTTTAGGGGGATATGGACCAAATGCTGGCAAATGGGCCTAGATTAATTTAGGATATCTATTCGGCATGGACAAGTTGGACTGAAGGCTCTGTTTCCACGCTGTACAGCTCTATGACTCTATGACTCTACATTGAGCAAGTAGAGGATATTCCTAAACGGAGGTGACACACAGATGTTATTAATTAAATTAGTATTCAGTACAGCCAACAAAAAAAACTACAAACAAGAGTTTAATCACTATAAAAGAGGCCTCAAAAGACAGAACAACAATATAACTAAGCGTGGAAATAAAATGTTAGTTACAGGAGAAATACTGGAACCATCCAACAGAAAGTATGGTAAAGGTCCTTGAAATAAGTCCATGGAGGCCGGTATCCCATCACCCAGTCACCCTATATTTACACATGCTCCATACACAGACTCTGACCAGCTAGCTCAGAGCTAGGCCCTAGACTGAGGAGACTCTCTGAATCTCCTGTTTATATTTGTCAGCCAGGGCTCCCTGATTGAGCCCGGTTAGCAACACTAATCAGGGAACTCATATTCTGTGAGATCCACCTGGTTGACCTCGGTCTGGTCACTACAATCCTTATCACATGAACATTGACTGACAGAAACAAGACTCAGTCAGTCATCATAGAGAAATGAAACTGACAAATGTTTAACAATTTCTTTTAAGAGTGAAAGATTAAGGGCGAGATGAAAGAAGTATTAAAAAAAATTAGATAACAGCTCACAACTTCAGAAAGGAAACTTCTCTCAAAAATTAAGAAATAATGTTAAATGATACAGTACCACATGTAATTTGAAGCAACTTATACAGAGGATTGATATAAACACCTGCAAAACTGGTGGGGTTCTAGTAGCATAAAAACAAACACCTTTCACTGAAATTTCAGAAATAGTGCAAGGCTGTGAGACTAGTTTAGTTTGGGATTATGTTTGGCATGGACTGGTTGGACCGAAGGATCTGTGCCCATGCTGTATGACTCTATGACTCTATGATTCGAATTATAAATCCTCAGGTAATATAGTTCTCAAAAGGTATTTTCTTTCATCAGAGAAGATTGTACTCGCTCTGGGTTTTAAGGGAAAACTTTAAGTGTTGATGGATATTGTATAGTAGGCTATTCTTAGATAATTCCAAATTTTCTTAGCCATTCCTGAGTCATCTTAAATAACATCAAACTGGATTCTATTAGCTTTTGGTATTACATATTTCGATAGATTTTGTCACTTATTCACTTAATGTGTACTGTTTGTTTATTTCTGTTAATAAAATTGTAAAATGAGCAAATTGTCTCATTTAAGTTTTTTTCTCTGTTACAACTAAAATGAAACTTAATATCTTATACGCTTCCTTAAGTGGGGCAGTGTAGAAAAATCCCAGATCCATAAAATATCTGGGAGGTTTACGGCATATTTAAAATGAATCAGGATATTCAGAGGACAGTGCCAATGTGGGGCAGCTCCTTCTCCTAGAATTATAGAATCCGTACAGTGTGGAAGCACACCGTTCAAATTGAATTAACACTGACCCTCCAAATACCATCCCACCCAGATGACCCCCCCACCCTATCTCTGCAGAATTTAGACAACCCATCTGGTTTAGAAACTAACATGAGCAGCAAACTCTAACAGCTTTGCTTAGATTCTAGTTAGATACATTTGCTTTTGTAGCATGGACTGAACCTCTGTTTGGACCTGAGATCAATTCTCTGGGCTTAATTCATAATGATCTTGTTTTATCAGAACTGAATCGCCCAAATCCACATCGTGCCTGGCTACCATACTACATCCTGGTGGATCTCTACAGATTTCCTTGAATTTCTCAGTAATCCTTCCAGATCTTCTGAGTATGGAAACGCATTGTCTAACTGATCCGATTTAAAGCTTTTTTAAAGGTGCTAATCTAGATCCTGCATGTTTTTCTGATCATTTCTGTCTGCTGAGTTCAAGCTAGTCATTTTCATTAATAATTAAAAGTTTTGGGTTTGTGATATTAACGTAGCCCTCCTACAGGAGGAGTGGCACGGTGGCCTCACAGCAACATGGACCTGGGTTCAAATTCAACCTCGGGTGACTGTCTGTGTGTGGAGTTTGCACATTCTCCCTGTGTCTGTGTGGGTTTCCTCTGGGTGCTCCAATTTCCTCCCACAGTCCAAAGATGTACAGGTTAGGTAGATTGGCCATGCTAAATTGCTCTATAGTGTCTAAGGATGTGACGGCTAGATGGGTTAGCCATGGGAAATGCAAAGTTGTCTGGGTGGGATGCTCTTCAGAGGGCCAGTGTGGACTCAATGGGCTGAATGACCTTCTTCTATACAATAGGGATTCTCTGGTCTGGTGAGCCTGTAACATGGGGTGGGAGCAGTCTCAGAATTAAGGGATGGCCATTCTGGGACTGAGATGTTGTGCCATGACCTTGATGGGAAGAGCACAGGAAATCAAACCCCACTATCTCCTGGGTTTGTCACAAGTGTGAAAATGACCAATTTAGTCACAAGATAAAAGAAACTCACACCAGGTTTCTTAAATAAAAAAGAAGACACAAAAACAAAATTATCCTTTGCCAAGTGGCATAACAGATTATTAATTCCTGAAAGGCAAACTTAAAAGATACCACTTTTAAATCCATGCCACATATTCACTAGCAGAAAGGATGCACATGACCAATATGGCAGACAGGTTTGTGGGAATATTGTGCTTTTGAACATAAATGAGAGTTGTATTCCCTACGCTAACCAACTGGGCTGATTGGAATTGAGGCTTTTAGGATTTTACAAGGAACTGACTGGTTAGATGGAAATGTTCTTGGTGGAGTTGGGAGTTGTTGGTGGGGGGATGGGGGGGCATTGGTTGGTTGGTGGTGAGTCTCAAACAAACAAACATAGCTTGAAACTCACAGAGGAACAGGATAGGGCCAAGGGGGTGAATGGCCTCTTTCTGGTTTACCTCCCTCAGTAACATTGATGCCCAAATGAGCCTTAAACTGAACAAAGGCAGAACCACTACAGAAAGTAATGAACACAGCCCAGACCATTACACAAGCTGACCTCCCATCCATGGATTCTATCTACACTTGCGTTGCTACAGAAAGGCAGCCAACATCATCAAAGACCCCTCCTATCCCGATTATAATCTCTTCCACGCTCTTCTGTCAAGCAGAAGATATAAAAGCTTAAACATAGGTACCAATATATTCAAGAACACCTTTTTCCCTGCTGTCATTATATTTAAGTAATTTCAAATCTAATGTTGATCTCACTTTGTATACCTCCTGTGCAGTGTAACCTTTTATGCCTCGCTCTGTCTAAGCACCCTATGACCTATATGTCCTTGTTTGCTATGATCTGCCTGTACTGCTCGCAAAACAAAACTTTTCACTGTACTTAGGTACATGTGACAATGATAAATCAAATCAAATCAAATCACTCACTACTCCAAAAAGGAACACTAGAAACTTTCCTTTCGAAAGATTTGTCTTTTATCTTTGCTTCCAAGCCATTTTTTAAACCCCTCGATCCTCCTGTTACTCTCATTAACCTGTGGGTTTAGATTTTCCAATCTGTACTGGAGAATGTGGTGGTGATTGGCAGATTAGCTGGGTTTTGGTGACCCCTGGTGCTTGGACTGCAAATAGCAGCACTAATAACTCTTAGCAATAACCTGCTCAGTGGCAGTCCCTTGACCTGTCCGTCCTCCCTGGACTGACCTATCCCCTCCCTAACTCCCCACCTACACTCACCATTACTGGCTCCATCCCCGCCTCTTCGACCTGTTTGTTTCCTCTCCACCTATCCTCTCCTCTATCCATCTTCTATCCGCCTCCCACTCTCTCCCTATTTGTTTCAGAACCCCCTTCCCCTCTCCCTTTTCTGATGAAGGGTCTAGGCCCGAAACGTCAGCCTTTCTGCTCCTATGATGCTGCTTGGCCTGCTGTGTTCATCCAGCCCTGCACCTTGTTGTCTCTCTCTCTCTCACCTGCTCAGTGCCGTTCAGTTTGGGTCGCTCTAGTGCCACTCAGCTCCTGACCTCACTACAGCCTTGGTTCAAACATGGACAAAAAGAGCTGAATTCCAGAGGTGAGGTGAGAGTGACAGCGCTTGACATCAAGGCTGCATTCGACAGAGTGTGGCATCAAGAAGCCCTAGCAAAAATTGGAATTAATGGATATCAGGGGGCAAACTCTCTGCTGGTTGGAGTTCTACCTGGCACATGGGAAGATGCATGTAGCTATTGGAGGTCAGTTGTCCCAGCTCCAGGACATCTCTCCAGGAGTTCCTCAGTGTAGTGTTGTCGGCCCAACCATCATCAGCTGCTTCATCAATGATCTTCCCTTCGTCTTAATGTCAGAAGTGGGGATGTTCGCCAATGATTGCACAATGTTCAGCATCATTCGCAACTCCTTAGATACTGAAACAATCCATGTCCAAATGCAGCAAGATCTGGACAATGTCCAGACTTGGGCTGAGAAGTGCACATAACATTCATGCCGTACAAATACCAGGCAAATAACCACCACCAATCAGAGACAATCTAATCACTGCCCCTTGACATTCAGTGGTGTTACCATCACTCAATAGCCTACTGTCAACGTCCTGGGGTTATCATTGATCAGAAACTCAACTGGACTCACCACATAAACACAAAGGGAACAATAGCAGGTCAGAGGCTGGGAATTGTAACTCATCTCCTAACTCCCCAAAGACTGTCCATCATCTCCTAGGAGTGTGATGGAATACTCCCCACTTGCCTGGATGAGTGCAGCTCCAACAACACTCAAGGAACTTAACGGCATCCAGGACAAAGCAGCCCGCTCCATAGGCACACATCCATCACTTTCACAATCCACTCCCTCCACCATCTGTAACAGCAGTGTGTACTCTCTACAAAATGCTCTGCAGAAATTCACCTAAAATTCTCAGACAGTACCTTCCAAATGCACAGCCACTTCCACCTAGAAGGACAAGGACAGCAGATATATGGGAACACCATCCCCTGCAAGCCATTTCCTGCAAATTCCTCTCCAAGCCACTTACCATTCCAACTTGGAAATAGATCGCTAATCCTTTGCTGAAGGCCAACAGCACATGGAATGGAGTGGTTCAGGAAGGGTGTGAGGGGGCAGGTGTTAACCTGGAGTTCAATTGTTACCTAGCGAAGATCCAGGAAGGAAACTGACTCAGTGAATTCAGCATCAGGTGAAGGGATTTGGATCGAAGGCTTAGAATGACAAGGGAGGGGGGAATGGAAGTCAAGTACAAGAGCCTGGGAATATATGTGCACAAATCATTGAAAGTGACAGGAGGTGGAAGATAAAATGTACAGAACATTTGTATCAATAGGTACAAAAACTAAGCAGTTATGATAGACTTCAATAAAACCCTGGTTTAGCTTCAACTAGATTACTATGTCCAGTTAGGAAGGATGTAAATGTTTTATAGATCCTCCAGAAAAAGTTAACAAGGAAAGCTCCAGGATGAGAAAGTCCAGTCGCACAGATCAACTGTAGCAGCTGAGACTGATTGACTTAGAGAAGAGAAGGTGGGGAGGGGATTGATTGAGGTGATCAAGATGATGAGGGATCTGGATGGAACAGATCAGAACAACGTAGTGAACTGATCAAGAACCAAAGGGAACAGATTTAAGGTGTTTGACAAAAGAACCAACGGATATGTTAGTAGAACCTCTTTCATTCAACAAGTGGTTGGGATCTGGAATGTACTGTCTGAGAGTGTGGGGGGAGGCAGGTTCACTCGAGGGGTTAGGGTCTGGAATGTACTGTCTGAGAGTGTGGGGGAGGCAGGTTCACTCGAGGGGTTAGGGTCTGCAATGTACTGTCTGAGAGTTTAGGGGAGACAACACTAAAGTTCACAGCAAAGAATAGGAAATGTACATAGAAATAAAGACTTACATTTCACTAGCACCTTTCATAATAACGTGGACATCCCAAAACACTTCACAGACAATGAAGAGCCTTTGAAGTGCTGTCACTGTTGCATTGTCAGAAATGTAGCAGCCAATGTGTGCACAGCAAGATTCCACAAATCAAAATGTGATAATGGTCAGGTTTTCTGACTTTCGTGATGTTGTTTGAAGGATAACTATTGACCCAGGACCAAGAATCAGCGATGAGGTAACAGAGACAGGCACGGAGAAAAGAGGCAGAGAGAGAAGCAGATGTGTATGAGAGAGGGAGAAAGAGAGACTGAAAGAGAGGTACAAACAGTAACAAAGGCAAAATGAGATAAGGAGACAGTGAGGGAGAGGCAGACTGAGAAGTGAAAGAGGGACAGAGAATGAAGGAGAATGAGAGAGAGACAGTGAAAAGCAGGGATTGAAAGATGAAGAGAGTGAGAGAGAGAGAAAAACCGTGAAATGGGTTGAGACAGTGAGAGAGAGAGATATCAGAGGTAGAGGCAGTGAAAGACAGAGATAGGGACAGAGAGATTGAGAGAGCGGCAGACAGTGAGATAGATAGAGACAGTGAGAGAGAGAGGAACAGAGACAATGAGATACACAGTTAGAGAGACAGAGGCAGAGAGACAGAGACAGACAGACAGGGACAGTGAGAGGCAGAGAGTGAGAGACAGCGATAGAGAGATTGTGAGAGAGAGAGAGGAGACAAACAACAAGATACAGAGAGATACAGAACACGGTCAAAGCTCCTCTGAGGTTTTTGTTGTTCCTGAGCTCCACCTGCTACTGAGGTTAGTTTATCTCCGTCTCGTGAGGGTTAAACTGTGCTCAGACATGTAGCTGTTGTTTTGATCATGCTTCGATATTTTTGCTTTTCAGAGAAGTGCTGGAGAAACTAACAGGACAGGAGATCATACAGAGTTCCTGTTAATGTACAGTTTGTGAATCACAACAGACACTTTGTGCAACCAGTAGTCTATGCCCACACCCCTGAGCATCTGAGTACCTTTCTCTTTCAATTTCCTTTCCTCCAGACCCATTGACAGAGCACAGACCTCTCCCCTGCGTACACTGGTCCACTGGCTATTTTTCTCGACAGTGAGTGTCAATGGGCTATTGGACCATGAGGGGCATCATGTCTGAGCTCAGCAATAACAAGTAACTGTCTCCAATGTTCCTCAAACCTGTGACCTTCCTCACTGAACGACCAGCAACTGCTCAGCTCAATTTTCCAGGAAACAAGAGGAGGAGGAGAGGTCTATACTGAAGCAAGGCAATGGCCTAGTGGTGGTATCACTAGATCATTAAAGACCCAGATAATGTCCTGGAGACCTAGTTTCAAATCCCACCATGGCAGATGGTGGAATTTGCTATTGATAACTATAAAGACCCCTTGGGTTCACTAATGCCCAATAGGGAGGGAAATCTACCATCCTTACCTGGTCTGGCCTACATGTGACTCTAGACTCTCAGTGATGTGGTTGACTCTTAACTAACCTCTGGGCAATTCAGGATGGTCAACATATGATGGTCTACCCGTTTTGGCTCACATCTCGCAAATTAAAACAGAATGTATTAATAGGGTAGGGGAGTTCAAAGTTAGAGGGCATAGTTTTGAGGTGAGAAGGGAAAGTTTTAAAAGGGACCTGAAGGGGACAGCTTTTTTTACATCGGATTCTATGAGACAGGCATTTGAGGATGAGAGAGCTTCATTCAGAAAGGGAAAGGCAAAGAACAGCCAGAGACAAGCGCAGAATGTGGTCAGTGGTGGTTCTTAGAGTCAGCACCAGCAAGGACCCTGATTGGCCTACCGTACTCTGAACTCAGGTGCAGAGCGTGTGAACAGCTTCCCGAACTCTGGCGATGCCCAAATCCAGCATCATTCCCATTTTACTTACCACAGTGAAAACAGACACCATGATACTGGTGGTGTCTGGCCCAGGAGACAGCTCCTTGTGCTCCTGTATGTCCTATTGTTTGCTACTGTGCTCGTACAGGGTCTGTTTCCCCACTGTGACCACAGCTGCCCTGAGAAAGCCCTGGGGTGGAGATTTACAAAGCACACTGTGAGTTAATAAGTTACTGAGCTGTGCAGGCAAGCCTGCTGCTCAGGACCAGAGAGACAGAGACAAGAGAGATCTGTGCGTGGCAGGACGGAAAAGGGGAGAGAGGTTACAGTGGGGGGAGAAGAATAGAGAAGGAGGAGGTCAAACTGAGGGCATTGTTGGAGGAGAAATGAAGGTGAGAGAATTAGAAGGGGAAGGATGGTGTGGAGAATGATAGGGAGGGCTAGAGGGGCGGGAAAATGAAGGAGGGAGAGGAGGAGGGAGTGGACAGTGGGGTATGGTTATTCAAGAGAACAGGAAGGAAGAGGGGAGGAGATGTAAAGGACAGGTAAGGGTTCGTGGAGGGGAGATGGAAGAGGAGGGGGAAGAGAGAATGGAGATTGGGGGGAAGGCTGGTCAAGTGGAGATGGAGGAACAAGGAGGGGGAGGAGGGAATGTAGGATGTAGAGTAGGGCTGGGGGAAGGTGAGCAGAGGAGGGAGTGGAGAGTGGGGGGAGGGCTGGAGGAGGCAAGATGGAGGAGGGAGTGGAGATTGGGGGAAGGGCTGGTGGAGGGGAGATGGAGGAGGGAGTGGAGATTGGGGGAAGCGCTGGTGGAGGGGAGATGGAGGAGTGAGTGGAGATTGGAAGGGAGATTTGGAGGAAAGAGGAAGTGGGGTGGAGAATGGAGGTGAGGGCTGGAGGAAGGGGGATTAAAGGGAGATAGGGTCGGGAAGGATAAGAGGGGAGGAAGAATATGGAGGAGGACTGGAGGCGGGGATAAAGGAGAGGGAGTGGAGATAATGAGGGGGAAAGATTAAATGAGGTGAAAATGGGATGAGAAACTAAATTCAGGAGAAGCCTTGTGAAACGACGGGAGAAAGGGTGAGGGACGAGGATAAGAGAGGGTAGATATGTTGCATTGTGGGGAAGGGGGAGAACCATAGAAGAGCAAAGAGAAGCTGTGAAAACAGGATGGAAAAAGAAGTTGAGAGGAAAGAGGAGTAGAACGTGCCGCCATTTTGAAGAAAGGACATGGAAGATGGAGTCCACTGGAGCCTACAACCCAGAAACTGACCATTTGAGCCGACGAGTTTGTGCTGCTGTTAATCTTCCCACCCTGACTGCATCTACTGTACTCCTTCCCCCTTCGTGTGTGTATCTACCCCCTCCTAAAACGTGGGATGGGGGCATCACTGTTTGGCCCATCCCTAATTACCCTGGAACTAACTTGCTGGGCTATTTCAGAGGGCTGTTGATAGTCAACCTTGCTGTGGGCCTGGAGTCACGTGTAGGTCAGACTGGGTGAGGACAGCAGATTCCTTCCCTAAAGGATGTTAGTGAAGCAGGTGGAGTTTTAGCTGTTGATAATGGCTGCTTGGGCTCTTGTGGTAGTGTCCCCACCTCTGAGCTAGGAGGCCTGGGATCAAGTCCCACCTGTTCCACAGATTTGTTACAACATCCCTGAACGGGTCGTTTGGAAAATATTTAAACAGTTGTTTTCCATTCGAGCTGTTCCTTAATTCAATCACTACTGACCATGGGTAGGCCTTGAACCCGTGTTACAGAGGATTAGAGATAGTAAGAACGGCCGATGCTGGAGTCAGAGATAACACAACGTGGAGCTGGAGGAACACAGCAGGCCAGGCAGCATCAGGGGAACAGGGAAGCTGATGTTTCGGGTCGGGACCCTTCTTACTAACTCTGAGTGAGTTATAACCCCACTGCGAAGCCTGAAGAAGGGTCCCGACCCGAAACGTCAGCTTTCCTGCTCCTCTGATGCTACCTGGCCTGCTGTGTTCATCCAGCTCCACGCTGCGTTATTACAGAGGATTAACCTGGTTACCAGCTCCAGTGGCATTACCACTACTCCAAAGCCTCCCGTACAGTAGTCCAGGGTCAAAAGTCTGCTGAAACTTGTGAACTGTTAATACATCTTGTGGAGTACTGTGGGCTATTCCGGTCACCCAGCTCTAGGAAGGACGCTATTTAACTGGAAAGGCCACAAAAAAGACTGAGAAGGATGTTACCGTGACTGAAAGGTTGAGGTGTAGGGACGGTCTGGATAGGCTGGGACTTTTTCCCTGTAACGGGGAGGCGATGACCTAGTGGTATTATTGCTGGACTGTTAATCTGGAGACCCAGGTTCAAATCCCTCCACAGCAGATGGTGAAATTTGAATTCAATAAATATCTGGAATTAAGAATCTAATGATGACCATGAATCCATTGCTGATTGTCGGGAAAAACCCATCTGGTTCACTAATGCCCTTTAGGGAAGAAACTGCCATCCTTACCTGGTCTGGCCTACATGTGACTCCAGACCCACAGCAATGTGGCTGACTCTTAACTGCCCCCTGGGTAATTAGGGATGGGCAATAAATGCTACCTAGCCAGCAATGCCCTCATCCCATGAATGAATAAAAGAAACTTAAGGAGGTCGAAGGGTGATCTTGTAGAAGTTTATAACACCATGAAGGGAATTGAAAGTCTGGACAGGCTAGGACATTTTTCACTGGAGTGTCAGAGGTTGAGAGCCGACCTTAAGGAAGTTTATAAAATCATGACGGATATAGATAGGGTTAATGGTAGTTGTCTTTTCCCTAGGATGAGGGATTTCAAGACAAGGGGACACATTTTTAAGTTGAGAGGAGGGAGATGTAAAAAATACATGAGGCAAAATTTTTACGTAGAAGGTGGTTTGTGTGTGGAATGAACTTCCTGAAGAAGTAGTGGATGTGGGTACAGTTACAATGTTTAAAAGACATTTTGATAAGTACATGAATAGGAAAGCTTTGGAAGGATACAGGCCAGGAGCAGGCAGGTGGGACTAGTTTAGTTTGGGATTATGGTCGGCATGGACCGGTTGGACCGAAGGCTCTGTTTCTGTGCTGTATGACTCTAGATAAGGTGAACAGTCAAGGTCTTTTCCCCAGGGTGGGGGAGTCCAAAACTAGAGGCCACAGCTTTAGGGTGAGTGGGGAAAGATTTAAAAGGGAACTGAGGGTCAACTTTTTCCGCACAGAGGGTGGTGCATGTATGGAACAAGCTGCCAGAAGAAGTTATGGAAGTGAGTACAATTACAATATTTTTAAAAGACATTTGGACAGGTAATTGGAAAGGAAAGGTTTAGAGGGATATGGGCCAAATGCAGGCAGATGGGATTAGTTCAGTTTAGGAAACCTGGTCGGCATGGATGAGTTGGGCCGAAGGGCCCGTTTCCGTGTTGCTTGGCTCTGTACTGGTGCTAAGCAGATAAGGAGCCACTTGGTAGTAATATCTGTGCGAATGGGAGATGAGTCACTAAGGAGGTCGGCCAAACAGCAGAGATCAATTACTCAGTCCTGTTTAAGCTGCCTTTGTCAAAGAAACACAAGCTCAGCTGCACAGGGATGCAGCTTGTACCTCCATCCTGCCATCACTAATCACCCTCATTCTCCAGGAAGCCTCGCTGCTCAGGTACCCCTTTGTAGACGAGGAGCTGGTGGGTGGGGGCTGGTTGCTCATTGCAGCGTTTTGGGGACAAGGAGGCAGATGGCTGAGGAAGTGGTGAAGCGAGGCTGACAAATTGGAGATTGACTCGCCGCTGTGTGACTTTGCAAACAAGGTTATTGGTCCCTGGGCTGCAAATCCGTGTCAGGATCTTGTCAACATTTGCCAAAGTTAAGAAGCTTGACCCAGCAAACACTCTGCATGGGGAGGAGACGGAAAAAAAATCTTCACTTGCAAAGGAAGCGCACACACATACACATATATACACAGAGCTGGGAGCTGATCAGACGGTTCTGTTATAGAGAAGAATGCTACGAAGGAATTGGGAAAGTAAAAGGTAAGAAGCACTGCGTTTTTGTTTTGTTAAATATACGCTTTAACAATACAGGGGAAATAAGATAACTGAATTATTGCTTTTCTTTTTTTGTGTACTTTTGACCTGAGAGAGAAAATAATTTTCATTCCTGTTTGGTGTTAACAGTTATGGGAAACAAATTGGGACCCTCTTTATAAATAAAACTCTTGTTTATGTGTCTGTGTGTCTGTGTCTGTGTCTGTGTGTGTCTGTTTGTGAATGTGTGTGTGTGTCTGTGTGTGTCTGTGTGTGTGTGTGTGTGTGTGTGTGTCTGTGTGCGTGTGTGTGTGTGTGTCTGTGTGCGTGTGTGTGTGTGTGTGTGTCTGTGTGCGTGTGTGTGTGTGTGTCTGTTTGTGAATGTGTGTGTGAGTGAGTGTGTGTCTGTGTGTGTGTGTGAGTGTGTGTCTGTGTGTGTGTGTCTGTGTGTGAATGTGTGTGAATGTGTGTGAGTGAGTGTGTGTCTGTGTGTGTGTGTGTCTGTTTGTGAATGTGTGTATGTGTGTGTGAGTGTGTGTCTGTTTGTGAATGTGTGTGTGTGAGTCAGT
>NC_063368.1:18104329-18106757 GCF_021869965.1 Rhincodon typus
GTCAATGTTAATGCCTTGAATTGTATGTTTTTTTTTAAAATCATGAATTCCTCGTACATTGTTGAGGTTAAAGGTGGGTGTTATATCGCCCCTAAGGACTTCCTGCAATGAATTACTGGATGTCCGCACAGTGACAGATTGTGTAGATGATGTTAATGGAAAATCAAGACTCAAAGAAAAATCTCGTCAGTTCCGAAGGCAGGGCCTGCATTAGTCAGGCACCATGTTAACTCAGAAATTCACAGGTCAGCGACCAATGGGAGTGTCTGTAGCTGACATTAACTCCCTCATCGACTCGAATTATTGTCACCCTGACAGCAAGTTCAGAAAGCCATGGCTAGATCACACAACCAGAGAACCACAAGATATTGTAACGTTGATACAAAGTTGGCAGTGACAGTTACTCCCTCCCTGTATGGACATTTTTGCATCTTTACTTTGGCTTTAACTTTCCTCAGCAATTGCCAGATGAGAGGCGGAATGGGGCATTTAAACCTTCCTTGTGGGCTTCTGTTGGGACTGCCCCTTGGGGGTGAAACCACCTCGTTCCCCTTCCCTGCAACATTTCTCTGTTCATCACGCATCTTCCCTGTCGCTCTTGTGAGTGTATTTTGATCAATGCAGTTTTGTAAGGCTGTGTTTATTATGAGTCATGGCCTCTCCAGTCCTTCAGCTGCTGGAAGTGTGAAGGATGGCTCACATTTGATCAACTGTTCTGATGTTAATTGGCTGCAAGCAGTTTGTGTCTGGCTGGACTGAGAGTGAGTCTGATCGAACTACTCACAGTTATGTTTCTGTGGATGAGGAAGGCACTGCTAGACTCTCAGCGCCAACATTCTCTCCAGGCCAGAGAGAGGACAGAGTCAGTGAATTGAGAGGGGGACACGGTGGCTCAGCGGTTAGCACTGCTGCCTCACAGCACCATGGACCTGGGTTTGATTCCACCCTCGGGCGACTGTCTGTGTAGAGTTTGCACGTTCTCCCTGTGTCTGCGTGGGTTTCCTCCGGGTGCTCCGGTTTCCTCCCACAGTCCAAAGATGTGCAGGTTAGGGTGGATTGGCCTTGGGAAATGCAGCATTACAGGGATGAAGTTGTTCTGAATGGAATGGTCTTTGGAGGGTCAATGTAGACTCAATGGGCTGAATGGCCTGCTTCCACACTGTAGGGATTCTATGATTAATTGTTTTCGGTGTGAGACTCACTTAAGCCCAGTTTCCCAGTGCATAAAGGAAACTTGTTTTATTTTTAACCAGCTCATCAAGGTGAAATATGCTATTTCTAGAAAATAGAGCAATGTTAATTCTTTCATCACAAGATCAGAGTAATCCAGACATAGAGGAAAGCTCTCTCTACTCTTTTAAACCAAAAGTAAAGCTCCCTCCACACTGCCCCATCAAACAGTCCCAAGACATGAACAGCACGGGATTAGATACAGAATAAAGTTCCCTGTACATTATCCCCATGAAACATTTGCAAGACATTTAGAGCATAGGGTGAGATACAGAGTAAAGCATCAGTGTGCACCATCTAAAAGATGCACTACAGAAATCCACCAAAGTTCCTTAGCACCTTCCAAACCCACAACCACTTCCATCTAGAAGGACAAGGACAGCAGATACATGGGAACACCACCCCCTGTAAGTTCCCTTCCAAGCCACTTGCCATTCTGACTTGGAAATATATCGTTGTTCCTTCAATGTTGCTAGATCAAAATCCCGGAATTCCCTCCCTAAGGGCACTGGGGGTCTACCTACAGCACATGGACTGCAGTGGTTCAAGTAGGCAGCCCACTACCACCTTTTCAAGGGGCAACAAGGGATGGGCAAAAGTGCTGGACCAGCCAGCGATGCCCACATCCCATGAATAAATAAACAAAACTATCAACCTGTAAATCCTTCCAAAACATAGCAATGACTGGACGATATGAGACAGGCCAATGACGGGGGTATGAGACAGGCCTATGATGGGGCTATGAGACAGACCAGTGATGGGGGTATGAGACAGGCCTAGGATAGGGGCATGAGACAGACCAATGACAGGGGTATGAGACAGGCCTATGACGTGGGTATGAGACAGGCCTATGACGGGGGTATGAGACAGGCCTATGACGGGGGTATGAGACAGGCCTATGATGGGGGTGTGACACAGGCGTATGACAGGGCTGTGAGACAGGCCTATAATGTGGGTAAGAGACAGGCCTATGACGTGGTGGGGTGGCGGGTGGGAGTGTTTGGAGGCTGATTTTGAATGTGGTGGAGTTGGGGCTTGCTTCCTTTCCCTACCCGAGGTGGAGGGCATGCTGCTCTGGGTCAAACATCTCTCCCCATTTCAGCAAAAGAACTCAAGAAGATCTTGAGGTCCTGAATGAGAGTTGGAGACAGTTCAATGTGGTTGGTCATTGGACAAATGCCGCATTATTTTAATTCTA
>NC_063368.1:18106857-18121917 GCF_021869965.1 Rhincodon typus
TGTTGTTGCGAAAATGAAAGCTCTGGGTCAACGTTAATATGTATCTTACACCTTTCCCATTTTCGATCAGTTTTCCCATTCTCTCCCTGAAGAAAGTACAAAGCAGGGCCTTGCCTGGTGATAATGAAATGGGTTTTCCTGAAACCTGTTGTGTGCATGAGGAAGTTTCCATTCATTGTTCCTCAAACACTGGGCTGTGACCTAATTTCACACGCACTGAGGCCAGGGGCTCCCGATGGTCTTGGAACTGGAACAGAATGTAGATAGCCGCTTTTGTCCAGGAACATGTGAATGGCTGGGCAGCTTGGAGGCCTTTTGCTGATTAAGGATGTGAGTAGAAATTGAAAATGTATTCATGAAAGAGCCAAGCGTTTGGAACAATATCTCCCCTGCCGACCAGCAGACTAAAAACAAACACAGCTACTGTTCTCTCGTAATACATCTACTTTACGAGCCAGTTATGTAAGGGTGCAATTTCATTCTTTTGCTTTTTCCCTTTGGCTCTGGTTGGCCTGGCCTTGCCAAAATGGTCACAAACAGTGAAAACGAAATTTTGTGTGAGGTGGGCCCCCTGAAACCCGTTCCCAATCTGTAGGCTACGGTACTGAGATGTTCAGAGACAGTAAGAACTGTCGATGCTAGAGTCAGAGATAACACAATGTGGAGCTGGATGAACACAGCAGGCCAGGCAGCATCAGAGGTGCAGAAAAGCTGACGTTTCGGGCAACCTTCTTGCTCCTCTGATGCTTCCTGACCTGCTGTGTTCCTCCAGCTCCACACTGCGGTACGGAGATGCTTCTGCCCACCTAAACGTGACATTTTATTTTGTGCTCATCATCAATGGATGGTCAAAATCTAACCTTGATATCAAATCTGAAATGAAATGCTGCCTTAAAATGTGGCACTATCATCTCCACAATGCGGTCAGGGACTCTTAGATAAGTACAACAACAATTTGCATTGATATAACCCTTTTGAGACATCTCCTGGCTGCTCCATGTTGGGGGTAAAACAAGTAAAAATTTAACGGTGAGCATGTAAAAATGTATTAGGACAGGCCATCAGAGGACTGGTTTAACTGAGTGTTTTGAAGGACGATTAATCGCTGGTGAGGGAAGGGAATCCCAAAGGCCTAGGACACAGCTACTGAAATAACTCCACAAAATGCCGGTATCCTGTCACCAAGTCACCCTTTATTTATACATGCACAGTTACAGGACACTGACCCAGCTTCCTCAGAGCCAGCTCTCAGAGTGAGCAGAACCCTTGACACTCCTGTTTATATCTGCCAGTCAGGGCTCCCTGATTGGACTGGGTTAACAGCCCCAATAAGGGAACTCATACTGTATGAGGTCCACCTGGTTGACATCATTACAAACACTACAGTCACCAATGGTGGACTCTCCCCAGTTCTGCAACATTCTCCAGCTTGACACCTTACTGTGTCTCTGTGCTCTCAAAGGAGGGGAGCTGGCTAGTGATTCAGAACTTTTCCTCACCTCTGACCTTGGATTTACAAAGAACGCGTTCATGTATGTGCCATCAGCAGCGAGGCCAACCCTGGTAACACATCCTGATTTGCCCTTAAACTGAGCTAAGCCAAGTCAGAGGACGGTTAAGAGTCATTGCTGTGGGTCTGGAGTCACACATAGGCCAGACTGGGTAAAGATGGCAGATTTCCTTCACTAAAGGGCAGTAGCAAATCAGGTGGGTTTTTAACAATCAACAATGGTCACCAGTATATTCACAGAATCCCTACAGTGTGGATGCAGGCCATTCAGCCCATACTGACCCTCTGAAGAGCAACCCACCCACCTTATCCCTGTAACGCCACATTTACTATGGTTAACCCACACCTTTGAACTGTGGGAGGAAACCGGAGCAAACCCACGCAGACATGGGGAGAATGTGCAAACTCCACACAGACAGTCACCCAAGGGTGGAATTGAACCGGGCCCCCTGGCGCTGTGAGGCAGCAGTGCTAACCACTGAGCCAACGCATCATCTTTAGGTTAGCTTCTTGTTCCAGATTTTTACTGAATCCAAATTTCAGCCTCAGCCATAGTGAGATAATTGGCCGGGGAGTTGGAGATCACTAGAACAGTGATATCACCAAGACACCCCTGTCTCAACTGGAAAACGTCAATAAGAGGATGTACTAGAGAGCAGGCTGGGAAGCAGCGAAAGGATGGCGATTGTCTGCAGTATAATTACTGAGATCAATCGAGATGAAAGGCTTGTTTCCCTGCCAGAAACACAATTGGGTTCTGTGTGAATCAGATACAGGGACTGTGCAATGAAATTAGCGAAAATATTTCAAGGCTATAACTGTTTTTTAAAAGAAGGAGAAGATATAATATCTAGAATATATAATCTGTAACAAGCTGGAGAAACTGATTAAACAAAATAAAGGGATGGCATGGTGGTTAACACTGCTGCCTCACAGTGCTAGGGACCTGGGTTCGATTCTAGCCTCAGGCAACTGGGTGGTGTTTGCAAGTTCTCCCTGCGTCTGCGTGAGTTTCTGCTGGTTTCCAAAGATGTGCAGGTTAGGGTGGATTGGCCATGTTAAATTGCTCATAGTGTCCAGGGATGTGCAGGCTAGGGTGAGTTAGCCATGGGAAATGCCAGGGATAGGGTGGGATGCTCTTCGGAGGATCAGGGTGGAGTTGATGGACCAGAATGGCCTGCTTCCACGCTGTAGGGATTCTATGATGATTAAATTTAAACCCCCAGCCGGTCCATTATGACATACCTGATGTCTGGGCCTCCACCCGAGACAGGAGGATGTGGATATGGAGGGGTTAGAATTCACAATTCCTCTTTTAGACAATCCACACCCTTGTGATTATAAGGCTCCCTGTTAACGGCACAACATTTGAATTAGGCCAGAGGTTGCAGATTGGCTGATCCCAATGAATGGGCAGAACAAGTTTGAGGGGTTGAATGGCCAACTCCTGTTCCTATAACAAGGAATACAGGTGTTAGGAGTAGGACATTTGGCCCCTCGAGCTTGTTTTGCTGTTCAATGAGATAATGCCTGATTCAACTGTGGCCCCAACTCCACTTTCCTGTTTGCCCCCATCTCCACTTTCCTGTTTGCCCTCATAACCTTGGCTCCCTTGCCATTCAAAAATCTCTCTAATTTGACCGCTTAAATATTCATTGGCCGGGCCTCCACTGCCATCTGGGGAAGAGAATTCCACAGGATAATGACCCTCTGAGATGTTCCCTCATTCTGGCCTTCCCCAGACAACATACACTCCATCCAGTCTGGTCAAGATCTCAAATTTCAATAAGCTCAGCTCTTCCTTCAAAATTCCAAAGGGGAAAGTTCTTCACAAGATTTAAAAAAACCCTTGTCCCAAGTTGAGTCAAGTGAATATTCTCTGAATGGCATCAAATACAATGACATCCTTTCTCAAATGAGCAGATCGAAATCGTACAGGTGATCTTCAGTAAATCATGCACACAACCCCTGCCCCGCCACGCCCATTCCCCCTGCCAGGTGATCCCCTATATTAGTCAGGTTACATAGACTATAGAGTCATACATCACAGAAAGCGACCCTTCGGCCCAAAAAGTCCGTGCTGTCCATAATCCCAAACTAAAATAGTCCCACCTGCCTGCTCCTGGCCCAAATCCCTCCAAGCCTTTCCTATTCATGTACTCATCCAAATGTCTTTTAAACGCTGTAACTGTAGCTACATCCACCACTTCCTCTGGAAGTTCATTCCACACACGAACCACTCTGTGTAAAAAAAAATGCCCCTCATGTCTTAAAATCTTTCTCATTGCATCTTAAAAATATGCCCCCACTCCCCAAGCTTTGAACTTCATCTCTTTTTTCCAACTCTTGACCGGGAAAGTGTTAAATTTGTTGATGGCAATGTTGTAATCTCCTGATTGGTGTTTGTTTTCACAGTGCTTGATGTGTAACTGCCAAAAAAAACAGGAAAAGGTGACACTGCTTTCAGTGATGATGGAATAGCTTCCCTGCAGAATGCAGTTGCCTCGGGAGAAGCTATTGAACACTGTATCTGACCTCCAGCACAGCTCTCGCTGTACATTCAAGGGATGTGCATCCCCCGTTTCCCCTCTGGGTTTGTATGTTCAGGAGATACAGGCACACAATTATTTAAACCGTGTTTTGCAATGTGCGTGACTTAAAATTGTGACAATAAACACTCGAGTTGCCAATTTCTCGTTGTGAAATTAACAAATTGCAGGGAAAACTAAATGCTCTTTGAATCTTGCTGCTTTCATCTTGCACTTATTAGGACAAACACAATGAGGCCAAATGCCAAACAATTTATTCGACTGGATTAAAAGGTGCTGATAAATTGACAAGCCGAGCGCAATTAGCCAAGGCGTTGCCCCTCTGAGAGGGACCCCCCAAGCTCCTGGTTAATTTAAAGAGGCAAGGTGTAAATATGTTCTTTTCATTTGCAGAGAATTGGGCGAATGTGTGTCATTTCTGGCAATGAGCCATATCATGAGCCCGATGGATAATCTTAAAACTGGTTGTCAGAAAAGCTGTGAGAGCACTCTGGCTTATTCGGCAAATGCTGTGCAATTTGTGGAAACAGCTAGCAGTACAGTTAATGTGAAATGTTATTTGGCTGACAGTAAAGAAACATATTCTGGTCCCTTTCTCACTGGCCATAGGAATAAAGAACAAAGAAAATTACAGCACAGGAACAGGCCCTTCGGCCCTCCAAGCCTGCGCCGATCCAGATCCTCTATCTAAACCTGTCGCCTATTTTCCATGGATCTGTATCCCTCTGCTCCCTGCCCATTCATGTATCTGTCTAGATACATCTTAAATGACGTTATCGTGCCCGCCTCTACCACCTCCGCAGGCAACGCGTTCCAGGCACCCACCACCCTCTGCGTAAAGAACTTTCCACGCATATCTCCCTTAAACTTTTCCCCTCTCACCTTGAAATCGTGACCCCTAGTAATTGAGTCCCCCACTCTGGGAAAAAGCTTCTTGCTATCCACCCTGTCTATACCCCTCATGATTTTGTAGACCTCAATCAGGTTCCCCCTCAACCTCCGTCTTTCTAATGTAAATAATCCTAATCTACTCAACCTCTCTTCATAGCTAGCACCCTCCATACCAGGCAACATCCTGGTGAACCTCCTCTGCACCCTTTCCAAAGCATCCACATCCTTTTGGTAATGTGGCGACCAGAACTGTATGCAGTATTCCAAATGTGGTCGAACCAAAGTCCTATACAACTGTAACATGACCTGCCAACTCTTGTACTCAATACCCCGTCCGATGAATGAAAGCATGCCGTATGCCTTCTTGACCTTTCTATCGACCTGCGTTGCCACCTTCAGAATACAATGGACCTGAACACCCAGATCTCTCTGTGCATCAGTTTTCCCCAGGGCTTTTCCATTTAGCGTATAGTTCGTTCTTGAATTGGATCTTCCAAAATGCATCACCTCGCATTTGCCTGGAGTGAACAGGGAAGGCAGGCTGTGGCAATAATGGTTGTGTTGGATAGACCAATGCCGAAAGGGGGTGAGGGGTATTGGGGGGGTCATGTGATGAAACCGCCAGGAATACAGGGCTGACGATCTGCAAGGTAGTTGTGAGGAACCTGGGCCTCACATCAGTGAGCAGTTATGGTGTGCAGGAAGACATTCAAGGTATGCTACAACTGAGGTCACTCTGCTTTCCCAAACCATTCAATAAAAGATGTTGGGAATTAATGATGGGTCACTTGCTGCCAATTTCAAAACGCAATAAGATTAAACTCTCTCAGAGATGGTAAAAACTGTCGATGCTGGAGTCAGAGGTAACACAGTATGGAGCTGGAGGAACACAGCAGGCCAGGCAGCATCAGAGGAGCAGGAAAGCTGATGTTTCGGGACGGGACCCTTCTTCAGAAATGGGGAGGGGGTAGGGAGCACCAAAATACCTACCTTCCCCATCCCCACCCCTCCTCTCTCTATTTATTTCAGAGCTCCCTTCCTCCTCCCCATTTCTGAAGAAGGGTCATTACCCGAAACGTCAACTTTCCTGCTCCTCTGATGCTGCCTGGCCTGCTGTGTTCCTCCAGCTCCACACAAGATTAAACACTGTAAGCTTCCTTAAGTCTACACGTCCTGAACAACAACAACCTACCCTATCACAGAGTTTACCCCATTAAAAATCCAGTGTCCTGTGTTCAACACTGGGCACTGCATCTCAGGAGGGAGTTATTGGAGGTTTGTGTGGGGGAGCTTGGGTCATCAGATATGATTCAAATGCTAACAGGAGGTTCACCAGATTAATGTTGGAGGTGAGGGGTTTGTCCTATGAGGAGAGATTGAACAGTTTAGGCCTGTACTCTCTATAGTTCAGAAGAATGAGATGATCTAATTGATGTATATCAGATGCAAAAGGAGACTAACAAAGTAGATGTAGAGAGGATGTTTCATCGTGTGGGGCAATCTGGAATGAAAGGCCACAGTTTCAGGATAAGGGGTAGCAGATTCAAAACAGAGATGAGGAGGAATAACTTCCCTCAAAAGGTCCTGAATCAGTGGAATTTCACGCGCCCCGCCCCACCCACCCCACTCCCCGCCCCCCCAACCCCCATCCAGAGTGTGGTGGATCAATGAGTTTAAAGAGGACACAGATTTTTAATCAGTAATAGAGTTATAGAGTCATACAGAGTCATACAAACAAGCCTTTCAGTCCACCATACATCCCAATCTGACCCAGTCCCATTTGCCAGCATTTGGCCCATATCCCTCTAAACCCTTCCTATTCATATACCCATCCAAATGCCTTTTAAATGTTGTAATTGTACCAGCCTCCACCACTTCCTCTGGCAGCTCATTCCACACAGGTTAAAGGGTTATGGAGAGCAGGTGGAAAAGTGGAGTTAAGACCAAGATGAGATCAGCTATGATTGTATTATGTGGTGGAGCAGGCTCGAGGAGCTGAATGACCCAACTCTGCTGTTAGTTCTTATAAAATGGTTAAATGACAAGAATAGGTCACAAAAACATGTTATAACTGTATGACAATCAGGGGTGATCTGATTAAAGTGTTTGAAGAATTCAGGAGGTGAATAGCTTAAATGAATTTATTTAATAACCACTCCCTCCACCACGGATGCTCAGTAGAAGCAATGTGTATTATCTACAAGATGCACTGCAGAAATTCACCAAAGTTCCTTAGCACTTTCCAAACCCACGACCACTTCCATCAGAAGGACAAGGGCAGCAGATACATGGGAACACTACCTCCTGCAAGTTCCCCTCCAAACCACTCACCATCCTGACTCAGAAATGCACACAGAGTCACATGCAAGTTACACCAACAGATCATCCATTTGTGTCTGTAGGTTATTGGCCCAGTGACATTTTCACCAGACTCCCATCTCACAACAATTCTGTTATCTGCTATCACTCCTGAGCTGTTTAGATCTCCTTCCCTGACACTCAATATCCTAATTGGGAAATATATCACCGTTCCTTCACTGTCACTGGGTCAAAACCCTGGAATTCCCTCCCTAAGGGCATTGTGGCTCAACCTACAGCACATGGACTGCAGTGGTTCAAGAAGGCAGCTCACCCCCACCTTCTCAAGGGGCAACTAGGGACGGGCAATAAATGCTGGCACAGCCAATGATGCCCACATCCCATGAATAAAAAACAAAAAGAGAAAATAAATGAGGAAGAGTGGGATAGGAGGACAGTTTGATGTAGGAAAGGTGCTCATGTGGAGCATAAAGGATATTATTAAGCTGGAGGGGGTTCAGAAGAGATTTACCAGGATGTTGTTGGGAATGGAGGGTTTGAGTTATAAGGAGAGGCTGGATAGGCTGGGACTTTTTTCACTGGAGCACAGGAGGTCGAGGGGTGACCTTATAGAGGTTTATAAATTAATGAGGTGCATAGATAAGGTGAATAGCTAGGGTCTCTTCCCTAGGGTGGGGCAAGTTCAAGACTAGTGGGCATTAATTTAAGGTGAGAGGAGAAAGATTTAAAAAGGACACGAGGGGCAACTTTTTTACACAGAGGGTGGTTTGTAGGTGGAACGAGCTGCCAGAGGAAGTGATAGATGCAGGTAGAGTTACAACGTTTAAAAGACATTTGGACAGGTAGATGGAAAGGAAAGGTTTAGAGGGATACGGGACAAACACAGGCAAATGGGACTAGTTTAGTTTGGGATCGTGGTCAGTGTGGATTAGTTGGACTGAAGAGTCTGTTTCTGTGCTGTATGACTTGATATTCTACAAACATTCAAGGACAAGTCGGGCTGAATGGCCTGTTTCTATGTCATAAATACTTGTTTAGTTATAGCTCCCGTTTAGGTTTCAGAGGGGATTTTCAGGGGTTCTGTACAGGTGGGAGAAGGAATTAATGAGGACTTGTATCTATGAGATACCTCTGAGGAGCAGTCCTTGGTAATGAGAGGGCAACATTTTAATGGTGAACAAATTACAGTTCCAATCTGTTTATAAAATCTTATTTACAGACATTGAGCGACAGATGGCAGCTCTCGTCACATCCTTCAATGATACAGACTTCTCCTTATGAAGTGACAAACTTTGCCTTGCTGACCATTCCAGCTTTTGTTGGTCTCCAGGCTACAACCTCATTGCAATGTGGAGCTGCATCCAAGGCAACTTTGGGCTCAACAGCACATCCTGCCGAGATGACCCATGCCAGAGGGTGGGCCTGATCCTATCTGTTGCCTCGACAGCCTACCTCGTAGTCTGCTTCCCGCTAGGCCTTATCCTCAACGGTTTGGTTCTCACTGTCAATCTGCGCCACAAGTTGTCCATCAACATGCCCGATGTCTACTTCACCAATATGGCACTCGCTGGCCTGATTCTGAACCTGGTGGCTTTCCTGCAGCTCCTGGGACCTGACCACCTCCTGTGGCCGGTGTGGACCTTCAGCCGGGAGCTCTGCATGGCCTCCTTCATCCTCTTCAATATGGCCGCCCTGGTCAGCACCTACTCCGTCACCTTGCTGAGCCTGGACTGCTTCATTGAGCGGGCGTTGCCGCACACCTACATGTCGAGTGTATACAACACCAAGCACGTCTGTAGCTTCGTGTGGGGTGGAGCTGCCCTGGCCAGCTTCTCCTCCCTCCTCTTCTACGCCTGCAGCAAGATTTCCGAGGAGCTCGATGACTGCTCAAAACTGCGGACCAAGGAGCTGGGCGACGCCATTATGGTCTTCACTGGGCTGTTGGCCCCCACCGCTGGGGTGGGCTATGCCCTCTGGCTAATCCACCGGTCCTGTAAGGAACGTCCCTATCAGCTTGAGGAATCCTCGAGGCTTGACCCTTGCGTCCAGAGACTTCTCCTGGCCACTGTCTCAGTGCACTTTGTCCTCTGGTTGCCGTACTACCTCACCCTCCTGGTGAGCACAGCCCATTTTGTCACCAGAAGTGAGGGTGATCGGCACTTTACCAAGCTGCTTCACTTCCTGAGAGGATTCAGCGAGCTGCTTGCTTACCTGAGTTCCTGCACTTTGCCCATGATATACAAACGCCTGCAGAAGAGCTTCAGCTGCCGGCTCAGGCTGGTGATCCAAGGCTTGCATCGTGGGCGTCTGGGCCACCCTCGCCGGGTACAACAGCAGCAGTGTGTTGCAACAGTCTCAAGGGCAGATCTGGCCCTAGAGAACATCAGTGTCTCTGCCCAACACTTGGCATAGAATTAGGTCCAAAGGGACCTCAGAAGCAACACTTTCGTGCAGAAGGTGTTGTGTGTTTGGAATGAACCACCAGAGGAAGTAGTGGAGGCTGGTACGATTAGGCATCTGGATGGGTACATGAATAGGAAGGGTTTGGAGGGATATGGGCCAAATGCTGGCAAATGGGACCAGATTAATTTAGAACATCTGGTCAGCATGGAAGAGTTAGACTGAGGGGTCTGTTTCCACGCTGCACAGATCTATGACTCTAATTCCTCACTCTATCCCAACAGTCAGACCCTGTCGAACAGGATCGAGTCTAACTCTGCAGTTTCTGCGTCCATGATGTCTATGATCAAACCCATCAGCCGCAGAAAGACTTGCATTTGTATAGCACCTTTCATCAGCTCAGGATGCCGCAAAGCCAGTAAGTATTGAAGTACAGGAGCAAATTACTGCAGCGGCTGGAATCTGTACTGAAAACAAAAGAAAAATCACAGCAGGTCAGGCAACATCCATGGAGAGACAGCAAGCTAATGTTTCAAGTCTGGATGAACCTTCATCAGGGCTGACGTGGTATATTGAAGCATAGTCATTTTTATTTGTTCAGGAAACCACAGCAAGTATAGTGTACGCAAGCAGCAATATCTGACCAGTTTGATGAGTTTTTGATGGCATTGGATGAGGAGTGGACATTACCCTGTTCACTGAAGAGATTCCACCCCACCCCCCACCTCCAACCCACTCCTATCTTCTTTCAATAAATGCCACCTTCTTTCCTTTCATCCTGAACAGGTTGGTGTTGTAATTGGAACTCAGGAACAGAAAGTGGCAAATTTAACAACTTGAGCCTATTTCCATTGTTCGCTTAAATTACAGCTGATCTGTCTCCCACACCATTCACCCACCTTGGTTCCATACCACTCAATCCTGTCAAAATCTATCAAGCTCATCAACTTTCCAGTGAATGCCCAGCTCCCTGGGAGAGTGTTTCAGTCTCCACTCCCCTTGGAACAGCCTCTGGAAGTCACCTGCCCTGAACAGCTAGCCTGGCTCTTGTTTAAGATTATCCTCTCTGCCTTGTTCTGGCTCCCGACCAGAAGGAACAGTCCCTCCACCTACATTTCTAATCATTTGAATTACCTCGTTGGGATTGTTCTTTAAGCTCCTAGACTCAAGGGCATACAAGTCCAGTCTTGTAACTAGTCTTCAAAATGACTTACTCCTGATTTTGCTACTGGAAGACAGTACTTCCTACATTGGTGCTTTGGTTCATAGTAGCGTACAATAGCACAGTGCAGAAGGAAGGCTGTTCAACCCATCAAGTGTGGGTTAGTATTTCAAAGAGCAATCCAGTTATCCTTACTCTCCCTCTCTTTCCTCATTCACTCAGTTTGTTCTCCTTCATGAATGTACCCCATTTAGCTTTGAAAGCTCCTTATGAATTGGGATCCGTCTCTCTGTTAGGCAGTGTAATAACTTTTATTCACTGCTGCTCAAGGGAAGCTAGGGGCACAGTATTATTGTCACTGGATTAGTAATCATGAAGCCCAGGCTAATACTCTGGGGTGTAAATGTTCAATTCCTACCAACATTTAACCAGGAGTAGGCCATTCTAACCCTCAATCCTACTCCACCATCTAACATGATCTGATTGTTACCTCAAATCCACATACCCACCTCTGATAACCTTTCACCCCTTCACCAAATCTATCCACCTCTGCC
Source organism: Rhincodon typus (assembly GCF_021869965.1). Taxonomy (NCBI): domain Eukaryota; kingdom Metazoa; phylum Chordata; class Chondrichthyes; order Orectolobiformes; family Rhincodontidae; genus Rhincodon; species Rhincodon typus. Next base: position 18,118,243 of record NC_063368.1, read on the forward strand.
TTTAAGATGCTCAAGAAATCAGCTTCCAACTTTCAGGAAGAATTCCAAAGTCTTATGACCAATGGATGGCACAGTGGTCAGCATTACTGCCTCACAGCGCCAGGACGCAGGTTCAATTCTACCCTCAGGCAACTGTCTGTGTGGTGTTTGCACATTCTCCCTGTGTCTGCGTGGGTTTCCTCCTCCAGTCCAAAGATGTTCAGGTTAGGTAGATTGGCTGTGCTAATTTGTTCCATTGTGTCTAGGTGGATTAGCCATGGAACATGTGGGGGTGGGATGCTCTGCAGAGGGTCAGTTTGGATGCAGTGGGCTGAATGGCCTGCTTCCACACTGTAGGGATTCTATGATTCTAACTGGGTGACCGCTGATTTTTAAATAGTGACCCTTAGACTGTCTCTCAAGAGGGAACATCCTCTCCACGTCATACCCTGTCAAGACCCTTCAGGATCTTTCACATTTCAATCAAGATACCTCTCACTGTTCTAAACGCCGATGGATACAGCCCTAACCTGGCCAGTTTTCATTCTCTTCTGAAGACGCCATTGGACTCAAAACATTACTCTGTTTCTCTCTCCACAGATGCTGCCAGACCTGCTGTGTCTCTCCAGCACTTTCTGTTTTTTTTATAACTTCAAATTTTAGTTCCACTCATTTATTATGGGGAGAAATACAGGAACAGGCTATTCAGCTTGATGATCATCCATGAGCACAATGAATGACAGAGCAGGCTCGAGGGGCTGAATGGCCTTCTCCTGCTCTTATTGTCTGTGTTTCATTCTAGATACTAATTTGGCAAAGCTTCTCTGAACTGCTTCCGATGCAAATGCATCATTCCTTCAATATAGTGATCAATATAGTGAACAGTACTCCAAATGCACTCTCGTATAGATGACTCCACAGCCCTGCCTAGCTGGCAGATGGGTCTCACAATTCAGAGAGCACGGAATTATCCTACTATTATAGCCAACATCCCTGCCTTAGCTAACACTCGTAATACAGATTTCTCTGGTTGCTTGTGGGACATTGGCTACAAAGCAGTTTACAATGTACCGAGCAGGCTTTAAATATCCCAAGATTTTCTGAACCAGGGCAGAACGTAGGAAGGGCTGCAGCTTATATCAAGAGGCAATGCTGAAAGGTAGTTACTTTTTAAGCTCTGTGATTCCTCCAATGGGACGCCTGACCCATAAGGAGAGATTGAGTGGAATTGAGGTCAAAGGGTTTAATAGAATGAGAGGATGAAATGTAAATTTTGCAAAGGCTGGACGGGGTGGTTACTGAGAGGTTAGTTCTCCTGTCCGCAGCACCAGAACTAGACAACGACCTTTTCACAAAAGGAAAACTTTTGACGTGTTTTCAATGCTGGGAAACGCAGTGGACGTACTGTGCGCTGCAAAATGCCTCATGACAATGACTGGGTTTCGCTGATGTCGGCCGAGGGATAAACATTGGCCTTGACCATCCAAATAGGGCCACGAGATACTTTATATAGCTGCAAGAGGGCTTCAATTTAAATTCCCATCCAAGTTGTGGCACCTTCGGCAGTACAGCACTCCCTCTATGCAGCGCTGGAGTTGACACTTGTGTGTGAGGTGTGGGTGGTTCACCCAGAGGACGGCAGGAAAGGAGAGAAGATGACCTGAATTCAAACCTGTCCCCCAACCCCTGTACAGTGTTTGATGAATCAAAATCCTAACTGTTGCTTACCGCTGAGCATGTAACAGATAACTATGGAGGTTTGCTGGAGAACCGCACAAAAATGCTTTAAGACTGTACAATCTATCATTTGGTTTGTAACGCTCTTTCTGTTAACAATGGAAAATTTTCTCAAGAGAAGAACTATGGCTTGATGCAGTGTATCAATAAATATATATTTAACATGCACAGATGTGTCTTCACTTGGTTGAAATGTACAGATGTGTTGAGGATTCTTAGTGTTCAGAAATACCAATAAATCTTTTTATTTCAAAGGGACTGGAGTATAAAAGTAGGAAGATTTTACTAAAACTATACAAGGCACTGGTCAGGCCACAGCTGGAATACTGTGAACAGTTTTAGTCCTCCCACCTGAGGAAAGGTAGACTGGTACTGGAGGCAGTCCACAGAAGATTCATTAGGCTGATACTGGGTATGGTGGGACTGTCTTATGAATGGATTTACGGGGAGGCGATGGCCTAATGGTATTATCAAATGGCCTATTAATTCAGAGACCCCAGATAATGTTCTGGGGTCATGGGATTCGAATCCTACCAAAGCAGATGGCAGAATTTGAATCTAATAAAAATCTGGATGATGACTAATGATGACCATGAATCATTGTTGACTGTCAGGAAAAACCCATCTGGTACAAATGTCCTTTAGGGAAGGAAATTGTCCACCCTTACTTGGTCTGGCCTACATGTGACTCGAGACCCACAGGAACATGGAGGACTTGACAGGGTGGAGGCAGAGAGACAGCTTCCTGTTGTGGCAAAGTCTAGGGCCAGAGGGGCATCATCTCAGAATAAGGGGTTGCACATTTAACACAGAGACGAGGAGGAATTTCTTCTCTCAGGGACTAGTGAACCTGTGGAATTCTTTACTGCAGAGGGCTGTAGAGGCTAGGTCATTAAGTATATTCAAGGCTGAGATAGAAATATTTTAATCAGGAAGGGAATCAAGGATCATGGGAAAAAGGCAGGAAAGTGGAGTTGACGATTATCAGATTGGCCACGATTTCATTGACCGGTGAAGAAAACTCATTGAGCTTACTTCTACTCCTATGTCTTAAAGTCTTATGCTTGAGTTCCTGCATGTTTCTACAGCGTTCAGCAACCATGTCATAAGGAGACCATTGTAGGGCTATCCAATTAGTCCCACTTCACTTGGGTCTTTTTCTGTAGACTTACTGTTTCCATTTTTTATCCCATTCTCTTTTGAAAGTTACAACTGAATCTGCTTCCACTGTCCTATCAGGTCGCACACTTCAGATCACAATAATTCACTGTGTAAAATCACATCGCCCTCTTTAGTCCTTGGTCCTTTTACCAATTGCGTTCCTTTTGGTCAACTGTGGATACAATTGCTCTTTACTCAACCTATCAAAACCATTCATGATTTCAGCCACTTGCGTTAAATCTTCTCCCTTTAACCTACTCCATTGGAACAATCCCAGCTTCAACCTTGTCGCCACAAAACTGCCTGCATTCATTCAGAAACAAAATGCAGCTGATTTATTTGTCGACTGGGGGATTAGGATGAAGAAATGGAGAAGGAATCAGGGTAAATCAAGTGGAGATTAACTACCTGCTGGAGTACCAGCTAACAGAATTCAGCAGGCAAGAACAGGATTTTCCCAGCTGAGCTGGTCCCCAGTGTTCTGCATCAAGTTCACATAGCAACTAGAACCAACACTGACCCAATACCCCTGGTGGAAGTTTCATGTGGGGAAAGGCACAGAGTCATATAGCACAGAAACAGACCCGTCGGTCCTACCAGACCATATCAACCATAATCCTAAATTAGATTAGTCCCACCTGCTAGCGCTTGGCCCATATCTCTCCAAACCTATTCTATTCACGTGCTTACCTAAATGTCTTTTAAACATTGTAATTGTACCCCCATTCAACACTTCCTCTGGAAGTTCATTCCACACGCGAACCACCATCTGTGTAAAAAAAGTTGCCCCTTGTGCCT
>NC_063368.1:18122417-18123810 GCF_021869965.1 Rhincodon typus
TGTAACTCTCTCACACACTGTCACACTCTGGGTTACCTGTAACTCTCTCACACACTGTCACACTCTGGGTTACCTGTAACTCATACTGTGTCACACACTGAGTTATCCATGTCACCTGTCGAATGGGATGGAGAGGTGGTGGGAATAGAATGTACGGAGAGGGGACAAAGTGGAAGATCGAACAGGTTAAGTGTCCGACTGGACTGGGACCAGAGACTGAGGGAAATAGAACAGAGAGGCAAGGGCAGGAACTAAATGAGAATAAGAATCTCGACAGAAGGATGGGAATTGTCGGTATTAATCTCCCTTGAATGTTGCAGGGTCCTGCGAGAGCAGTGGATTCGAGCAAAGTATGAACGCAAGGACTTCATGGAGCCTAATAAACTATTGGCCTATGCTACGGGTAAGTGGCAGAATGTGGTTCCGTACTCCCACTCTCCATTGATTCATATTGTGTTAAAATTCAGTGGAGGGGCAAGACAGAGAATGAGTAAAATTCCATAAAATGACATTGACTTTACAGCACGGAAAGAGGCAATCCCCCTTGCTGCCTTGTGTCTGCAGTTTAAGTTGCACTCGATCTTCCTCTCTCCTTTGCTCATCGAGCTCTCTCAGCATCACATTGTAATCCTGTCTCCCTCGTGTTTATGCAGATGCTGCACAAACCTGTCTCTACTTGTGTACCTCAACCACTCATTGCAGGAGCAGGTTCCACATTCTCAACATTCTCTGGGCAAAGACACATAGACCGGGTACAGCACAGCAGGAGGCTGTTCGGCCCATCATGTCCATGCTAGGTCTCCGTTACAGCAGCTCACCTGATCCCACATTTACCCTGCTGCCTTGCAATATTATTCTCTGGAAGTTTCTCCTGACTTCCCTATTGGATTTCTTGGTCACTATCTTATTTTTATGACCTCTACTTTTACATTTGTTCTTCCCCACAGGAAAAACCATTCTCTCTGTATCCATTCTTTTAAAATCTTTCACTATTTTAAAAACTTCTACATAATCACTCCTTATGTTTCTTTGTTCAAGAGAAAAAAGACACAGTCTGTTTATCCTTTTCTGACCAGTATAAACTCACAATTCTAATATCATCCCTTATAAATCTTTTTATCACCCTCTCCCCTTCACTATAACCTTCTTAGAACATAGCAAGCAGGCCTTTATACAGTAAGTGATCTCACCAAGATTTTATCCAGTTTACACAGACACACACACCCACACACACACACAAACACACACACACAGACACACAGACACACACACAGACCTACAGACCCACCCACCCACACTCACACACAGACACAGACACACCCACAGACCCACACAGACCCACACACAGACACACACACAGACAGGCATAGACACGCACAGACACGCAAACACG
>NC_063368.1:18123820-18128440 GCF_021869965.1 Rhincodon typus
AGACACACACACAGACAGGCATAGACACGCACAGACACGCAAACACGCGCACAAACACACACACACACACACACACACACACACACACAAACATACACACACACCACCTTCTGGTAAAGCTGAGCAGGTCTGGCAACATCTGTGAAGAAAAAAATCAGAGTTAACGTTTTGAGTTCGGTGACCCATCCTCAGAGCTGGGGAAACAGTTCTGACGAAGGGTCACCGGACCTGAAACGTTAACTCTGTTTTCACTTCACAGATGCTGCCAGACCTGCTGAGCTTTACCAGCAATTTTTGTTTTTTGTACATCGTAGCATCCATAGTTCTTTCGGTTTTGATCCAGTTTAGTATAACTTCCCTCTTTCTCAGTTGTATCCATAGGACTAAACCCAAATGCTGATTTTGCTGCTGCCCTGATTTATGTGTAGCTAGCTTTAATGATTTGTGCATTTTTACTCTGATTCCTTTGCTCTGAAAATGTTGGAATCTATCACTGAGGAAGTCAAAACAATGCATTTAGAAAAGCATTGTGTGATTAAAACAAGATCACCGTGTCTTTACTAAAGGGAAATCCAGGTTAGCAAACTTATTACAGCTCTTTTAGAATGTAGAGAACAGAAAGGGTAATCAATACACCTGATAATGTATCTCGGTTTGCAAAAAAGCATCCATAAGGTGCCATCCAAATGGTGAATAGGAGAGATAGGGACTGATAGAATTGTGGATATGAAATTAGAGTCATAGAGCTGTACAGCACAGAAACAGACCCTTCGGTCCAACTTGTCCATGCTGACCACATATCCTATGTTAATCTAGTCCCATTTGCCAGCATTTGGCCCATATCCCTCTAAACCCTTCCTATTCATGTACCCATCCAGCTGCCTTTTAAATGTTGTAATTGCACCAACCTCCACCACTTCCTCTGGCAGCTTGTTCCATACACGCACCACCCTCTGTGTGGAAAAAGTTGCCCCTTCGTCCCTTTTAAGTCTTTCCCCTCTCACCTTAAACCTATCATAATTCTACAGCAAGGAAAGGGGCCCTTCAGCCCAGCTCACTCAGAGATAGTAAGAACTGCCGATGCTGGAGTCAGAGATAACACAGTGTGGAGCTGAAGGAACACAGCAGGCCAGGCAGAATCACAGGAGCAGGAAAGCTGACTTTTCGGGTCGGGAACCTTCATCTCTGAAGAAGGGTCCTGACCCGAAACGTCAGCTTTCCTGTTCCTTTGATGGTGCCTGGCCTGCTGTGATCCTCCAGCTCCACACTGTGTTATCTCTTCAGATCAACTCGTCCATGCCAACCAAGTTTCCTCCAACTGAACTAGTTCCATTTGCCTGCGTTTGGCCCATATCCCTCTGGAACCTATACCCCTTATCTAGGCCCCTCATGATTTTATAAACCCCTCAACCTCCTACACTCCAGGGAAAAAAAGTCCCGAGCCTATCACTCAAACCAATCTCGGTAACATCCTTGTAAATCTGCTTTTGCACCTTTTCCAGTTTAATAACGTGCTTCCTATAGCAGGGCAACCAGAGCTGTATACAGTACTCCAAATGCAGCCTTACCAACGTCTTGTACTGCTGCAACATGACGCCCCAACGCCTATACTCAAAGCTCTGACCAATCAAGGCAAGCGTGCCAAATGCTTTCTTCACCGCCCTGTCTACCTGTGATGCCACTTTCAGAGAACTATGTACTGCACCCATAGGTCTCTCTATTCGACAACACTCCCCAGGGCCATACCATTAACCGTGTAGGCGCGGTAGCATGGATGGAGGGAATTAGTTAGCTCAGTTGGCTGGACAGCTGGTTTGTGATACAAAGTGATGCCATCAGCACCAGTCCACCAGCCACACAGCTGAGGTGCCACCTTCTTACCCTCTCCCCTTGTCTCAGGTTAAACTACCACCAGTCGTCTCACTGTCTCTCTGATGAGAGAGCAGCCCTACGCTCATCTGGGACAATAGCAACTTTGGCCTTTATTAGCGTAGACAGAGGGGGATCTAAACCACAGGGAGCAGTGTCAGGATAAGGGCCTGACCATGTCAGTCAGACATGGGGAGGAATTACCTCATTCAGAGATAATTGCAAATTCTTGAAATTCCCTCTCCCTGAAGATTGTGGAGCTTTCATCACTGGCCTACATTCAAGGCTGGGACAGACACATTTTTGTCTCTTGGGGAAGCGTGAGGGTGGAGTGAGTGGGGGGAGAGTCAGGTTGTGCCCAAGATCAGCCAACACCATTTTGAAAGGTGGCGCTGACTAGGCAGTGATATAGTCCAGTCCTTCTCCCGCTCCCATGCTCCTCTGGCCCGGTTACAAGCTTTTAAAACTCGGGTCAGCTAGTTGGCTACGGAAGGAATCAGAACGTAATCTGACCCTGTGCTCCACGTGGCATGGGTCACTGGGCAGTGACTGGAAACAGGGCACCTTTATTTCCTTTAACTTGTTGACTGTGGGCCACTTACCATGGTCAAGGGAACGGTGATATACTGAGGTCTATAAGACCAAGTTTAAATCCCATCAGGATAAATTGAGAGTCTTGAATTTCTTTTTAAATCTGGAAATAAAACAGGAATCAGTAAATGTGAGCTGGGAGCTGTCGGAGAGTTGTAAGAGTGCTTCACCAACATACTTTCAGGAAGAGAACCTTGACCAGCCTCAGCCTATATGTGACTCCAGTCCAGTGCAATTGATTTGATTGTCTTCTGAAGGAGCAAAGCAGTTTTGTCAAATGACTGTGGGTGGCACGGTGATTCAGTGGTTAGCACTGCTGCCTCACAGCACCAGGGACCCGGGTTCGATTCCACCCCCGGGCGAGTGTCTGCGTGGAGTTTGCACATTCTCCCCGTGTCTGCGTGCGTTTCCTCCGGGTGCTCCGGTTTCCTCCCACAGCCCAAAGATGTGCAGGTTAGGGTGGGATTGGGGTGTGGGTGGAATGCTCTTTGGAGGGTAGGTGCAGACTTGTTGGGTTGAATGGCCTCTTTCTGCACCGTAGGAATTCAGCGACTGTACTACATCGAAAGGGGGGCTGCTCACCACCCGCTACTCAGGGCAGTTAGGGATGGGCCCAGTTAGCGATGCCTGCATTTCTAAGAGTGAAAAGACCAAAAGCGTTGACACTGCAGTCTAGAACCTTCATCTGTGTTTGGCTTGACTGGTTACAGCAACTCACTCATCGAGAGAGGCAGAGAGTATGGTTTGAAAAGCCAATGTGTCGTCAGTGCTCGCTGGGTCCAGGCTTCACAGTTGACTGACAGTACAGTGTGCTTCAGTGCTTTGAAGAAACTCGACCATTTTTAGTTACAGTTTTTAGAAGCTCCAATCTTATCAGTTAATCAACGTGCCTCGTAATATTGACCGAAATTAGTGCAGTTTGCATAAAGAGGAACTACATTCCACAGAATTACCACCGAAAATTGAAAGAGGCATGTTATCTCTGTACTGCTGACTGCCTCTCCTGTGCAGCAGTGTTGGTCAGACTTTTGTGTTTGGTTTTGATCCTATCACCAAGTCTCCAAGGCAAGTTTAGCTCACACTATTTCTCTCTTTAGCAATAAGCCCCATTTACTCAAAACCACAGGATAGTAACCCGGATTTAAAAGCTTCTGGTCAGCCCTTCCCCCTGCTAAGTGAGCAAAGACTCGTGATTTAACACTTTAGCAGCCAAAATCATCGAGATCTCCATGCCCAAACCCTGGTAAACTGTCCAAGGGAGTCCAGTCAGCCCCACTCTCTCAGAAGCAGACAGAACTTGCATTTATGTAGCACCAGAGATGTCTCAAAGTGTTTTACGACTAATGAAGTACATTGTGAAGTGTAGTCGCTGCTGCAACTTCAAATGAAGCAGCCAACATAATACACCACAAGTACCAATTTGATAGTGGCCACATTTTAGTTTAGGGTTTAATACTGACCCTAGAAACCAGAGAGAAGTCCCCGGCTTCAAAATACAGGTAGTTCTGCTATAATGCATGTTTTGTTAATGCAAATTGGCTGTAACGCAATTGATGAATACCGGACCCTGTCTGGATAACGCAAGCTTTCTGCTGTACAGGTAAAGCAATTTTCAAGAGCGATTTCCCTATAACGCAATTTTCTATAGCGTGAGGTCGCACAGGAATGCAACTGTTGTGTTATCGAACCACCTGTAGTTGCCACTCAATTGGAAATGTTCGGTTTCATGCCAGGAGAGTGAACAGAGACGATGTGCCCGAGCCTCTGGAGTGGCGTTTGGAGCTGTGAACTTGGAATAAGGAAAGTACCACAAGTCAAGGCATAGCCGACACTAAGGTTTACCTGGAAACCAACTGGGAAGGATGTGACACCCACATTTCCAGCAGTGCCCACAGGCTACAGCGGGTAGTCACTAAGAAATACATTCCGAATTGACATCACCAAATAGAGCCATTTCAGCCAAATGATGTGCCCATTTTCTCCATCCTACCACCTATTTCCAGCCATAACCACCCTAACACCACCCCCCCCCCCCCCCCCCCCCCCACCCAGGCTAGCGTTTCTCACTTTTCATCAGGGAGCTAAGCTGTATACTGACTGCTGTATCTCAGGAAGATATCTGTACACTGACTGGTGTCTCTCAGTCCCCTTTCCCTTTCT
>NC_063368.1:18128450-18129705 GCF_021869965.1 Rhincodon typus
TATCTGTACACTGACTGGTGTATCTCAGTCCCCTTTCCCTGTCTCTCAGGGAGATATCTGTACACTGACCGGTGTCTCTCAGTCCCCTTTCCCTTTCTCTTAGGGAGATATCTGTACACTGACTGGTGTCTCTCAGTTCCCTCTCCTTCCACATTTCAAGTCTCTCAGCCTTCTACTGATGGTGGTTTGCATCAGACTCAGAGACAAAGGGTGGGGTGGGTGGTGCAGAGGAGTGATCTATGGAAATAGCAACGTGTGGAGCAGGCTGTTTTATACAGAGGCCTGAAGCTAATTGAAGCCTTGGAGAGTGAAATGTACAGGATTTGTAATCCTGCCACAGAAGTGACCTCTCAGGGAATGGCACGATTCTGTTCCTTTTTTGCACAAACTGCAGGAGGTAAGCTCAGGCCGAAGTGAGCCTGAGTTGACAGCGAGATGCTGTCCGTTCACTGACAGATTAAAACCTGCTTTCAGGGAATTGGCAGCAGTAAGCTCAGGGTGCAGCAAATTCTTTTCAACCTCCAGATTTCAAAACAAAACAGGAACGCGTTTTGGACTTTCTCCTGGGTTTTATCTACATGGTTAAATCACAGATTGCAGGCAGCGAGATGTACAGCACTGTGGGTAAAGTTGGATCGAGTATAATTTGCGTGGGTTTCCTCCGGGTGCTCCGGTTTCCTCCCCCAGCCGAGGGATGTGCAGGTTAGGGTGGATTGGCTGTGCTAAATTGTCCCATAGTGCCCAGGGATGTGCAGGTTAGGGTGGGTCGGCCGTGCTAAATTGTCCCATAGTGCCCAGGGATGTGCAGGTTAGGGTGGATTGGCCATGCTAAATTGTCCCATAGTGCCCAGAGATGTGCAGGTTAGGGTGGGTCAGCCGTGCTAAATTGCCCCATAGTGCCCAGGGATGTGCAGGTTAGGGTGGGTCAGCCGTGCTAAATTGCCCCATGGTGCCCAGGGATGTGCAGGTTAGGTTGGATTGGCCATGCTAAATTGTCCCATAGTGCCCAGTGATGTGCAGGTTAGGGTGGATTGGCCGTGCTATATTGTGCCCAGGGATGTGTAGGATTGGGTGGATTGGCCATGCTAAATTGTCCCATAGTGCCCAAGGATGTGTAGGATTGGGTGGATTGGCTGTGCTAAATTGTCCCATAGTGCCCAAGGATGTGCAGGTTAGGGTTGATTGGCCGTGCTAAATTGTCCCATAGTGCCCAGGGTTGTACAGGTTTGGGTGGATCGGCCGTGCTAAATTGTCC
>NC_063368.1:18129715-18132499 GCF_021869965.1 Rhincodon typus
GCCCAGGGTTGTACAGGTTTGGGTGGATCGGCCGTGCTAAATTGTCCCATAGTGCCCAGGGATGTGTAGGATTGGGTGGATTGGCCGTGCTAAATTGTCCCACAGTGCCCAGGGATGTGCAGGTGAGTTAGCCATGGTAATGAGTCCATGTGGGGATGGGGTTGGTCTAGGTGGGATGCTCTTGGGAGGGTCATTGCAGACTTGATGGGTTGAATGGCCTCTTTCTGCACTGTAGGGATTCTATGATTTGCAGTATTCAACACCTTCATGTATACATAGGTGCCTTAGCCTCACAATATAATTGTCGTATCGTTCTGAGGAAGGGCCACCCGAAACGTTAACTCTGACTTTTCTCTTCACGGATGCTGCCAGACCTGCTGAGCTTGTCCAGTAATCTCTGTTTGTGTTTCTGATTTACAGCATCTGCATTTCTTTCTGTTTTCAAGTCGCATTAAATAACCTATTGTTTCCATGTATTTTATCCCATAGGCTATAGAGAAGGGTTTCTATGGAAACGTGGCCGGGATAATGGGCAGTTCCTGAACAGAAAGTTTGTCCTATCAGAGGCCGATGGAGTGCTCAAATATTTCGCCAAGCACGATGTAGGTCTAAAGTCATTCTGGACTTATTTTCACTTAGATGTCCAACTTAGTGATGGCTCAGACAGAAGTATGAAGCCAAATGAGCCTTAGGGACAGTCAGATTGGAAAGCAGCTCAACAGAATATTCCAGCTGGGACAGTGGGAGGTGAGGAGGGGTACGGGACAAAATTTTGGGGGTCACGATCTTTGAGACCCAATGGCTCCAGTAGAGCGAGTGTTAAGCTATGAGGTAGCTTTCAATCTTGTATTTTTGGCTTTCAGACTTTGGGTGTGGCCTAAATAACTCAACCTCGAAGTTTGGCTCCTGCAGCAATAAAAAATAGGCTTCAAATGCTTTTTCTTGAAAAACAAACATAGATCTCATTATAATTTTCTCTACCGCTGACCTTGCCCCGACTTGCAGATCTTCCTCCCCAACTCATACAGTTCCTCCACATAGCCTGCTCCAGCCTCCTTCCCACCTCCATAATCCATTAGTTCCATCTGAGTGGCTTACACAAAGTTCCAGGCGTGGGGTTCCCAGTGGGAGAAAGTTTGGGAATTCCGCCTCTTACACATACACAGTGCCCAGGGTGGGGTCTATTTGAATAGTGAGCAGGAGAATTTTATATTTACTGATAAAACTGGATCAGTGGTTAGCACTGCTGCCTCACAGCGTCAGGGGTCTGGGTTCAGTTCCACCCTCGGACGACTGTCTGTGTGGAGTTTGCACATTCTCCCCGTGTCTGTGTGGGTTTCCTCCGGGTGCTCCGGTTTCCTCCCACAGTCCAAAGATGTGCAGGGTAGGTAGATTGGCCATGGGAAGTTGCCCGTGGTGTCTCGGGATATGAAGGATGGGTGGGAAATACTGGGTTATGGGGATGGGGATGCGTGGAATGCTATTCAGAGGGTCAGTGTGACTCAATGGGCCGAATGGCCTCTTTATGGACATGAGGGATTCTATGATTCTGTATGAAAATGGTAATCACCCAGATCCCACAAAATAGTTTCAACCCAAAAGTCATGAGGATGAAAGAAAGCATTTATACCTCACTTTTCACAACTTTAAAATGTTCCAAACTCCTCTGGGAGTTTGGTGGTTATGGTTCAGGTCCTGGCCAAATAGTGCAGGCTAACCCTCACAGTGCTGTCCTGAGGCATTGCAGCCTCTCAGAGGGTGTGATCCTTTAGATGTTAAACCAAGGCCCTGTATGACTATCTCGGTCGAATGTAAAAGGTTCTGTGGCCACTATTAGAAAGAAGCTCCATCTCTGAAATACTGTGTTTACTTTTAAATCAACTAAAAACAAGCAACCTGGCCATTCTCCCATTGCTGTTTTGTGGGAGCTCTCCGTGTATCAATTGGCTGCCGTGTTTCCTATGGTTATTCCAGGGGCAGATGGTGACTAGTCGTCTAAATCCCCCGGTTATTCCTCTAGGGACGTGGTCAGCGTGGCAGCAGGTGGAATCCGAATTCAGAAATAAGTCTGGAATACACAGCTACCCTCAGTGATGGTGACCATGACCAATCCTTTCGATTGTTGTAAAAACTCATCGGAGAGAATGCTGCCATCCTTACCCGGTCTGCCCTATATGGCCAAAGTCTGAGGAAGGGTCACCGGACCTGAAATGTTAACTCTGATTTTTTTCCTCACAGATGCTGCCAGATCTGCTGAGCTTTTCCAGCAACTTCTATTTTTGTGCCCTATATGGGACTCCAGACCCAGAGCTATGTGGTTGATTCCTCTCTACCCTCTGAAATGGCCACTCAGTTCAAGGGCAGTGAGAGAACAGGCTTTGCCAGCAGTGCCCACATCCCATTGAAGAATAAGAGAGAGATTCATAGAATCATACAGTACAAAAGAGGGCCTTTGGCCCATCGAGTCTGTAATGCCAAAAATACACTACCACCTATGCTAGCTCCACTTTTCCGCTCTAGATCTGTAACCATAGAGTCATAGAGCTGTACAGCATGGAAACAGACCTTTCAGTCCAACTCATCCATGCCGACCAGATATCCTAAATTAATCTAGTCCCATTTGCCAGTATTTGGCAGATATCCCTCTAAACCCTTCCTATTCATATACCCATCCAGATGCCTTTTAAATGTTGTAATTGTACCAGCCTCCACCACTTCCTCTTGCAGCTCATTCCATACACGCACCACCCTCTGCGTGAAAAGGTTGGGCCTTGAATGTTAAGG
>NC_063368.1:18132999-18133441 GCF_021869965.1 Rhincodon typus
CCCACTCCACAGTTTTCCTGTCACTTTAGATGACAATGCCCACAGCACTAGTTCCTGCATGTATTAACTCCTAATTGCCAAAACAAAAAGGCCTTCCACATCCAGGCTGTTGTGGGGTCTACCCCATGGTGCCCACCATCCCCATGCCATGAGTGGTCAACTAGACTTTAACCCCCAGCCCACTCCTGTTGCTACAAGGGTGGTTTGGTTTCCCATCCCAAATGCCATGGTGACAGAGGCTATTGCCTGGAAGACCTACAAAACTACAGGGTGATGGCAAGGGTGGGGGCGCAAAATGTGCACATATTCTGATTCCATTGCCATGTGGAGAAGAGGAGCAAATTGCCATGGAATGTGATAGTGGGTGGTGGTGGTGGTAGTGGTAGTGGGGAAAGAAAGGGAGATCCAGCCCCCATGGGGACAGGAGTCGTTACCATGAGGG
>NC_063368.1:18138441-18141340 GCF_021869965.1 Rhincodon typus
GGGGGGGGGTGCCATGGGCCTGAAGCCTCTCCCCGCGATTTATCCGGAGCCGCCGGCACCACCCCCTCTCAAGTCCACGGCGGGTTCCCTCTCACCTCCCCGCGGCATCGCGGCGGCTGGGGCTGAGATCGGATGAGGCGAAGGCCCAGGCGCTGTCGGTGTCAGCTCCTCCTGTCTGTCTCTATCTCTCTCCCTCCCGCAGCGGCGGCGGCGGCGGCGGCGCGATCAGCGACTGTCCCCTTCCCCCGCCCCGTACAACCCGACCGGAAGCTGAGGCCACCTCCGTTCCGGAAAGGGTATGTGACTGACAGCCTACTTCACCAATCAGCCACCGGGTGACCTCATCCCGCGAGCCGGCCAATCAGAGGACGAGGCCGCCCGTCGTGCGACACCGCCCCCGTCAATGGGCCCTCGCGCGATTGGCGGGCCTTTCAGCCAACCGACGGAGAGGAGTCTGCGTCACGTGACGTTTTCATTGATAAAATTATTGGGCGGGAATGTTGGGCTGAGATTGACCAAATGGGGAAGGTTAACTTCAACCTTTAACCCCCTTTGGAGGGGTCAAACCCAATACTTGGCCAAATTTTGGGGGCAATAGTAGGGCCAAACTGAACAAACCCACACTTAATTGCAGCTGATGGACAAGAAAGGTGCTCTGAGCCAGGAACCATGACCAGTGTGAAGAGCTCACTGGGAGCACATTAGTACAGACCTGATGGGCCGAAGGGCAACTTCAGTTCTGTATGATTCTGAGACACACGGAGCCCCAACATGGAAACAGAAACAAAAGTTGCTGGAGCACCTCAGCAGGTGTGTCAATTTCTGTGGAGAGAGAAACAAAGTTAACAAAAACAAAGTTGCTGGAAAAGCTCAGCAGGTCCGGCAGCATCTGTGAAGGAAAAAACAGAGTTAATGTTTCAGTTCCGGTGATCCTTCCTCGGAACATCTGAAGAAGGGGTCACTGCACTCAAATATTACCTCTGCTTCTCTCTCCACAAGTACTGTCAGACCTGCTGAGTTGCTTCAGGAATTTCTGTTTATGTGTGCAATTTCTAGCATATGCAGTTTTTTGTTTAAGTGTGGAAACATTTAAAATAGGAGCAGGAGTAGGCCATTCAGCCCTTTGAGCCTGCACCACTATTCAACATGATCATGGCTGATAATCTAACTCGGTCCTCTGTTCCCTGCTTTCTCCCCATATCCTTCGATCCCTTTAGCCCTAAGAACTATATTTAATTCATTCTTGAAAGCAATCAGTGTTTTGGTCTGAACTACTTTGTGTGCCAGAGAATTCCACAGGCCCACCACTCTCTGGGTGAAGACATTTCACCTCATCTCAGTCCTAAATGGCCTTCCCATAAAATCCTTAAACTTTTAGCCCCTGCTTCTGGACTACCCTCGTCACTGGGAGCATCCTCCTGAGTTTGCCCTGTCTAGTCCTGTTAGAATTGTTGAGGTTTCTATAGATCCCCCCTCATTCTTCTAAACTCCAGTGAATATAGTCGTAATTGATCCAACCTTTCTTCAAACATTAAGGCAAGCAACTGAGCTCCCTGAGAACAAAATCCACACCACTTCCCCCAACATCTTCCAATCCCATTAGGTCAGCAGGTTGAATTTGAATTCTGATAACAAAAACCTGGAATATCTCAGCCATGGAGACCATGAAGCCTAGCACTGATTGCAGGAAAAAACCCACCTGGTTCACTCATGTCCTTTGGGGGTGAGAGAGCGATGGTGAAGTTTAAATTCAATACAAATCTGGAATGAGAAAACCTGATTAGGGTCTAGGCCCGAAACGTCAGCCTTTCTGCTCCTGTGATGCTGCTTGGCCTGCTGTGTTCATCCAGCCCTGAACCTTGTTGTCTCTTAATGGCGAATACCATCGATTGTTATAAAAACCCATCTGTATCAATAATGTCCATGTAGGGAGGGAATCCATTGTTTTATGCAGTCTGGCCTACATGTTGCTCCCAACCCAAAGTAATGTGCTTGACTTTTCACTCTTCTCCAGGCAATTAGGGATGGACAATAAATGCTGAGTCTCACCAGCAACTCCCAAATCCCATGAATAAATAAAAAGAAATGAAAGATGTCCAGTGCTATCATCTCCCCACGTAATCTGCTATCACTCCGAGCTGTTTAGACCTCTTTCCTCTAGCCATTTCTACACAAACCACCTTGAGATGGAAATATATCACTTTTCCTCTAGTGTTGCTAAATCCTGGAACACCCTCCCTAGCAGCATTGTGGGTCTATCTACAGCACATGGACTGCAGCGGTTCAAGAAGGCAGCTGACCCCCACCTTCTCAAGGGACAGCTAGGGATGGGCAATAAATGCTGGCCCAGCCAGCGATGCCCAGCTCTACTAAATGAATGAACAAAACAAAATAACACAAATTAAAGTAATGTAGATGTAAATTGAAAACACGCAATACCGAGAGTCAGAAAATCGTCATTTGGAAGACTCATTCCCTTTTATTGAAGCATCAGAAGTATTTAATTTACACTCAAATATTCTTCAAATAATATTTACAGGGGGCTAAGAGTCGGGGGGGGTGGGGTTGCGGGGTGGGGGGACATGTATAAAGTGAAAATGATAGGTACCAGGATTGTAAGTTAATTTCCAAGAAGGGAGTGAGGATGATATATCGCTTTATCCGAAGTGAGAGCAAAGGCAGATTTATATTTGATTCAGGAGACATGAAGTGCAGCTCGGTCCGGTCTTCACGAGAGATCCACTTGCTTTCCGGCAAAGGGAATTCAATCGCGATCTGGAGCAGGGTTTGCAGTAGCTTCTCCACTCGGCTACCTGCGGTGCTGAGGTCAATTGCAGCGTCCACTATGATGTCAGGGAGGTGTGGCTCAATCAGGGCCACTCTGACCATGATACAAGAC
>NC_063368.1:18141440-18150611 GCF_021869965.1 Rhincodon typus
CCCCGACCCCCCCGGAGATTTGAGCACCTACTCCAGAGTGACACTCCCAGCAAGGGAGTGCTGCACTGTTGGAGGTGCTGTCTTTCAGGTGAGGCCTTATAGTGAGCATCCATCCCAGTGTTCAGGGCACTCTTTCAAAGGGGAGCCTGGGAGTTATTCCCGGAGTTGTATATCTCAACCAACATCGCAAAAATAGAATACGGTTTACTGTGTGTACCTAGGTACCTGACAGCGGAGATGGTGGCGTGCCAGCTGTGGTGGTGTGTGGGGAACATGGGGCATCTGAGTGTTCGCAGACTGAGGGATGGACTTTGTTTTTCTGGTGGCGGAGGCTGGGGAGTGATCCAGACGTTTCCTTTTCTTTTGTTTGTTCCTTTTAATTCCACTTCTGTTTTTAATCCTGTCTTTTTGTACACTGCAGAATGGCGACTTCCCACTTTCCACTGTACTCCTGTCATCGTCGTCGTCATCACCATCACTGACGCTCCCACGCAGATGAGGATAATTCTCTTCCACTCCCTGTGTGAGTCTGTATGTGGCTGTACAGATCGATGTGGCTACCGCAGGCTCTGTTACACTAGGGGCAGAGGGTGGTTACAGGAAAGGGTGGGTGGGGTATCACTCCTTACGCTGTTATTGCCCAGCTTCCGTTTTTTCCCAATGGTGAGTTTCGAGGTGCCCAACATCTTCCCCGATGCTCCTCTTCCACTTTGGATGGACTTGGGCCAGCGATTCCCAGGTGTCCATGGGAATGCTGCACTTCGCCAGTGAGGCCTTGAGGGTATCTCTGAACCACTTCCTCTGTCCTCTTGCTGTTTCGGAACTGGGAGTAGAGCACCTGCTTGGGGGAGTCTCGTCGGTCATGTGGACGACATGCCCGGCCCATTGCAGCCAATCAAGGGCGGGGTCAGTGCCTCAATGCTGGGGATGTTGGCCTGGTCGAGGACACTGGGGTTAGTGAGTATTTATTCCCAGTGCATTCACAGGATCTTGCACAGGCAGCGTTGGTGGTACTGCTGCTTCTGTACACCTGACAATAAAATCTAAATCTAAATTGGTTTCCCCGTTTCCTACATTATATCACTTTAGAAAACATACGCTATTGGTTGTAAAGTGTTTTGGAATGTCCTGAGGTTGCAAAAGGCACCACAGAAAGTTTGCTCTTTTCTGGATTGCTGAGTGTGATCAGCAAATGGCCCAGGTCTCAGGATCATCTCTGGGAGCTCCACCGCTCTCCATCGCTTCATACCAATACAGGGGTCATTTACAGTTGGAGGGGGCACCTGTGCAGACCTGGAACATTCCACGTCAACCCCCCTTGGCCAAATTTTCAAGCTTGTTTTTGGCGCAGATGTTGTTAGATCTGTGGTGTCTCACCAACCTCCCCTGTTGTGATCTCCAATCTCCAGTACTATTTACATTTCTTTTTCAACCTATTGCCTGTGGCAACAGGATCCTCCTCTCTTGATTGGACGAGAACTGGCCAATCAAAAAGGAAGATACAAAATTCTGACATCCTCTTGTCAGGCATTGTTGATCAAAGGGCTACCCAATGAAATGTCCAGGTCGTGACCTCTGCTACTGACCAATGAAAGGGCTTGCCAGTGAACTATCCAGGTCTTGACCTCTGCTGCTGGCCCATCCCACATTTGAATTTTGGAATCAGCATTGCTCATTCATGTCCTCTGTTGTTGCTGGTGGCAGCTGCTGCTGGGATCCTAAAGGGAAAACAAATGAATAATTTACTCAGAGATAGTAAGAATTGCAGATACTGGACTCAGAGATAAAACAGTGTGGAGCTGGAGGAACACAGCAGGCCAGGGAGCATCTGAGGAGCAGGAAAGTTGATATTTAGGGTTGGGATCCTTCTTCAGAAATAAGGAAGGGGGAAGGGAGCTCTGAATAAATCAAGAGGAGGACGGGTAGATCTTGGGAAGGTAGGTGGGATGGTGATAGGTGAGTGCAGGTAGGCAGTGGTGGGGATTGGTCAGTGAGGTGGGAGGAGCGGATTAGGTGGGAGAGAAGATGGACAGGTTGTGTCAGGTCAAGGAGGTGGGGATGAGAGGGAGGTTTGGACATGGGATGAGGCCGGGGCTGGGGAGATTTTGAAACTGGTAAAGTCCACGCTTAGGCCATTGGGCTGTGGGCTCCTGAGGCAGAACTGCTCCTCCAGTTTGTGGGTGGTATCGTTGTGACACTGGAGGAGGCCCAGGATGGACGTGTCGTCCAGGGAGTGGGAGGGGGAGTTGAAATGGTTCGCGACTGGAAGGTGTTGTCGTTTGTCACGAACAGAGCGCAGGTGCTGTACAAAACAGCCTCTGAGCCTCCGCTTGGTCTCACCGATGTAGAGGAGGCCACATCGGGAGCAGCGGATGCAGTAGACCACATTGATGGATGTGGAGGTGAACCCCCTGTCTGATCTGAAAGGTTTGTTTGGTGCTTTGGATGGAGGTGAGGGGGAAGATGTAGGGACAGGTATAGCACTTCCTGCGGTTGCAGGGAAAGGTGCCAGAGGTGTTGGGACTAGTGGGGAATGTAGTAGGATGAGGGAGTTGCAGAGAGAGCGGGCCTTACGGAAGGCAGATAGGGGTGGGGAGGGAAATATATCCTTAGTTGTGGAGTCGGATTGCAGGTGGCGGAAGTGGTGGAGAATGATACATTGGAGACGGAGGTTGATGGGATGGTACGGGAGGAGGCCATTCAATCCATCAGCCTGTTCTGCCATTCAATTAAATTGTGGCTGATCTGTCACGTAACCCCGTCAATCGCTTGGTTCCATAACCCTTGCTAATCTTAGAGTCATAGAGAGGTACAGCATGGAAACAGACCCTTCGGTCCAACTCTCCATGCTGTCTAGATATCCTAAATTAATCTGGTCCCATTTGCCAGCATTTGGCCCATATCCCCCTACACATAGACCCATCCAAATGCCTTTTAAATGAGGTTGTTGACTTGCTCGCCGAGCTGGCTTGTATTCGTTCAGACGTTTTGTCACCATGCTATGTAACATCATCAGTGAGGCCTCTGATGAAGCAACATTGTTCTACTCTGCTTGGAACTTATACTGTCAGGTGTCTTATGGTGAGTTGTGTCATTTCCGGTTATTTTTTACATGGGTTTGTATATGGGGTCTAACTCCACATGTTTGTTAATTGTATTACAGGTTGAAAACCAGGCCTCTAGGAATTCCTGTGCGTGTTCCTAAAGGCCTGTTTTCAACCCGTAATGCAATTAACAAACATGGAATTAGACCCCATATACAAACTCATGCAAAAAATAACCGGAAATGACACAACCCAACCTCTCAGGCCGAGCATTATAAATTTCAAGTGGAGTAGAACAACATCTCTTCATCAGAGGCCTCACTGATGATGTTACCGAGCATGGTGATGAAATGTCTGAACGAAACCAAGCCAGCTCGGCGAGCAAGTCGACGACCTCAACCACAACCCGAACTACAAATCTTCAAAAGAACCTTAAATGCTTTTAAACGTTGTAATTGTACCAGTCTCCACCACTTCCTCAGGCAGCTCGTTCCATACACGCACCACCCTCTGTTGCCTATTAGGGCCTCTTTATATCTTTTCCTTCTGACCTTAAACCAATGCCCTCTCGTTTTGGATCCCCCACCCTGGGGAAAAGACCTTGGCTATTTACCCTATCCATGCCCCTCATGATTTTATAAACCTCTATATGGTTACCCCTCAGCCTCCAATGCTCGAAGGAAAATAGCCCCAGCCTATTCAGCCTCTCCCTATGTCACAAACCCTCCACCCCTGGCAACATCCTTGTAAATCCTTTCTGAAACCTTTCTAGTTTCACAACATCCTTCCTATAGGAGGGTGACCAGAATTGCACGCAATATTCCAAAAGTGGCTGAACAATGTCCTGTACGGCTGCAACACGACCTCCCAACTACTGTAAGAATGCACTGACCAATAAAAAACCTAAAAATCTTGCTGTTGAGGTTTTCAAATGACCCCCAATATCTTTTTGGGTGGGGGATAATTCCAGATTTCTGCTCCCCTCTGTGTTGAGGAAGTGCTTTCTGATATCACACTTGAACAGCTTGGCTTGTGTTTAAAGATTATACCCCACCCCCTCCTCGTTCTGGGCTCCCAACCCCTAGAGCGTATAGTTATCCAAAAAACACAAAGTGCAGGAGAAAGTCAGCATGTCTGGCACTATCCAGGGAGTGAGAAAATCAGAGGTAATGCGTTGAGTCAGATCTGAAGAGGAGTCATGCTCAGACTTGAAATGTTAACTGTTTCTCTCTCTCACCAGAGATGCTGCCAGACCTGTTGAATTTCTCCAGCATTCTCTGTGTTTGTTTCAGATTTCCAGCATCCACAGAGTTTTATCTTGATCTGAGCGGAAGTAGTTTCCTGCTATCCACCTCATTAACTCCTTCGATCAGCTTGAAGTCTTGGCTTAAGATAACTCCTTCAGCTTCTTAACTGCATCAGAATAAATGTGGTAAACAAACCCTGTAAAAGATGTGGCACGGTGGCTCAATGGTTAGCACTGCTGCCTTACAGCACCAGGGACCTGGGTTCAATTCCACCCTCAGGCAATTGTCTATGTGGAGTTTGCACATTCTCCCCATGTCAGCATGGGTTTCCTCCCACAGTCCAAACTTGTGCAGGTTAGGGTGGATTGGCCACGCTAAATTGTCCATAGTGTCCAGGGATGTGTATGTTAGGTCAATTAGCCATGGGAAATGGAGGGAATGGGTCTGGGTAGGATGCTCTCTGGAGGGTCAGTGTGGACTTGATGGGCCAAATGGCCTGCTTCCACACTGTATGGGTTCTATGATGATTATGCCATTTCAAAGACTATGTACAAAGAATATCCATTAAACTTTTCTTAGACCACACAAGAGCACTCTAGAGAAGTCATATTTCATTCAAGGATATATAGGTACTGGAAGGTTCTTGTGACTGGGTCCCTACCACTGAGGCAGGAGGCCTGGGTTCAAGTCCCACCTCCCCAGAGGTGTGTAATAACATCTCTGACCTGGTTAATTAGGAAAATGTATGATAGAGGCACTGAAGAAGAGACTGAACAGACTTATAAGGTTGATTCCAGAACTGGGGTGGGGCTCTTTTCTCTAGAAAAGGGAAGCTGACTTAAAAGCACTCTTTGGAATTATGATTCCAGAGGCCAGCTGTTGTGAATTTGTTTATCACCGTCAGGAGAATAGAAGTATGCTTCTTGGAAAAGACAGTGAGTAATAAAATCCAGCAGGGAGCTCAAAACCTCTGAGAGAATGGTAAGAATGCACAATCACTGGATAATATGAAAATCAAGACCAAACAACTGCAGATGGTGGATTATTGGAAACAAGAAACAGAAGTTGCTAGAAAAGCTCAGCAGGTCTGGCAGCATCTGTGGAAAGGTAATGTTTCAGGTCCGGTACCCTTCTTCAGAACGGATTGTTGCTGGGAAAAGATTGGTATATATGCTGAAGATGGGGTGGGAGGAATGGGAAGGGGTAAACAATAGGTGGAAATGGAGCACAAAGAGAGAGAAAACAGTTGGATAGACAAAGGAGTGGGTTAAGGTTAGTGTGGGGGAATGAACAGCTGTTAATGGGGACCATTAGTGGCTGACAATGGGTTCACAGATCATAGAATCCCTACAGTGTGGAAACAGGCCCTTCGGCCCAACAAGTCCACACTGACCCTTGGTGCATCCCACCCACACCCATCCCCTATAACCTAATCTACACATCCCTGAACACCATGGGGCAATTTAGCATGGCCAATCCACCCTAACCTGCACATCTTTGGACTGTGGGAGGAAACTGGAGCACCTGGAGGAAACCCCCACAGACGTGGGGAGAATGTGCAAACTCCACACAGACAGTTGCCCGAGGGTGGAATTGAACCCAGGTCCCTGGTGCTGTGAGGCACCAGTGCTAACCACTGAGCCACCGTGCTAATGCCCCATTGTGTGTGGTAGCAGCCCATGTGATGTGGGGCTTGGGGTAAGGTCATGGGAGAAGATGCTCAGGCCCTAAAATTGTTGAACTCAATGTTAAATCCAGAAAGCTGCAGCGTTCCCAAGCGGAAAATGAGGGACTGTCCTTCCAGCTTGTGCTGAGCTTCATCGGAGCACTGCAGCAAGCCCAAGACAGGGATGTCGGCCAGGGAACAGGGTGGTGTTTTGAAGTGGCAGGCGACTGGAAGCTCAGGGTTAATTTTGTGGACAGAATGTCTGCGAAGCAGTCTGTGCTTTGTGTAGAGGAGACCACACTGTTAGCGGTGAATACAGTAGACCAGACTGAGCGAAGTGCAGATAAATCACTGCTTCACCTGGAAGGTGTGTCTGGGACCTTGGATAGTGAGGAGGGAGGAAGTAAACGGCAGGTGTATATGTACAGGCAGGATAATATGTAGATGTGTTGAAGGTGCCGAATGAGCAGATAAAGGAGAGAGGAAGGGAGGGATATGTTGGCAGGATGAGATGAGTTATGTTGGGGGAAGATGGGCCAATTATTCCAAATGCTTCTGTGCTAAACACATGCAGCCTGCTGTACTGTCAATGCAACAACAAAAAACACATGCATTTATATGTGTTTATATGCATTTATTTCTATGCATTTATATGGCGGCTTTCAGAGAAAGACCCTGCAGGGAGATTGACAGGAGCATTGCAGGGCAAAGCTGACACTGTGCCAAAGCAGGAGACACAAAGACAGGCATCTGAAAGTGTGGTCAGAGAGTTTGTTTTTGGTAAAGTGTGGCAGATTGGCAGAGAAGGGATTTTGGAATTAGGCCAGAATTTGATCAGGTTAAGGTGCAGTGATTGTAATGAGGTCAGCCAGCTAGACTTTACTGAATGCGAGTTCCCTGAGTATTGTGTCCAGTTCTGGTTGCCAGTTACAGCAAAGATATTATTAAGTCGGAGAGGGCTCAGAAAAGATTTACCAGGATGTTGCTGGGAATGGAGGGTTTGAGTTAGGCTGGATAGGCTGGGGCTTTTTTCACTGGAGTGTAGGAGGTTGAGGAGTGACCTTATAGAGGTTTATAAAATCATGAGGGGTATAGATAAGGTGAATAGCAGGTATCTTTTCTCAAGGGTGGGTGTGGGGGTGGGGCGGTTTCAAAACCTGGGGCATATTTTTAACATGAGAGGAGATAGATTTTTTAAAATAAAGCAGAATGGGCAATTTATCTTACACAGAGAGAGTGGTTCGTGTGTGGAATGAACTTCCAGAGGAAGTGATGGATGCAGGTATAGTGACAATGTTTAAAGACATTTAGGTAAGTGCATGAATAAGAAATGTTTGGAAGTAAATGGCCAAGTGCAGGCAGGCAGGCACGAGTTTAGTTTGAGATTATGGCTAGCATGGACTGGTTGAACCAAAGGGTCTGTTTCCATGATGTATGACTCTATGACTGGGGCTGTTAATCTGGTCCTTTTAGGGACTCCTGGCTGATATAAGGAGTGAGTGTCAGGGATATTGACCCATTGAATGGCTGGCTCAGTGAGAGGCAGTGATGTTGGCAAAGGCTACACAATTGTAAAGGAAGGCTGATTAGTAATGGGACGCTGGCCTCTGAGGAGGTATTTCAATGGGATGGGAGGTAGTCGCAAATTTTGGGTTCCGTGCCCAACAGGACGAAGGAAGAAAGAAATTGACAACAGATTGTGGATCGCCCCTCACCGCTGTGCCCACCTGTCACCCAATCTCGTTCCCCACCAACTCTGCCCCATATCAGACTGACGGCTCCTCTGCGGGTTCCATACGTACCACATTTCTCCCCAGAGGAAGATCCATTCACCTCCGAATTCACTCTCGAAAGCATGGTTGGGTTGACGGAATAAACCCGACTTCGGGGCAATGGCTGAGGCAGTTGGTTCCACTCAACCTGGTAGCAGCGAGGTTGAGGGGGCGTCATTTCAGCAGTGGTCCTCTGTAGTTCCCTGACTGGGCCCCCAGGAACTCCCTGCTGGGCGACCGCTTTGGAATAGGTTGAATCCATGCTGGAAGCTCGCTGGTGGATGTGAGGGACAGGAGGAGGGGGCATGGATGGTGCCCGCGCTGAGCCTGTAGTGGCTCGCCGAATGGTGATGGCTTTGTCATCTGCTGGCGCTGAGAGGGCAGCTCCAGCAGGAGAGTTCATTGATAAGCCCCAGGCAGGATCGGTGCTGACTCTGCGGGTGAGACCTCCTTTCTCATCCACTGGCAGGGTTAAGGGGGCACACATGGGGCTCGATGTCCATGGCAGGTTGGCTTTCGGTTGCTGTGGTGGAGGGAAGTTTGGCCGTGTTAGAGCTGGTTTCTTTGCTGTAAAAGGAGAAAAAGAGAAAGTTATTCATTTCAGCGTGTGGCCTCCTTCCCTGAAGGTCTGCACTTTCACTAGAAATGGGGTTCACTGGAATCTGTCCTGACAGTAAACATATACACACATACCAGTTCTCTCACACACACACCTCACTATTTACACTCACACACTCTTCTTGCACATGGTGTTCACACACATACACTTTCTCTTCAGACTCCCATTGAACAAACACACACACACATACAGAACACAATGAAATGTTTCATGCACAAACATGTGTTGAATACATAGATACACACACAGTCTTCACATTCTATACACCCACTATTCCACACACACAACACGAGCAAACAAGGTACATAGAATCCCTGCAGTGTGGAAGCAGGCCCATTCAGCCCATCAAGTCCACACCAACCCTCTGAATATCATCCCATTCAGAGCCACCTCTGTAACCAATAACCCTGCACTTCCCATGACCAACCCCCCTACTCTGCACATATTTGGACTGTGGAAGGAAACTGGAGCACTCAGAGGAAACCCACGCAGACACAGGGAGAATGTGTAAATTCCACACAGACAGTCACCTGAGGGTGGAATTGAACCCAGGTCCCTAGCGTTGTGAGGCAGCAATGCTAACCACTGAACCACCATGCCACATAAGCACAGTCATTCTGATGACCTGGTATTATGCGCACACCCCCTCAAACACACTCACGCACCCTCACACACACACACACTCACTCTCACACAAACTGAATCCCTCTCACACACTCACTCACTCGCTCAAACTGAATCACCCTCACACACACTCACTGTCACACGCTCACTCACACTCACAAAAACTGAATCCCTCTCACACACACTCACTCACACACTC
>NC_063368.1:18150621-18162604 GCF_021869965.1 Rhincodon typus
CACTCACAAAAACTGAATCCCTCTCACACACACTCACTCACACACTCGCACAAACTGAATCACCCTCACACACACTCACTGTCACACACTCACTGACACTCACACAAACTGAATCCCTCTCACACACTCACTCACTCGCACAAACTGAATCACCCTCACACACACTCACTCTCGCACACTCACACAAACTGAATCACCCTCACACACACTCACTCTCACACACTCACACAAACTGAATCACCCTCACACACACTCACTCTCACACACTCACACAAACTGAATCACCCTCACACACTCACTCACACACACTCACACAAACTGAATCACCCTCACACACACTCTCACACAAACTGAATCACCCTCACACACACTCACTCTCACACCCTCACACAAACTGAATCACCCTCACACAAACTGAATCACTCTCACTCACTCTCACACCCTCACACAAACTGAATCACTCTCACTCACTCTCACACAAACTGAATCACTCCCACTCACTCTCACACAAACTGAATCACTCCCACACACACTCACTCACTCTCACATACACTCCCACACTCACTCTCAAATACACTCCCACACTCACTTTCATACTTATACACTCCCACACAATTAAAACCTTCTAACTGATTAAAGATTGAACAACATTTTAAGTTTGTTTAATACATCCTCATCAGTGGTGTGAACCTTTGATCTTTTACTTATAAATTCTGTATCCAATATCTCTCTCACTAACACCCGAAGAGGGATCAAGACTCCGAAAGCTTGTGTTTTCAAATAAACCTGTTGGACCATAACCTGATGTCGTGTGATTTCTGACCTTGTCCGCTCTCACATTCATACAGTCACAAACTCACTCTAACACTCCCATACTCACTCTCACACACATACACACACACACACACACACGCTCACTCTCACACTCATACATGCGGACGCTCACTCTCACACTCAAACACTCACTATCAAACTCGTACATGCACACACTCACTCTCACACTCATAGACGCACACACTCACTCTCACACTCATACACACACTCATACACACACTCAATCTCACACTCATACACTTCCGCTCTCACACTCATACCCTCCCGCGCTCACTCTCACACTCAGACACTCCCACACTCACACTCATACACTCCCACGCTCACTCTCACACTCATACACACGCATGCTCACTTTCACACTCATACATTCCTGCACTCACTCTCACACTCATACATTCCCGCACTCAATCTCACACTCGTACACTTCTGCTCTCACACTCATACATTCCCGCACTCACTCTCACACTCATACCCTCCCGCGCTCACTCTCACACTCATACACATGCACACTCAATCTCACATACTGTCATAAATAACCTGATCCACACTCTCACAGAATCGTACTGCATGTCTGGAGACCATTTAGCTTCGAACCATCTCTATAACCCTGCTGTGCCCTCTAGTTGCCCCAAGATCCTGCAGACCTCCCCCTTCCCAGGACGTAAGCAATTTTATTCCAGCCAAAACATGGAGTAGGTCTCAGTTAAAGCTCACTGTCCCTTGATGTTGTGCCACACAAACTCCTCAAACCTTGTGCAGGAGCTTTCTCCAGAAGTGGATGCAAATCCAGAAAGAAGGCAATCTCCCATCCCTCCACCGTTCCCACCTCACGCACATCAAATTATTTTGAAAAGTCCTTGTTCCGATTTCGCTCTGGCCTACCCTTTTTCCCTGAGTGACTGGGTGACTTGCTGATGGTGGTGACAGTCAGGCTGGATCCAGTCACTGCTGGACTTGCCTCCACTATGCTTGGCTCGTTGCTGGAGGTGGAGGGAGTTGACACTGGTGGTGGAATGGAGGGATTCTCCTCGTTCACACACCTGGGGAAAAGAAGCAGGCTGGAGGTGAACTGTGACCCTGTTGGGAAAGATCCCATTCAGACTGATCGAAAGGATGATTGTGGAGTCTTCCTGTGCGGAGGTGATCACCACAATTCTTCAATTGCAACAGTCACTTCAAAAAGCATTTATGCAGTTGTAAAGAGCTCTGGAACATCGGCAAGGTGCTATATCAATGTAAATTCTTCTTTCTTTCTGTGCCTTCCAGACATTTTCTTAATTCACTGGCCTAAATTTGGCAACACACCACCAAATGGCAGAAATGAATATGCAAAATACAACTCAAGGACAATTTTATCCCAATGAAAGGTTGACAGGAACACTCTCCAATTGGGAACACTTTGGAACAAGTTTAAAACAAGAGACAAAACTCTAACCAAATTAAAAAAAAGTGTATTTTATTGCAGCCTTTGTACACTGCATGTGGAGTGATTCAATCAGGGATATAGGGATCATGTAACAAATACTCTTACACTAGAATCCTTGATATATATTGCATTCTGTAACAATCTTTTTATCAACAGGATGAAGAAAGCCAGCAAACTCCATCTTATGAATGATTTAAAAGGGACCTAAGGGGCAACATTTTCATTCAGAGGGTGGTGCATGTATGGAACGAGCTGCCAGAGGATGTGGTGGAGGCTGGTACAATTACAATATTTAAAAGGCACCTGGATGGGTACCTGAATAGTAAGGGTTTAGAGGGATATGGACCAAATACTGGCAAATGGGACTAGGTCAGATTGGGATGTCTGGAGTTGGACTGAAGGGTCTGTTTCCGTATGAAAAGGTTAACTCTGCTTGTCTCTCCATTGATGCTGCCAGACCTGCTGAGTCTTCCCGTCAATTTGTGTTTCTAAGGTCAAATTGTTGAACGATTTCAAGAGGGAGAGTTAGATATAGTTCTTAGGGCTAAAGGAATCGAGGATATGGGAGAGAAAGTGGGAACGGGAATGAGTTATATAATCAGCCATTATCATATTGAATGGCCTACTCCTGCTCTTAGTTTCTCTGTTTCAGTCAATCCGTGCCTGTTTCAAAAAGAAAGTTCAGTTTCTCTCCACACAGTCAACCACATCAACACCTTGCATTTATATAGCACCGTTAACTTCTCAAAGTGCTTTGCATAATAAATGAATAAGAAGGTGGTGTGAGGGTGAGTGACTAAAAGCTTGAACAACGAGGCAGATTAAAAGAAATATCTGAAATTCAGAGAGCAGGGGAGAGGTTGAAGGAGATAATCCCTGAGTTGAGGGTGTGGGAGGCCAACGGCATGGACACATGGAAGATGGAGAGACATAAAACTGGAGATGTGCAAGTTAAATTCAGATGAACTTACTCTTCCCTTTGTGTTGTGATGTCTTTAACAGGGGCAGGGCTGATCTGAGCCTGCTCTGTCGAGGTGTTCTCTGGTTTTGGTGATGCACAGGTGGAGGACTGGAAATTCGGCCCAAACTTTCCAGACACGCTGAAATCTAAGTCTGTGACAGAACAATCACAATGTCAACAATTACTGGAGACCAGAGCTAACACTCACTCAATGTCGAGCAGTCTACCTCATCCCAATGGATTGCACCATTAACTGTGTTAGCAATACCTTTGTAAACAGTCAGACACACAGGAACTCTTCAGGAAATACTGACACAATACACACCCTGTCCCCGCACCGGACCCCCTGTAAATACTGACACACTCCCCACCTCGGGGACCCCCTGTAAATACTGACACACTCGCCCCGGGGACCCCCCTGTAAATACTGACACACTCCCCCCGGGGACCCCCTGTAAATATTGACACATACTGCTATTATTAACATGTTCTCTGGGGATTCCCATTAAATACTGACATACCACTGGGAGCTCGCTATAAGCAGCGACAGACTCCCAGAGCCACCTCATCACAGGGTAGTACACATTGTGTAAATAGTGACAAGCTGCTGCAGATCCTCGGTAAACACTGACACTCATTTCTTCGGGAGTGGTACAGGGAAATAGGAGAACATCAGGTGTGAAGTGCTTGCCTGACAGCCTTGGACTGTGTTCAGGGTGAGGACACCAATCTGTTTGAGTACATCAGTTGCCCAGAATAGGAAAGACCTGTTTCTACTTCCTTCAGATTCCATGGTGAGTGAGTGAGGCAATGCGACAGAATTATCACCCAGTCTTGTCATCAGCAAACTCAAATCCCCCCGTTCCCCTCCCTGTGACTGTCAGTGATATCTGTTTGAGAGCAGTCAGCAGGTGGCACTGTCTCACAGAATTACACACCATTCTCAATCACTGCATTAAAATGGGAATTTGGGTTCAGACTGGACCAGGGGAACACAAATCCAGAGAGGCTGGGGAAGGAGCTTTACAATCCACGGCAGTACCTGTGGAGGGGTTCACTACACTGTTCCCCCATCAAACACTCCCCAGGACAGGGACAGCTCCGTCTACACTGCCCCCCATCAAACACTCCCCAGCTCAGGGACAGCACGGGATTAGATAGAGTAAAGCATCCTCTACACTGTCCCCATTAAACACTCCCAGGACAGGGACAGCACAGTGTTAGATACAGAGTAAAGCTCACTCTACACTGTCCCCCATTAAACACTCCCAGGACAGGGACAGCATGGGGTTAGATACAGAGTAAAGCTGCCTCTACACTGTCTCCATCAGACATTCCCAGGACAGGGACAGCATGGGGTTAGATAATGAGTAAATGCAGCTCTCCTATAATTCTGTTATTGGTCCATCTCACAGTCTCCATGGCCAGTGGGAAAGCCAGCTGCTTTCTGAATACTCAACTGTCATTCCCTGGAGACCCCCAGGTGATTGGTGCCTGGGTACCTGTGCCAATAAGACCATAAGGTAAATAGGTCATTTGGCTCTTTCAATGAGATTGTGGCTGATCTGAAAATCTTCAGTTCCATTTTCTTGCCTTTTCCCCATGACCCTCGATTCCCTTGCTGATTAAAAATCTGTCTATCCCAGCCTTGGATATACTTAATGACCCAGTCTCCACAGCCCTCTGTGGTAAAGAATTGCACAGATTCACTACCGAGAGAAGATATTCCTCCTTGTTTCTGCCTTAAATATGAGATTCCTTATTCTGAGATGGTGCACTCTGGTCCTAGTCTGTCTCACAAGGGGAACCATCCTCTCCACATCTACCCTGTCAAGCCATTAAGGAATCTTACATCACAGATAGCCTACAGTGTGAAAACAGGCCCTTTGGCCCAACAAGTCCACACCACCCCTCAGAGCATCCCACCCAGAGCCATCCCCCTAATCTACATATCCCTGAACATTTTGGGCAATCTAGCACAACCAATCCACCTAGCCTGCACATCTTTGGACTATGGGAGGAAACCAGAGCAAACCCATACAGACACGGGTAGAATGTGCAAACTCCACACAGACAGTCATCTGAGGGTGGAATCGAACCCAGGACCCTGGCGCTTTGAGGCAGCAGTGCTAACCACTGAGCCACTGTGCTGCCCCATGTATTTCAATAAGGGCATCGCTCATTCTTCTAAACTCTAATGAGTACAGGCCCAATCTAACCAGCCTCTCTTCAATAAGACAGTCCCTCCATATCTGATATCAGCCGAGTGAACCTACTCTGGACTGCCCCCAATGCAGCCTCTGTTTCCTTGGGTAATTGGTCCAAACCTGTTTGCAGTAATCCTCCTCTGGCCCGACTGCGCCAAGAACTTAGCAAAACCTCCTCACCGTATACTTCATTCCACAGAGTCATAGAGTCCCTACAGTGCAGGTAGAGGACGTTTGGCCCGTCGAGTCCTCACTGACCCTCCAAAGAGCATCCCACCCCATCCCCAACGCCCCGCATTTACATGGCTAATTCCCCTGGCCTTCACATTCCTTTCGAACTAAAAGGCATTCATTTCGGAAAGGGGCGCTGGTGCAGAGGGGCGTGAGGGTGGGGGGACGGGGGATGCGTGGAGATAGATCCTGAGGGAATCTCATGGAGGTGAGCAGCGAGAGCCTTTACCTTCTGGGAAGATGCTGTGCGCGTTCTGGATGATGGGCTCCATGACTGTGACAACTTGGACGGAAGAGGCTGACGCCATGTCCATCAGCGATACTTTCCTGCAGCAAGACAAGAAGGCCGAGGGTCGTTTTTCTTCTCTTGGACTCTAAAAGATTTCACGTGCGCAATCCCGTCCTCCTGCACAGAATAGCTCGCACCTTCATCTTAAACAGAAGCTTGGCCGCTTCCTCATTAAGGAAGGACGCGCACCTCTGAGGGCAGCCCAACTGTCACAGTGTGTGGCAGCTAGCCTATGCACAGCAAGATCCCATAACCAGTTAGCTGGCAATGACCCAGGCGATCTGTTTTTGCTTGAAAGCAGTTACTGGTTGAGGGGAAATCGTTGGCTCGGGATACAAGTAATTTCTCCCCAGTTCTTCTTCAGATCAGTGCCACTGGATCCAAGAAAGGCCAGTGGTTTGACCTCTCTCGTGAGTGATGACGTCTCACTGACCCAGGTCCCCCAGTGGGAGTTTCATCCTGGATCCCATTCCCAATTCTCCCAGGTGAATCGCAATCCCAAGAAATTCTGGATCAGATTCAAAGAGAGCGAGTACTGAGCTGTGGGAGACATGTATATTTTGTTTTTTAAAAAATGTATCCATTCATCTGATGTGGGCATCACCAACTAGGCTGACACCCACATCCTGTCAATGATTAAACTGATAAAGGCCAGGCCAGCGTTTATTGCCCATTCCTAATTGCCCAGGAGGTAGTTAAGAGTCAACCACATTGCTGTGGGTCTGGAGTCACATGTAGGCCAGACCAGGTAAAGATGGCAGTTTCCTTCCCTAAAGCATGACCTAGTGGTATTATCACTGGACTGTTAAGACCCAGGTTCGAATCCCACCACAGCAGATGGTGGAATTTGAATTCAATAAATATCTGGAATTAAGAATCTAATGATGACCATGAATCCATTGTTGATTGTCGGAAAAACCCATCTGGTTCACTAATGCCCTTTAGGGAAGAAAACTGCCATCCTTACCTGGTCTGACCTACATGTGACTCCAGATACACAGCAATGTGGTTGAGTCTGGGTTCAGATTGGACCAAGGGAACGCATGTCCCAGAAAGGCAATAAATGCTGCCCAGCCAGCAATGCCCTCATCCCGTTAATGAATAAAGAGAAAAAAAATGACATTCGTAAACTAGATGGGTTTTTCCAACAATTGGGGTTATGAGTAGACTCTTAATTAGAGACTTTAGGTTTTAAAAACTGAATTCAAAATCCATCATCTGCCATGGCAGGATTTGAACCTGGGTTTCTGGATTAATAGCCTAGCAATAATACTACTAGGCCATTGCATCTCCTCACTGGGTCACAACCTACCGTTGCAGGAAGCTGAAACAAGGGCACAGTCAGGGGCATTATCGATCAGTCGCTGAAACAGGGCGGCCTGGCATGGGGTATGAACACACTAACCAGGAGGGTGAGTAACTTCTGGCCTCAGGTTCAGAAAGATCATGGCGAGTCTGACTACATCACATTCCTGCCTACCATGGGTCACAATAACTTTTCTTTCCCTCTTGAGGTTATTTCATTTATTTTTGGGGGCTTTTTTCTTTCATTGTCACTAACTTATTTGTTAGGGGACACCGTCGCGTATGGTCAGTATCCCGGTTGCAAACAGATTCCATTCACAGTTCGATTTGTACACAAGTCAGAACACAACGCAGGATGCTGTAAAGGAAAACTGAAAGAACTGCAGATGCTGGAAATCAGGAACAAAAACAGAAATTGCTGGAAAAGCTCTGGCAGCGTCTGTGGAGAGAAATCAGAGTTAACGTTTCGGGTCCGGTGATCCTTCCTCAGAACTGATGGTAGCTAGGAAAATGTCGCTTTAAATGCAGAGGATAGGATTGGGGGAGGTGGTAAGGAGTAAACCAGAGTTGGGGATAGAGCCCAAAGAGAGAGAAGAACAGTTGGACAAATAGCCACATGCATAAAGCTATAGGCTATTAAGCAGGAAGTTACAACACTATTTCCTGCATGCTGGATCTCAATCTCAGATTATCCTTAATAACTGACAGTATTCTTTCCAGTACAATCCACTGCGTATTTTCCATTCTGGTTGTGCCTGAACAAATGTAGACCTAAACTAGATATTCCACATTAATCAGCAAGAAATTCATTACCTCAGTGATTTGAAATTTCCTGGAATCCCAGTTTATCAAGTATTGACAGGTTTGAAGTTGGTTTCTCTCTGTCGCAGCCTTCCATTCCCTCTCATGCTTGCAACCTCTGTCTCCCCCCAACCCCCAACACACACCTCCTTGCAGACTCTTTCTACTTTCGTACACCTCTTACAGTGTCTTCTCCCCACTCCCATATCACTCTTGAGCTTCCTTCTACCCATCTCACACCTCTCACAGTCTCTTTGGCCACACCTCACCCTTCTTGGAGACCCCCAGCTCTTCTCACACTTGCCATCCTCTGGCTGACGACTCCCTCCCAGCAGACACAACACCCAGTTTGAATAACGAGCCCTTCTGGCCTTGGCAAAAGACCTTGTATCCCAGCCAATGTCAGCTGACTCCCATCATCCCCACACCTTCCCCGGTTTTGGGAACCCCTGCTCCCAGACCTCTCCCCTCACAGGGAGCTCTCGGTTCCTGGACCCCAGCCCCCGGTGACCTCTTCAATGATCTCTCTAACAGCTCATTGCTCTTCCGACCACAGACTGCTTCATTTCCACATTCGTTGCTGATTGGTTCCTTCACAGCAAACATGGGCGGGATAAGCCAATAACCTTTCAGCCCCTTGCTTCTCAAGAACCTATCTATCTCTGGCTTAAAAGTACTCAAGGACTCTGCTCCCACTGTCTTTTCAGGAAGAGTCCCATCAAATTTTCCTCATCTCTGTCTTAAATGAGTGGCCCCTTATACATGGACGGTAACCTTGTTATAGCCTGAAACTTGGAAGATTGTGCTGTCAATTTGTACCTTTCCATTCAGGTTTGAGAGTACATTCCCTGGAATAAAACAAATCTCCAAATTAATTTT
Organism: Rhincodon typus; assembly: GCF_021869965.1. Classification (NCBI taxonomy): domain Eukaryota; kingdom Metazoa; phylum Chordata; class Chondrichthyes; order Orectolobiformes; family Rhincodontidae; genus Rhincodon; species Rhincodon typus. Next base: position 18,159,555 of record NC_063368.1, read on the forward strand.
GAAAAGAGGCAGAAACATCTGGAAGAACGTATTTCCAATTTCAGTAGGATCAACATTCCGATCACAGGCCTGAGGTAGGAAGACAAAATGGCCACCTCTCTATTGAAGGAAACTGAAGCAACTGCACAGAGGCTCATATCATGTCATGTCATGTCATGTCACCAATACGCCCTTTATTTACATAGGCACAGTACATGGGCTCTGACCACCCAGCTTAGGGCGAGTTCCTAGAATGAGGAGACCATCTGAATCTACTGTTTATATCTGTCAGCCAGGGATCCCTGATTGGCTCAAATTAATGACCCCAATCAAGGATATCGTAGTCAATGAGATCCACCCGGCCCTCGTTCCAATCATTACAATGATGTTGTCGAGCTGACTGCCAAAGCCGGCCAAAGGCGCAAACAGATAACATGACATTTAGTGACCTTTCACCTGACCTCTAACCTACCTTTCATCCCTGGGCCAGAGGAGGTTTGGACCCAGCACGATGGCAATGTTACTTGGACTCATTTTGTTCACTTCCTGATGTTCCGCTAACTTCGCCAAGAACTTGATAAGGTACCTGGTTTAAGAAAGAGGAACGAAAGATTTATCGTCTTTTACCTCAGGTCAAAGTTCTCCCGGCACATCGGGCCAGCAGTCGGCTATTTTGTGCGTGTGAACATTGTTGGTGAGTGCTGTCAGCAATTTTAACCACTTTGGGCATCGCCATCCGACCCAGAGCTGATGTTTTGACAAACACTTACAGAAAATTATTGGAAAGTGAGAAGGAGTCTGAGCATTAGACTGGAGTTCTCCATGGGGAGAGGAATAGACAAGTGACTCTCCTGTGCACAGCCTCCAACATCAAGGGAAGGCGTCTGCTGGAATTCTGGGGTTATCTCACTATTAATATAATCTGATCCCTGCCTTACGATTCTCCTCAAAGCCTGGTTTGTTTGTCCAAGCTTTTTAAGACCTTGTCAAAAATAACCCTTGCAGAAACACCTTGGGATATTTTGTCAAATAAATTTATCAGGGCACTTTTGAACAGTACATTCCAAACCCACAGCCGCTGCCATCTAATTGCAGCTTGGTTAGCTCCATTGGCTGGATGGCTGCTTTGCGATGTAATGCCAACAGCTCGGGCTCAATTCCTGCACCCACCCTCCTTCTCAACCTCTTCCCCTCACTGAGGTGTGGTGACCCTCAGGATAAACCCCCACCAGTTGTGTGTCTCTCTGTAATGTGGGAGCAGCCCTATGGTTTGGTAAGACTATGGCAATTTTATCTTCTTATCCACAAGGACAAGGGCAGCAGATGCATGGGAACACCACCCCCTGCAAGTTCCCCTCCAAGCCCCTCACCATCCTGACTTGGAAATATGTCGTCGTTTCTTCAGTGTCGCCGGGTCAAAATCCTGGAATTCCCTCCATAACAACATTCTGCATGGTTTTTTGTTCTTTTTATTCATTCATGGGATGGGGGCGTCGCTGGCTAGGCAGCATTTATTGCCCATCCCTAATTGCCCAGAGGGCAGTTAAGAGTCAACCACATTGCTGTGGGTCTGGAGTCACATGTGGACCAGACCAGGTAAGGATGGCAGTTTCCTTCCCTAAAAGGCATTAGTGAACCAGATGGGTTTTTCCTGACAATTGACAAAGGGTTCATGGTCACCTTTAGGCTCAGACATTTTTAAAATTGAATTCAAATTCTACCATCTAATGTGGCAGGATTCAAACCCAGGTCCCCTGAACATTACCTGGTTGCCAGGATTAACAGTCCAGCGGTAATACCGCTAGGCCATCCCCACACTCTTAAAAATCACATCACATTAAAACAACTGCAGTGGTTGAAGAAAGCAGCTCACCACCACAGCTTCTGGACTGGGTGGGGAGCTGCAATGAGAGACAGGCAATAAATCCTGGGCCCACCATATCCCTTAAAAGACTTTTAAAAATTAAAGCTGCTTTATAAATGCAAGTTGTTGTCGTTGCACACTTTATGCACAAGCTGAGGTTTTGCCCAGGGACCTAGCACACTAAGTACCAGCAGGAGGTTTACTCAGCCATCAGAATCCTACCTCTCCCCTTCTGCTCCCCCCCCTTATAATCCTTGCATTTGACATTACCGTAAATTATTGTAGGATTCTGGAGGTAGCTTAGCGCAAACTTCTCGCAGTCTCTCAATCTTCTTGGGAAGATCCTTCTCACTGCATAAAGAAACAGTGACAACAATTAGCTTTGGGCCTTGGGCTAGAGTTTCTCCAAACAGTTTGTATTCGTCCCTCTCTGATCAAAATAAAAGGCAACTCCCTCCAACTCTCATTGGAATCATTGTACTTTCTTGGAGTACCCTTTATTTCCATGGAAGTAAAAAAGAAATGCAGCCAGTGCTGGAAATCTGAAATAAAAACAGAAAGTGCTAGAGAAACTCAGCAGGTCTGACAGCATCTGTGGAGAGAGAAACAGAGTTAATTTTTCGAGTCTGGTACGACTCTTCTTCAGATTTAGGGCCCGGATGAATGCTCTGGGAACATGGGCTCAGATCCAACCACTGCACACTATGACATTTAAGTCGGTAGGCACATGACACCAGGTTATAGTCCAACAGGTTTATTTGAAATCATAAGGTTTTGAAATGACTTTACCTGACGAAGGAGCAGTGCTTTGAAAGCTAGTGATTTCAAATAAATCTGTTGCACTGTAACCTGCCGCTGTGTGTCCTCTGACTTTGTCCACCTCAGTCCAACACCAGGTCTTCTACATCATGAAATTTAAGTCCATTAATTAAAGAAAATACCTGAGGGGCTGTTGTGATGCAGTGGTAGTGTCCCTGCCGTTGAACCAGGACACCTGGGTTCAAGTGGGGAGGTGATGGCTTAGTGGTATTACTGCTAGACTGTCAACCGAGAGACTCGGGTAATGTCCTGGGGTAGGGCAGCATCAGAGGAGCAGGAAAGTCGATGTTTTGGGTTTACACCTTTCATCAGGACTTTGTGTTCCTACCGTGTTCCTCCAGCTCCACACTGTATCCTGCTGTGTTCCTCCATCCCCACACTGTACCCT
>NC_063368.1:18162614-18162932 GCF_021869965.1 Rhincodon typus
TTCCTCCATCCCCACACTGTACCCTGCTGTGTTCCTCCATCTCCACATTGAACCCTGCTGTGTTCCTCCAGCTCCACACAGTATCCTGCTGTGTTCCTCCATCGCCACACTGTACCTGCTGTGTTCCTCCAGCTCCACACTGTACCATGCTGTGTTCCTCCAGCTCCACACTGTACCTTGCTGTGTGTCTCCATCTCCACACTGTACCCTGCTGTGTTCCTCCATCTCCACACAGTATCCTGCTGCGTTCCTCCATCTCCACACAGTATCCTGCTGTGTTCCTCCATCTCCACTCTGTACCCTGCTGTGTTCCTCTAT
>NC_063368.1:18187932-18190917 GCF_021869965.1 Rhincodon typus
GAGGGGGGTGGTGGAGGGTTGCTTTTCAGACTGAAGGCTTGTGACCAGTGGTGTGCCACAAAGATCGCTGCTGGGTCCACTGCTTTTTGTCATTTATATAAATGATTTGGATGTGAACAGAAGAGGTATGGTTAGTAAGTTTGCAGATGACACCAAAATTGGAGGTGTAGTGGACAGCTAAGGTTAACTCAGAAGACAATGGGATCTTGATCAGATGGACCAACGGGCCGAGGAGTGGCAGATGGAGTTTAATGTATATTTTGGTGAGGTCATTCAGGGCAGGACTTTTACACTTAATGGCAAGGACATGGGGAGTGTTGATGAACAAAGAGACCTTGGAGTGCCGGTTCATATTTTCTTGAAAGTGGAGTCATAGGTAGATAGGATAATGAAGGAGGCGTTTGGTACACTTGCCTTTATTGGTCAGTGTATTGAGTACCAGAGTTGGGAGGTCATGTTGCGGCTGTACAGGACGTTGGTGAAGTCGGTTTTGGAATACTGTGTGCAATTCTGGTTTCCCTGCTATAGGAACGATGTTGTGAAACTTGAAAGGGTTCAGAAAAGATTTACAAGGATGTTGCCAGTGTTGGAGGGTTTGAGCTATAAGGAGAGGATGAATAGACTGGGGCTATTTTGCCTGGAGCATCGGAGGCTGAGGTGGATAAAATCATGAGGGTCATGGATAGGGAGAATAGACAAGGTCTTTTCCCCCGAGGTAGGGAAGTCCAAAACTAGAGGGCATAGGTTTAAGGTGAGAGGGGAAAGATTTAAACGGGATGTAAGGGGCAACATTTTCATGCAGAGGGTTGTCCGTGCATGGAATGAACTACCAGAGGAAGTGGTGGAGGCTGGTACAATTACAACATTTAAAAGGCATCTGGATGGGAAATGAATAGGAAAAGTTTAGCAGGATGTGAGCCAAATGCTGGCAAATGGGACTAGATTTGTTTATAATATCTGATCAGCATAGATGGGTTGGACCAAAGGGTTTGTTTCCATGTTATACAGCTTGATGACTCAGTGTCAGTGTTTCTCGGTTTGAAAGCAGACCATTCAGAGACACACGATCCAGCTGGTAGTTCGGGCACTGACCTGAGGGACTGGGGCTGGGTCGCACTGTTGGCATCGCAGCATCCAAGGCCTTGAGCGACTTTCGATGGTAATCAGCTTGTGCTTCCATTAACTTCAAAAACAGAGAACGAGATTACATTCCAAGAATACTGTATGTCTGATTGCACCAAGCAGTTTCCTCAGATCATGGTCATAGTCTCTCTCACTCTCTGTATATATGCATATATAAATATTTTATATATATATATATATAATAATATATATACACACATGATGTTAAACATAACTCAAATATTCCAATGTGCTTCGGGGAAATGTTTTCAGACAGAAATAGACCTGAGTCACATGAAGAGATATCAGGACACACAACCAAAAGCTTGACCAAACAGATCTGTTTTAAGGAGAATCTTAAAGGAGGAGAGGTAGAGAGGTTTAGGGAAGGAATATCAGAGCTTAGTAACCCCCAGGCACCTTATGGCACAGCCATTAATGGGGGGACAGAAACTGTTGAGCCTCTTAATTTCACCAAGAGACTAGCAAACAGTTTCTACACCATCTTCTGAACTTACTCTTCTCTTCAATGTTTCATATCCCTCGACAGGACCATTTCTGAAACATTATCTCTTCAAGCTGAAAGGTAGAAGTCTCTCCTTATAACTAATGCCATTGATACAGGAGATCAGCCTCATGGATTGTCTCTGCGACAAAACCAGTGCTTGCAGGCCTTCCCGTGCCTTATTGACTAGAACAGATCATTGTACTCAAAGTGTACTGTAACCGGTGTGGAACTGTATCAATTAATTAATAGGCATTTGTTATTGGAAGATAAATAAAGAGGCATTTATTGACACTGAAGTTTTTAGTATGGTTAGTTATAGAGTCATAGAGGTCTGCAGCATGAAAACAGGCCCTTCAGCCCAACTTGTCCCTGCTGCCGAGTTTTCACAATTTAAAGTATTCCTATTTTCCTGTGTTTGGTCCATATCCCTCCATGCATATTCCATCCATGTCCAAATGTTACTTAAATGATGAGACCATACTCGCTCCCACCACTACCTCTGGCAGCCCATTCCAGACACTCCCCACCCTCTGTGTGAAAGAATTTCCCATCTGGACCCTTTTGTACCTCTCCCCTCTCACCTTAAACCTATGCCCTCTAGTTTTAGACTCCCCCACCCTGGGAAAAAGCTGTCAGCTATCTACATTATCTATGCCTCTCATGATTTTATATACCGCCCCAAGGTCACCCCCTCAGTCTCCTATGCTCCAGGGAAAAGAGTCCTAACCTATCTAACCTCTCAAGCCTTCCAGTCCAGATAGCATCCCAGTAAATCCTTTCTGCATTCTTTCTAGTTTAATAATATCCTTTCTATAGTAGGGTAACTAGAACTGCACGCAGTACTCCAAATGTGGCTGTAATGATTTGTCGATATTTGCTTGTAATGGTTCACTCTGTGAATAAATCTAAACTGAGTAAAGATTGACTTCTGGCCTCCACCTTCACCAAATAGTCATTAGAAGTTTAATAATCAGGGTCAGTACACATCCTGTCACTCTATGGTTTACCACAGGTTTATCTGAGCAGAGAACTTGCAAAAAACGACTGACTCAAATAGTGAATGTCAGCTACTGTGTGACGCTGGTCAGATACAGAAAGCACAATAGATTCCAGTGTAACAAATTCAGTGTAAAAACACCAAGTTTCTAGCAGTGGGTTAGTGCTAAACAAAAACCAAAAGAACTGGGGATGCTGTACATCAGGAACAAAAACAGAAGTTGCTGGAAAAGCTCAGCAGGTCTGGCAGCATCTGTGAAGAAACGAATAAGAGTTAACGTTTCAGGTCCAGTGACCGGTTTCTGAGGAAGGGTCACCAGATCCGAAACGTTAACTCTGTTTTCTCCTCCACAGATGCT
>NC_063368.1:18191017-18196353 GCF_021869965.1 Rhincodon typus
AGACCTGCTGAGCTTTTCCAGCAACTTCTGTTTTTGTTCCTGAGTAAGTTAATGCTGTTAGTTTCATCTTGGCTTCACTATCCAAACCCAAGTCCATCCGTTAACTCCACTTAAGTAATATTTAGATAAGCATGTGAATATCACATACATGGCTATGGGCCAAGTGCTGGAAAAGGGCACTGGAATAGATCGATGTTTGATGACCAGTGCAGACACGATGGGCTGAAGGGCCTCTTTCTGTGCGGTAAAACCTCTGTGACTCTATGACGCCTGAACAAACCATCCAACTGGTGATTCTAAGCTCGAACTCCAGCAATTTATTCTGAATCACCTTCACAAATCTGTAACAGAAACAGAAATTGCTGGAAAATCTCAGCAGGTCTGGCAGCATCTGTGGAGAGAGATCAAAGTTAATGTTTCGGGTCAAGTGACCCTTCCTCAGATCTTTCTCTCCACAGGTGCTACCAGACCTACTGAGCTTTTGGCTCTGATTTACAGCATCTGCTGTTCTTTCGGATTTTATTCATTGATCTTTGTTCTGTTGGTTACTCAAGGTTCAGAATGAGCACTGAGTTGTAGCTGTGTCCGAACAACAACTGGTTTGTTAGAAACTACTGAACCACTTACAATTGAACTGAAGAACATCAGAACTAGGAGCGGGAGTAGGCCATTCAGCCCCTTGAGCCTGCTGCCCCATTCAATACGATTATGGCTGATCTCATCTCAGCTTCAACTCCACTTTCCTGCCTGCTCTCCATAACCTTCAACCCATCACTCATTAGAAATCCGTCTATCTCCTCCTTAAATTTACTCAATGTCTTGGTATCCACTGCACTCTGGGGAAGATAATTCAATGGATTCAAGGCCCTTTGAAAGAAGTACTTCCTCCTCATCTCTCTTTTAAGTCTGCTACCTCTTATCCTAAAACTATGAACCCTCGTTTTTAGATTGCCCAACATGAAGAAACGTCCTCTCTATGTCTACTATGTCAATCCCCTTTAGCATCTTTTATTCATCAATTCGATCTCCTCTCAGTCTTCTAAATTCCAGATGCTATAGCCCTAACTATTCAATCTCTCCTCATATGACAAACCACTCACTTCTAGAATCAATCTAGTGACCCTCCTCTGAACTGCCTCCAGTGTAACTAAATTATGGTGACATGGTGGTTCAGTGGTTAGCACTGCTGCCTCTCAGTTCGATCCCACCCTCGGGCGACTGTCTGAGCGGAGTTTGCACATTGTCCCCGTGTCTGTGTGGGTTTCCTCCGGGTGCTCCGCTTTCCTCCCACACTCCAAAGATGTGCAGGTTAGGGTGGATTGGCCTTGCTAAATTGCCCCATAGAGTCCAGGGATGTGTAGATCAGGTGGGTTATATGGGGATGAGTCTGGGTGGGATGCTCTGAGGGTCATTGTGGACTTGTTGGGCCAAAGGGCCTGTTTCCACACTGTAGGGATTCTATGATCATTTCTCCTCAAGTAAGGGAACCAAAACTGTATGCAATACCTCAGGTATGGTCTCACTAATGCTTGTACATTTGCAGCAACACTTCCTTACTTTTATACTCTATTCTTTTAACAATAAATGCCAACTTAGGCCTTAAATTGCTAAAGCTGTGATCATTCTTTCCTGTCTCTCAATTAATATGATGGGTGTTATTTACCCTGTGCCACACATTAACCCTTACAAACTCTAATGTGACAGAACAAATAGTCATCAGGTGACAAGATTCCTGTCAGTGGTCTGAAGTTCCCTCCTCGCCAGTGAGACGCCCTTCTTGGTCTGCAGCAGCAAGGGGACTAGAACTATGGTTTGATTATGATTCCATTAATGCCTCTCCTTTCAGTTGCCTGCCCTCAGGCTGAGGAGGTGAAGACTCTCAGTCACTCCGATAGGTGGCGGTGGAATAGGGCTTCTGAGCCAGGAGTCTGTTTACTCTGTCTGCTTTTCTTTTTGGCTCTTTATTTTCTTTCTTCTCTTATTTATTTCACTTCTATTTTAATTTACTTACCTCTTGGCGAAGAGCTCAGTCATGGCTATGGGATTGGCGTTGGCGAGTTGGCCCAGAGGCGAGGACTGGAACAGGCCTAGCAGCATGGATTGGAGCAGGCCTAGCAGCATGGATTGAAGTAGGCCTAGCAGCATGGACTGGAGCAGGCTAGCAGCATGCACTGGAGCAGGCCTAGCAGCATGGTTTGGAGCAGGCTAGCAGCATGGATTAGAGCAGGCCTAGCAGCATGGATTGAAGTAGGCCTAGCAGCATGGACTGGAGCAGGCTAGCAGCATGCACTGGAACAGGCCTAGCAGCATGCACTGGAACAGGCCTAGCAGCATGGTTTGGAGCAGGCCTAGCAGCATGGATTGGAGCAGGCCTAGCAGCATGGATTGGAGCAGGCCTAGCAGCATGGACTGGAGCAGGCTAACAGCATGCACTGGAGCAGGCCTAGCAGCATGGTTTGGAGTAGGCCTAGCAGCATGGATTGGAGCAGGCCTAGCAGCATGGATTGGAGTAGGCCTAGCAGCATGGACTGGAGCAGGCTAGCAGCATGGATTGGAGCAGGCTAGCAGCATGGATTGGAGCAGGCCTAGCAGCATGGATTGGAGCAGGCCTAGCAGCATGGACTGGAGCAGGCCTAGCAGCATGGTTTGGAGCCGGCCTAGCAGCACGGATTGGAGCAGGCCTAGCAGCACGGATTGGAGCAGGCCTAGCAGCACGGTTTGGAGCAGGCCTAGCAGCACGGATTGGAGCCGGCCTAGCAGCACGGTTTGGATCAGGACTAGCAGCAGGGATTGGAGCAGGCCTAGCAGCACGGTTTGGAGCAGGCCTAGCAGCACGGATTGGAGCAGGCCTAGCAGCACGGGTTGGAGCAGGCCCAGCAGCACGGATTGGAGCAGGCTCAGCAGCACGGATTGGAGCAGGCCCAGCAGCACGGTTTGGAGCAGGCCCAGCAGCACGGTTTGGAGCAGGCCCAGCAGCACGGATTGGAGCAGGCCCAGCAGCACGGACTCGAGTGGGCCCAGCAGCACGGAAGCAAGTTTGGGCTCAATACAAGACCTGGCGGCATCGGCAGCAGATGTATCGGCGAGGTGGGCCTGAAGTAGACACATGGTAGCAGCAGAGGCAAGTTTGGGCCAGACCTGACAGCATCAGTGGCATCTACGTTGGTGAGGCCCAGCAAGGACAAAGAGTGGCGAGGGTGTTGGTGGGGGTGAGATGGCACTGTAGAGCGGCAGTTTCCATTCCAGCAGCCTCGCAGTGAAGGGGACTCGTACCTGATCACCAGGCCCATGGCAGAGCACTTAACAAGATGGACTGTAAAGTGGGACACTTTATTTCTTAATTTTTCTGCCTTTATATTCTATGTTTTTGTTTATTTTTCTGGGTTTTAACTTAGTGCCGGAGAATGGTGACACTATACAACACTTTTTCACTGTGTTTGTAACACGATACACATGACAATCAATAATCGAATCAAATATCTGGGACATCTCGTTACTTACGGAGTAAAAGTAATTGGAGTATTCCTCTTCCTTGCTGGCAAAGTGATAAAGATCAGCTGCGTATTCATCCTGGAATCAGATAAATGGCCATTAATTTGCCCTCTTTCACTCCCTTTCAGATTACCCCCAGTATTGGGAGGAGGGAGGGGCCAAGTGCCCCTTTTAAACAAATCCAGCTCAATGTGGGGGACGTGAGCGGCCAGCCATTCTGGACCTGAGGAAGACAAGTCGCAATATTTTCTTCACAGCGAGAGACCAGGAGCTAGCGAGAAGTAAAACGGTAATACCTCACTGTGGGGGCATCGGTGTACAAAGGGCTGGGGGGTGAAACTTCAGCCTATAGAGAGGCTCGATACTGCAACAGCCACATTCAGTTCTGGCCACACCACGTTCAGGAAAGGGCTAACTGGGCTATCAATGTAGGTTCACCACCATGGTCCTGGGAATGATTTAGATTGAGAGGGCGCTGGATTTAAACTTGGTTTGTATCGCTTCGAGCTTAAACTTTAAGCAGTGACCTGAAGGTGGTACACAGTGTGGACTCTGTAGGAGTCTATGAGCCAACTCTATAAGGACAAAAGGAACAAATTATTACAGATGCTGAAATCTGTACTGAAAACAAAAAACTGCTGGAAATCACAGCGGGTCAGGCAGCATCTGTGGAGAGAGAGCGAGCTAATGTACATGGCTCCAATGAAGAGTCATGTAGACTCGAAACATTAGCCTGCTCTCTCTCCACGGATGCTGTCTGACCCGCTGTGACCTCCAGCATTGGCTGTTTTCTCTCAGGACAGCACACCTTGCCACTAACACCCCTACCCCCCCTCCCCCCCCCCCCCCGCCCCGTACACCACCCCTCGCCGACCTCCTGGTACCGAATTCCACACGAACCTTACACAGTTCGACTCGTCTCCAGATCTCTTCCACATCTTCCTTCAGCAAGTCCAATTTAGTTGTTGTTGATGGGACAGCAGCTCCCTGGTTGCCTGACTTTGTTGCTTGGCTCAGCCTAGGACAGAGAACGTGGCAGCAAGCCCAGCGTGAGAAACATACACAGGAAACAGAAGCAGTGGTCCATTCTGCCCATCAAGCCCGCCCTGTTGTTCATTACGACCGTGGCTGGTCATCCAGCTCAGTTGCATGTTCGCATTTTCACCCCCGTACCCTTCGATCCCTTTAGCCCTGAGAACTAAACCTAACTTCTTCTTGAAAAGTAAAAACCGAAAGAACTGCGGACGCTGTAGGTCAGGAACAAAAACAGAAGTTGCTGGAAAAGCTCAGCAGGTCTGGCAGCGTCTGTGAAGGAGAAAACAGAGTTAAGGTTTCGGGTCCAGTGACCCTTCCTCAGAACCGGACCCGAAACGTTAACTCTGATTTCTTTCCTTCACAGATGCTGCCGGACCTGCTGAGCTTTTCCAAAAACTTTGTTTTTGTTCTTCTTGAAAAGAATGTTTCAGCCTCAATCTGTGGCAGAGAATTCCACAGGCTCCCCACTCTCTGGGTGAAGACATTTCTCCTCATCTCTGTCCTAAAGAGCCTCCTCCATATCCTTAGACTGTGAGCCGTGGTTCTGGACTCCTGTATCAAATTAAATCTTCTGTTTTGGATCTCAGTCAGTTCAAGAAAGCACACAGTCCCTCCTTCAAGCTCAGAAGAAGCCCTTGGGCCCATCGAGTCTGTGCCAACCCATCCCCACTAATCCCACTTAAACTACGTCTCAATATGAGCGACTCAGAGATAGTAAGAACTGCAAATGCTGGAGTTAGAGATAACAAGGTGTGGAGCTGGAGGAACACAGCAGGCCAGGCAGCATCAGAGAAGCAGGAAAGTTGACC
>NC_063368.1:18196453-18201925 GCF_021869965.1 Rhincodon typus
CCACACTGTGTTACCTCTTATTTTGAAAACAGCTGTGTCCATGTAAGTTTTGATGTGTGCCTGTGCGGACTGTTGGAATATCACTGTCACTAACCGCTGTCTCAGTGTGCGCATGTGCGTGTGTGTGCGCATGTGTGTGCGTGAGTGCGTGTGTGTGTGAGTGTGTGTGTTTGCACACGTTTGAGTGTGTGTGTGTGTGCATGTGTGTGTGTGTGTACGCATGTGCGTATGTGTGTGTGTGAATGCGTGTGAGTGTGTGTCTGTGAGTATGAGTGTGTGAGTGAGTATGTGTGTGTGTGAGTGTGTGTGTGAGTGTGTGAGTGTGTGTGTGTGTGTGTGAGTGTGTGTGAGTGTGTGTGAGTGTGTGTGAGTGTGTGTGAGTGTGTGTGAGTGTGAATGTGTGTCTGTGAGTATGTGTGAGTGAGTGTGAGTGTGTGTGAGTGTGAGTGTGAGTGTGTGTCTGTGAGTATGTGTCTGTGAGTATGTGTGTGTGAGTGTGTGTGAGTGTGTGTGAGTGTGACCCGCTGTACAATGAGTTGGTAAATGTTGTATTTTTACCGGTTCTTGGCAGCCGTCCAATCCAGCGTCAGTTTGGCCAACTGCTTCTTGTGTTTGAGAATATTTGGAAGTTCCTCCTGTTTGTAAAGAAAGTTTTATTTTAAGTAAAGTAGGTCACTCTCTGTTGGGAAATGTACAGGAAGTGGTGCAGTTGTGTTGAGTTAGTTCCTCTGGCCCTCACTCAGGATCTGTTCTCCAGCCACATGCCAATCTCTGGCCATCTCAATTTCTCAACCATCAGGGGAGGCATTTCCTGTCGATTCTCCTGATTGTATCTGCTGGAAGTTTAGAGACTGAGCATTGGGATAAAACCACATTGAATCATTGGGAATTTTTTTAAATTCATTTACAAGATGTGGGCGGTTCTGACTAGGCAGCATTTATTGCCCATCCCTAATTGCCCAGAGGGCACTTAGGAGTCAACCACATTGCTGTGGGTCTGGAGTCACGTGTAGGCCAGACCAGGTAAGGATGGCAGTTTCCTTCCCTAAAGGACATTAGTGAACCAGATGGGTTTTTTCTGACAATCTGCAATAGATTCATGGCCATCACTAGATTCTTAATTCCAGATTATTTTTATTGAATTGAAATTCCACCATCTGCCGTGGCGGGATTCAAACTCAGGTCCCCAGAACGTTACCTGGGTCTCTGCATTAACAGTCCATCGATAATACCACTAGGCCACTGCCTTCCCTTATTTCACTGCTCTTGATCAAACTTAATCTTGTCCTTCCCTGCTGACGATGTTAGAATTTCTGGTTCACCTTTGATGATTAATGAATTCAGGAGCTTGGATCCCAAGCTCTGGAATTCTCTTGCTAAATGGCTCCCTCCTCCTTAAAGGCTCTCCTTCAACCTCCTCCCTAGACCAGGTTCTTTCTCCGTTCTCCAACGACCCTTTGTTGAGGCTAAGTGTCAATTTTACTCACTTCCTGTCGAGCACGATGGGAAGGTTGATGGAAACTAAAGGCTCTATATAAAGATGTTTTTGAGCCCCCGCTCCCCCACCCCACTTGTTTGCAGTACTCCTTCCTGGATTTGTGCGAACACCCACAGCCTAACCACAGACACAGACTGCAACTCGACCTGCTCCCAGGCCTATTTTTGGACACCATTACAAATCAGAAAGCTGCTTAGGCCTGAGAACTGCAGCTCATTTTCAAACTGAGTGGAAAATCACCTTGCCTCCAGTCCCAGTTGTCAGAGAGAGCTGTGCACGTATACCTGCCTGCGATCCCATCCCATTCATCCTCCACACTATGTCCCACTCACCATCACCCTTTCCTTGAGAGGTAATGTCTATAGATCCATGCCATCAACACACAGCTCATTCATGCTAAACAGTGATCACAGCTCCCTCCCATTGGCACAGAGTGAACACAGTCCGTCCCCTTGGCATAGTGACCACAAACCCCTCCCCTTGGCATAGAGTGACCCCAACTCTCTCCCATTGGCATAGTGTGATGACAGCCCCCTCCCCTTGGCAAAGAATGACCACACACACTCCACCCCTTGGCATACAGTGATCACAAGTCCCTCCCCTTGGCATAGTGTGACCATGAACCCCTCCCCTTGGCACACCGTGACCACATCGCCCTCCACTTGGTACAGAGTGACAACAATTCCCTTTCCTTGGTACACAGTGACCATAGCCCCCTCTCCCAAACCCCTCTCCTTGGTACACAGTGACCATAGACCCCCCTCCCTGGCACACAGTGACCATATCAACCTCCCCTTGGTACAGAGTGACCACATTGCCCTCCCCTTGGTACACAGTGACCATAGACCCCTCTCCTTGGCACACAGTGACCGCATCAACCTCCCCTTGGCACACAGTGACTACGTGCCTGATAATAACCATCACATTCACAGGGAACAGAATCCTGAGATTTATCACTGCAGCTTCTGTGCAGTGGGGTTTTTAGACGAGTCACTGATGATCCTATTTGTAAACGGAAGTGTTGGACTTCACAAGTTCTGGTTTTAAAAACAGGAAGATGAATTAAAATAGTTCCAGATAGTGACTGCAAGCAGGCCTGATATAAATAGATGTCTGTGGCTGACACTAAATCATTCAGGAACCTCTCAGAACACCGCTCTTTGCTACATGTTAGATACCCTGCTTTACAATGGGCACTTACTGAGCCTCCCTGTCGATCTCCTCACCTCTGAGAGTTTATATAGCGGGTCCAGGACTTCTTTCTCCACTTGAAGTTCGTGTTCAATAAGGACCTTTGCTAAGGTATTTTCGACCGAACAACAGAGCTCCATCATTTTCCTGTGAGGGGAGAGAAAGCTACAACCATGAGAAAGAAGAATCATAGAACTGCTATGGCACAGGGAGAGGCCATTCAGCCTGCACTGACCCTCTAAAGACCATCCCACCCTACCCCCATAACCATGGCTAACCCCCCCAGCCTGCACATCCCTAGACACTATAGGTAATTTCCCATGGCCTATCCACCTAGCCTACACATCTTTGGACTGTGGGAGGAAACCAGAGCACCCAGAGCAAACCCACACAGACACGGGGAGAATGTGCAAACTCCACACAGACAGTCACCCAAGGGTGGAATCGAACCCAGGTCCCTGGTGCTGTGAGGCAGCAGTGCTAACCGCTGAGCCACCATGCTGCCCTTAAATTGATGCCATCAGGAGGAGGGATCGAGTGAAACATATTGAGCCGCACCGACCATTTCGACATTCGAAACCCATGTTGAAATATTAGACAACTCTCTCTGAAGAGGTAACACAGTGTGGAGCTGGAGGATCACAGTGGGCCAGGCAGCATCAGAGGAGCAGGAAAGCTGATGTTTCCGGTCGGGACCCTTCTTCAGAAATGGCGCAGCTGTACTTATCGATATTGGCACGATGTTCAAACTCACTGGAGCACAGACTTGCGGCAGTGTTTCAACTATCTATACCTGCCATTTCTGAAGAAGGGTCCTGACCCGAAACGTCAACATTCCTGCTCCCCTGATGCTGCCTGGCCTGCTGTGTTCATCCAGCTCCACGCTGTGTTATCTCTGACTCCAGCATCGGCCGTTCTTACTATCTCTCTGAAGAGAGACAAGGTTTTCAAAACCACGACCGGGTTGGATTGGGGTGGAACTGCTCGTGATGGTAAAAGGAGCGAGTACCAGGGAGCTTAGATTTAATGTGACCCGCTAGAGAAGTGAGGGTGAAGTGAGAAAAAGTGTATTCTCACTCAGCAATGAGTGGTTGGGGCTTGGAATGCGCTGCTCGGAAATGTCGGGGAGGAAGGTTCAGCTGAGGCATTCCAGGTGGTTTATTTGGGTAAAAATAATGTGCAGAAATACAGGGGAAGGGCAGGAGGTTGGCACAAGGTAGTGATGTTCATTTAACAAACTGCTACGGGCACAATGAATATGAAGGATTTTATTGTCGGGTTTATTTTTCAGTGAGATAAACAGCAAAATACGGTGAAAAGATTTTCCACTGTCCGGCTAACATTTTGAGTAATTTAAGAATAAGGAAGAAACAGAAAGATCTAGCATCCGTCAGTCCTGAGCCGGCTCATCCTCACCAACACCTGCGTTGCCATCCCTCCTCCACCGTCTACGCTAGGCCCAACCAACGTTAAAGCTGCCGATCCTCAGGCGCCATCTTACTCCGTCCGGCCTACCTTGCCAATGTCGCCCTCCGCCGATGCAGCAAGCCCCCAATTCCAATGCCAGGTCCCACGCTCGCCCCGGTAAAGTAGATGAGGGCTCGCTCATCGCCGTCATGTGGTCCGTGCCAGGCTCGCCCCCAGTCTGTGCTGGGATCTCTCACCATTCTCGGTGCCATCCAAGCTCAGGACAAGAGGTAAGTAAAGGAAAAGAGAAGAGAAACAAGAAGAGAAAAGGGAGAAAGAAAAGAAAACGATTGGAGCAGACAAGCCCCAGCTCACGAGACCTACTGCACCGCTATCTTAATGAAGTCACTGATGCCTGACGGGCCAAATGGCCTCCTGCTGGAATAATTCCACCATTCTGTGCTAAGTGGGGGCCAACAAATACAGAAACATGGCCTGTAGATATTTTGACCCAACCTGTTCTGGCATGTTAATAGACACCTCTGGGGAAGGTGGGGCTTGAGGTAGGGTCGCTACCACTGCAACACAAGGGCCTCACGAAGGAAAAACAGCATCACAATTCAATAAATATCTGAAATTAAGAATCTGACCGTGAATCCTTTGTCAATTGTCAGAAAAACCCATCTGGTTCACTAATGCCCTTTAGGGAAGGAAACTGCCATCCTTACCTGGTCTGGTCTACATGTGACTCCAGACCCACAGCAATGTGGTTGAATCTTAACTGCCCTCTGGGCAATTAGGGATGGACAATAAATGCTGCCTAGCCAGCGATGCCCTCATCCTGTGAATAAGTAAAGAAAGAAAAAAAACCCAGTGTGCAGCTTGATAGGCCCCACAAGGTCATGGCTCTCATGCTCTATCTATCGACTGAGCTGGCCAGAGGCATTAGACTTGGCTTGGATTCCTTCATGATTAGAAAGTTGATTGAGTTGAATACTGAATTTTACGGATATATTTTTTAATAATTCCTTCATGGGACATGGGCGTCACTAGCAAGGCCAGTATTTGCTGCCTGTCCCTAACTGCCCTTGAACTGAGTGGTTTGCTGGACCACTCTCAGAGGGCAGTTAAGAGTCAACCACATCACTTTGGGTCTGGAGTCACATGGAGGCCAGACCAGGAAAGGATGGCAGTTTCCTTCCCTAAAGAACCAGATAGGTTCACTGACACCCAGCATTCACCATCACCGAGACCCGGTATTCACCATCACCGAGGCCTGGTATTCACAATCACTGAGACCCGGTATTCACAATCACCAAAATCCAGTATTCACCATCACCGAGACCCGGCCATCACCATCACCGAGACCCGGCCTT
>NC_063368.1:18201935-18207541 GCF_021869965.1 Rhincodon typus
CGGCCTTCACCATCACCGAGACCCGGCCTTCACCATCACCGAGACCCAGCATTCACCGTCGTTGAGACCAGAGTTTGTTAATAGAATTTAAATTCCAAAAGCTGTCCTGGGATTGGAATCCAAGTCTCCACAGCATTAACCTCGCTCTCTGGATTACTAGAACAAAATGCACAATACTGCGGAAATCTGAAGTAAAAATGCTGAAATGAGTCTTTGTGTTTAAAAGAAGAGTCATATTGGACTCGAAACGTTAACTCTGTTTATCTCTCCCAGATGCTGCCAGACCTGCTGAGTTTCTCCAGCACTTTCTGTTTTTAAGCTTGTGATTAAAATATAAAATCACCATAGTCTTACCTGACCATGGGGCAGCTCTCCCTCATTATAGAGAGAGACAGAGAGAGAGACAGAGGGCGAGACAGAGAGAGAGAGAGAAAGAGAGAGAGAGAAGAAGAAGGAAAGAAAGAGAGAGAGAAAGATAGAGAGAAAAGAGAGGGAGAGAGAAAGAGAGAGAGAAGGAAAAAGAAAGACAGAGAGAAAGAGAGAGAGAGAAAGAGAGAGAGAGAAAAAGAGAGGGAGTGAAAAAGAGAGGGAGTGAAAGATAGAGAGGGAGAAAGAAAGAACGAGAGAGAGAGAAAGTGAGAGAGAGAGAAAGAGAGAGAGACAAAGAGAGAGAGAGAAAAAGAGAGGGAGTGAAAGATAGAGAGGGAGAAAGAAAGAAAGAGAGAGAGAGAAAGAGAGAGAGGGGGTGACTGGTGGTGTTTTAATCTGAGGGTCACCACACCTCAGGCACAGGGAGAGGTCAGAAGTCACACGACACCAGGTTATAGTCCAACAAGTTTATTTGAAATCGCAAGCTTTCGCAGCGCTGCTCCTTCACCTGTTGGACTATAACCTGGTGTCATGCAACTTCTGAATTTGTCCACCCCAGTCCAACAGCGACACCTCCGCATCAAGGGGAAAGGTTAAGAAGGACAGTCCTTCACAGTAACCTCAGGCAGTGTGGGAACTGAACCCGTACTGTTAACCACTCCCTAACCACTCCCTGTTGGCATTACCACCTCCGCCTACCATCAAAACCAAATTGTTCCTGTTGGGATAATGCAGATTGAGGGAAAAAAATCTTAACATTAGAAGAAGGTTGTTCAGGAATGATATTATGAAGCGTTGTAGGAATCATAGGTTTTACAATCGATTTTTGATGGTTGAGAATTTCCAGGAGTCTGGAGCAAAACAGATCAGCCTTGGGCAAGCAGATGGTGGAGCAGGCATGATGGAAATGAATGGTGTCTACCTGTCTGATTACTACCAGCTAGGGATATCCGAAATAGACACGGATATAGGTGGGCTGGGGAGAAAGGAGGCTTACATTTATCGTCTGAGAATTAGGGTCAGACCATTCAGGAGAGATGTCAGGAAGCACTTCTTTACACAAAGGGTGGGAGCGGTTTGGAACTCTCTTCCACAAATGGAAGTGGATGCTGGATCAGTTGTTAATTTAAATTATTTTTAATATTCATTAATGGGATGAGGGCATGACTGGTTAGGTGATCGAATCGGTGCCTCTTATCCTCAGCCCTGCGAGCACTCGTGCCACAGTGTTAGGCGTTGACCATCCCATGGTTTTGTCTCAGCCTGCGATGAGAGCCAGTGGCTTCATACCCACCTAATGGCAGACTCGTTGTCCAACTCTCTGCTGCTGTCCTCCATGCTCTGTGACAGTGTCATCAACGGCATCTTTTTCTGTGCCAGAAAGAAAGAAACATTAGGATTGCAGGGGCCCTGGGCTGTGACAGAGTGGGGGCATGGAGCCACAGAGACAAAGCAGCTCATGGGTAGCCTTGCCTTAGATGTAGGAAGAACATAAGAACGTAAGAAATAGGGGCCTGCTCTGAGCCTGCTCCGCCATTCACAAAGGTCATGGCTGATCTTTGTTGTGGACTCAGCTCCACTCACCCGCCCACTCACCATAACCCTTAAACCCTTTACTGTTCAAAAATCTATCTATCTTTTAGTCTTAAAAATATACAATGAGGAAGCCTCAACTGCTTCACTGGGCAGGGAATTCCACAGATTCACAACCTTTTGGGTGAAGAAGTTCCTCCTCAACTCAGCTCTAAATCTGCTCCCCCTTATTTTGAGGCTGTGCCCCCTAGTTATGGTTTCACCTGCCAGTGGAAACATCCTCCCTGCTTCTCTCTTATCTATTCCCTTCATAATTTTATATGTTTCTATAAGATCCCCCTCATTCTTCCAAATTCCCATGAGTATAGCCCAAGTCTACTCGATCTCTCCTCATAAGGGAACCCTCTCAACTCTGGAATCAACCTGTCGAACATCCTCTGCACCCCCTCCAGTGCCAGTACATCCTTTCTCAACTAAGGAGTCCAAAACTGTACACAGTACTCCAGGTGTGGTCTCACTAGCACCTTATACCGTTGCAACATAACCTCCCTGATTTTAAACTCCATTCCTCTCGCAAGGAAGGACAATACTCCATTTGACTTTTGAATTACCTGCTGCACCTGCAAACCAACTTTTGTCATTCATTAAGGCCCTAGCTCTCCAAAGTCCTCAACCAGTATGATACCAAAGGGAAAGTGTGAGTGGAGAGCATAGGGCTTGCCCAGGACAGTGTGTATGGGTCAGACAGCGGAGCAAGCAATAGTTGGAGTCAGATCAGGTCTTGTTTGGGCCTCTCTTAAAGATTAGTCCCTTGCACAGAGAGCCATAGAGTCACACAGCACGGAAACAGACCCTTCGGTCCGACCAGTCCATGCTGAACATAATCCCAAACTAAACTAGTCCCACCTGCCTGATTCTGGCTCTTTCCCTCCAAACCTTTCCTATTCATGTACTTGTCCAAATGTCTTTTAAATGTTGTAACATCCACATCCACCACTTCCTCAGGAAATTCATTCCACACACGAACCACCCTCTGTGTAAAGAAATTTGCCCCTCATGTCTTTTTAAAATCTCTCTTGCCTTACCTTAAAAATGTGCCCCCTAGTCTTTAAATCCCCCAACCTAGGGAAAAGACAACTACCATCAACTCTAAATATACCCGTCATTATTGTATAAATTTCCATCAGGTTGCCTCTCAACCTCCTACGCTCCAGTATAAAAAGTCGCAGCCTTTCTTTCTCACTCAAACCTTCCATACCCAGCTTAAAACACTTGGGTTATATATGCAAGAGAAGTGTATGTTGACAGAAGTCTGTAAAATAACAGTTATCAGATTGTCAATATTGATAAATTCTTTCAATGAGGTAGTCTCGGCACAGGGAATATTAGGTTGATGTTACAAATTTCCAGTTTCTACAGCAAAGCCCAGTCTTCACAGCACAGGAATAGGCCACTCAGCTCCATGAGTCAATGTCTATGTTGTTAGAAAGATGTGATAGCTGAAATATTAATCTATCATATCATATGTCAGGATAACATATATATCTTTTCGCAATTCGGAAAAGGACACTTTGCAAAGCAAAAGGCCATGAACACAACAGCAACAATACTGCATTTGCAAGGACCAGGCCGTTTGGATGGAGATGTGATGTCTCCAATCCTGACAGAAAGTGGTCACATGATCCAGTTATTAGTGTCATAGTGCAGCTGAATTTTTAACCCAGACAGACATAAAGTCTGAAATAATTTGCCTGATGAGCAGCAATCCTTTAATCTCATTCTCTCTTTCCATGAAATTCCTTTCATAAGGTGTTGTGAGTCAAAAACCCACTGGAAGGCCTCATTGCCACTCGTGAAGGGTTCCTGAAGAAGGTTTTGGAATCTACCTTACTGTCTCCAGAAAAGAGATTTCATCCAGCCATAACTGATCCAGGGGGGTATTCCAGTGCCAAGAGCTTGTGTGTAACTTCGGCTGTAGGTCAACGTTTGAAACAATGAACGGCTGTTTCTTTTCTTCTGAGTTAATGGCCACCTCGCCGAAGAATTTTTCAGAAAACACCCTGCGGAGTTGTACCTTCCTTTCTCAAATGTTTTTATCTGTGTACATATGAAAGAGAGAGAAGGTGTGTGTGAGAGAAAGAGTGAGAAAGAGGGAGTGTGAGAGAGTGAGAGAGAATGTGTGTTAGACAAAATGTGAGAGCAAGAGAGTATGTGTGTAAGAGAGGGCATGCGTGAGAGAGAGAGAGAGAATGTGTTTGAGAGAGAGTGTGAGAGAGTGTGTGTGTGTATGTGAATGTGAGAGAGTGTGTGTGTGTTTGAGAAAGAATGTGAGAGTGTGTTTGTGTTTGAGAGAGAGTGTGTGTGTTTGAGAAAGAATGTGAGAGTGTGTTTGTGTGTTTGAGAGAGAGTGTGTGTGTTCGAGAAAGAATGTGAGAGTGTGTGTGTGTGTCTGAGAGAGAGTGTGAGAGAGATTATGTGTTTGAGAGAGAGTGTGTGTGTGTTTGAGAACGAGTGAGAGTGTGTGTGTGTGTTTGAGAGTATGAAAGACTGTGTATGTGTTTGAGAGAGAGTGTGAGAGTGTGCGTGTGTTTGAGAGTGAGTATGAGAGTGTGTGTGTGTTTGATGTGTGAGACAGAGTGTGAGAGAGAGTGTGTGTGTTTGAGAGAGAAAGTCCATGTGAAAGAGTCTAAACCTTTTTTTAAGGATCTTTGAATCTTCAAGTAAGTATGTTTAGCTTGCAATAAACTATTTCTTTATTTGTTATCTAGACACCTGGCTAATCTGTTTCTGATGCTGAAGTAAATACAGTCAGATATCAACCCATTTCTGAAGAAGGGTCTAGGCCTGAAATGTCAGCCTTCCTGCTCCTCTGATGCTGCTTGGCCTGCTGTGTTCATCCAGCTCTACACCTTGTTATCTCAGATATCAATGTGACTGCCAATATCACCACACTTTTTAAATTCAGCCTTTGTAATGAGCAGTGGAGGAGTGGGACTTGGATGGGAATTGGATTATTGGAACTACCTGACATAATGTGACCAAGGAATTTCCTTACTCACCAAGCGCTTATCAAAATCAGAACCCTGCTGACCGTGAAGGCAGGACAACAGCCTCTTGTATGTGATGCAGGTTGCTCTCCGCGTGGGTTCAATCCGGTTTTCAAACTGAACAAAAGTGAAGACAAACAGGTGAGAGGTCAATGTGTTTAACGAATGGGAAAGCATGCTGCCATGGGAGCAGGCAAAGGTCAAAGTTCAAATGAGAAAAAAAGCCTTTAGCCCATTGGGTCTCTCCTTCTGGAAATCAAGAACCAGGCTTGATGTAGCTGGAAAAGGTTCAGAATGTCAGCTCTACCCACACCAGGGCATCAACTGGCTGCAAAACAACATGCCCTCAGCGCTAAACTGGAGTATCAGCTCACCATCAGCACTACACTGGAGTATCAGCTCTTCCTCAGCGCTACACTGGAGTATCAGCTCTTCCTCAGTGCTACACTGGAGTATCAGCTCAACATCAGCACTACCCTGGAGTATCAGCACTCCCTCAGCGCTACACTGGAATACCAACAATCCCTCAGTGCTACACTGGAATATCAGCACTCTCTCAGTGCTACAATGGAGTATCAGCTCTTCCTCAGTGCTACACTGGAGTATCAGTACTCCCTCAGTGCTACACTGGAGTATCAGCTCTTCCTCAGTGCTACA
>NC_063368.1:18207551-18230285 GCF_021869965.1 Rhincodon typus
ACACTGGAGTATCAGCACTCCCTCAGCGCTACACTGGAGTATCAGCTTTTCCTCAGTGCTACACTGGAGTATCAGCACTCCCTCCGTGCTGGACTGCAAAATCAGTTCTACCATAGTTTTTCTGTCTCAGAGGAAGAAGTACAATTAATTCTGACACAATATGACATATCTGTTGATTATGGGATGGAGAGTCGTGTCTACTTTGCCCAATGATTGAACCATGGAGTCTCCCTGACGTATGAAACTTCAATTACTTCAGAGCAGATAATTTGGTTTGAGCACTAGATTGAACATGTGGCAATGAAAACCCATGGGATTATCTTGTTTCTCTGCAGCACGGAAAAGGATGGGTGAAAAAAGAACACAATCTCAGTTGGTTGAGTTGCGTCTATCCCTCACTGACTGTCACCGAGCCTCACCATCAGTACAGTGTGGAACAGTGCTGTCTCCCACCAGAGAGAGCCCATACCTGGATAAGGTCTTCACTGAGGAGCTCTGAATTTTCACTTCTGTAAAGAAAGAAGAAAAACCACAAGATCAGGACCAGGATTAACTTGAGAACTAATTTTGGAGACAAGGGACTTGATCTGATTTATTATTGTCACATCCAAGGTACAGATATTGTTTTGCGTGCTAGCCAGGCAAAGCCTTCCTTACATAACTACGTCAGGGTAATAGAACCGAATGCATAACAGTGTTACAGCTACAGCAAAGGTGCCGAGATAGATCCACTCTAACAGAAAGGAGGTATATATCAATATTTGTATAGACTGTGTAAACTTTCTATAAAGAATATTCATCTAGTCATAGGAGTCACTAGACTGATTCCTGGATGGCAGGACTGACACATGAAGAGATTGGTTAGGATTATAATCACTGGAGTTTAGAACAATGACGGGGATCTTAGAGAAATTTCCAATATTCAAGGAGGACTAGACAAAGTAAACGTGGGAAGGATGTTCCTGATAACCAGGGAGTCCAGAACCAGGGGGTCACAGTCTAAGGATATGGGATAGGCCATTTAGGACTGAGATGAGGATGAAATGGCTTCACTCAGCGAGTGTGAGAGGCCTGTGGAATTCTCAGCCACAGAAAGCGGACGAGGCTAAAACATTGAATGTTTACAAGAAGGAGTTGCATCTAATGATAATAATCAGAACGAGAGGTTGATGGGACATTTGGATGGAGTAGACTGGGAGAGGCTTGTAATAGGAACAGGAATAATAGGGTATTGATTGAAAGTGAGGTGCAAAAGAGGCAAGGATGATGTGAGAAACAGAAAACCTTTTCTATATCAATATCCAACTCCTTCTTGTAAACATTTAAAGTTTTAGTTAGATATAGGAACAGGAGTAGGGCATTTGGCCCCTCAAAGCTGTTCCACCGTTCAATGAGTTTGTGGCCGATCTGCAGCCTGGCTCCCACAACAACGGTTCTTATAATATCGCCTGCCAACACATTGGATAATGGTGAGGCTAACCAGCTGGGATGTTTTGGAGTAGATTTACCAAAATCAATCCTCCTGATGGGTCTTCCTTTGATCACCAATGCCAGGTGGGGAAGGATACCCGCACTAAGCCTTTTCCAGGGGGATGGCTCAATCCCGATCATCAGCTCTGGTTTATTACCCTGCGGCACTCACTGGTTAGTTGTATTACATCAAAGATATGTGTGAGACTTCAGGCTCAACGTAAAGTTAAGCACACATTACTGGTTCAGCTACACGCTTTTAACACTAACAGCAACAACTTAGATACTGGGAACACACTAGATGCAACTTATCCCAGGGTCAGTCCTTCATATTGCAGTGGGTGGAAGTTAGCTTGTGATGTTAGTTAACTATTTCAGGTACTGACTGTCTTACACAATAGTTAGCTTCTTCCCAATATATGTTCTTCTGTTAATAAACGTTATGTCATATATATTAATATTTTTAATAATTCATTCATGGGATGTGGGTGTTACTAGCTAGGCCAATGTCTATTGCCCATTGGGCAGGTAAGGGTCAACTGCATTGCTGTGGGTCTGGAGTCACATGTAGGTCAGGCCAGGTAAGGATGACGGATTCCTTCCCTAAAGGATAATCAACAATGGATTCATGGTCATCATTAGACTCGTAATTTGATTTTTTTTTGAAAACTGAATTTAAATTCCACCATCTACTGTAGCAATCTTTGAACTCAGGTCCCCAGAATATTACGTGTGTCTCTGAATTAACAGCCCAGCGGTAATACCACTAGGCCAGCACCTCCCCTGCCATGTCCTGTTATGTGTGAACCTTGGGCCAGTAATAATATTCTTGGATAACAAGGTGTAGAGCTGGATGAACACAGCAGGCCAAGCAGCATCAGAGGAGCAGGAAGGCTGACGTTTCGGGCCTAGACCCTTCTTCAGAAAAATTATAAAATTATAAGATTATAATTAAAATAATATTCTTACGTGGGTTTAATTGCCAAAGACATGAACACATAATCAAAACTGACATTCCCAACGCTGTCCTGCCAGTGTCCTTCAGGATCTAAGGTCCAGCTCTTGAAGGGATATAACAACTAGGCTCTATCTGCACTCAATGTAAAAGATCCCATGGCATTGTTTTGAAGAAGACCAGGAAGATTATCCTTGGTGTCCCAATCAATATTTTCAAATCCAATTTCATGTCATTGTTTGTGGGAGCTTGCTGTGCATATGTTTGCTCTGCCTTTCCTACATTACAACAGTGATTGTACTTCCAAAGTACTTCATTGGTTGTCAAACATTTTGTAATGTCCTGAGGTTGTAATAGTCACTACAAAACTGTAAATTCATAAATATGAGATCTGTCTGTTTGCCAAAGTTCTCTTCTCACACATCTATTCTCAATATTGAGTTCTGCAGACTTGATGCTACCCCCTTTCTCATCCATATCCATAACCACACCGTGTCTAGACTGTGAAATCTTCCAAGAGCTCACACTCCGGGGGGGAGGAATTAACATTTTCAACATCATATTTCATGTTTCAGTTCTAATTTCCTTCAAGAGCATAGGGTGAGGTGTTCCACATGTTTAAGGGAAGGATTTACATTTCTGTCTATGACCAGATGCAGTGTAGCAAGCTGGAGGAAGAAGCCCCTCATTTTCCAATTAGCCAATTTACAGCTTGCAAGACTCAACACTGAGTTCAACAACTTCAGAGCACGAATGTCCTCCATTTCAACTAAACCCCCCTTCCTCCCTCAAATGGCACAGTCTTGCTCGCAGCAGAACTGACCTTTTTTTTGCAACTCAGTTATCATTAACACCTATTTTGCATGTAACCCACTCCTTCTATCATCATTCTGGGCATCCCCACCATCTCCTTTGTTTACAATGCAAGAAAACATCATTTTGCAGCCCCCTTCAGTTCTGAAGAAGAGTCTTTTCAGACTCAAACCATTCACGCTGTTTCTCCCTTCACAGATGCTTTCTGGTTTTTATTTCAAACTCCCAGCATCCACAGTATTTTGGTTCTAGTAAAAGGTTTGCAGCCTGGATTCAGAACAGTGCTTGTTACGTTGAAACCAGAAGAAGTGCAATATTTGCTAATTACATTGAAATTTGTTCATTCTAACGACACTGTGTAACAACATGGCTGAATTAGAGAGAAAAAATAATTTAACAGTGTATAAGACAATTTACAACGGAACAGAATAGTCAGTTGGTGAAATCTGATTGAAACCAGACAGGCAGTCACAGCAAGATGGGAAATTGACCTTGTTTGGCTCAGCAGCGGAAAATAGCCAACAATCCTGGGCACGATGGTGGGGGAGTAAGGCTCCTCACTAGAGCTCGTCCGCTCTGACTGCTTTTCTTTCTTCTTCTTTCTTCTTTTCCGGATTTTGTTTTCCTTTTTTTTAGTCCTTTAGTCTTTAGAGCTCTGGCATGGAGGCAGCAACAGCAGCAGCTGGGGGGCTTTACCAGTCGGGCACAGGGTGGTGGGTCATGGTCAGTGGCATCGCTGCTTCGTGTCTGTGCGTGGGGTTTGTAAACCCTTCCCGCACCGGCATGGGTTTCCTCTGGGTGCCCCGGTCTCCTCCCACAGTCCAAAGATGTGCAGGTTAGGATGGATTGGCCGTGCTAAATTGTCCCATAGTGCCCAGGGATGTGCAGGTTAGGGTGGGTCGGCCGTGCTAAATTGTCCCATAGTGCCCAGGGATGTGTAGGTTAGGGTGGATTGGCCGTGCTAAATTGTCCCATAGTGCCCAGGGATGTGCAGGTTAGGGTGGATTGGCCATGCTAACTTGTCCCATAGTGTCCAGGGATGTACAGGTTAGGATGGATTGGCCGTGCTAAATTGCCCCGTAGTGCCCAGGGATGTGCAGGTTAGGGTAGATTGGCCATGCTAAATTGTCCCATAGTGTCCAGGGATGTGCAGGTTGGGGTGGATTGGCCGTGCTAAATGACCCCATAGTGCCCAGGGATGTACAGGTTAGGGTGGATTGGCCATACTAAATTGTCCCATAGTGCCCAGGGATGTGCAGGTTAGGGTGGATTGGCCATGCTAAATTGCCCCGTAGTGCCCAGGGATGTGCAGGTTAGGGTGGATTGGCCGTGCTAAATTGTCCCATAGCACCCAGGGATGTGCAGGTTAGGGTGGATTGGCCGTGCTAAGTTGTCCCATAGTGCCCAGGGATGTGCAGGTTAGGGTGGATTAGCCATGGAGAATGCAGGATTACTGGGGTATGGGGACTGGGTCTGGGTGGGATGCACTTTGGAAGAGTGCTGTGGACTCAATGGGCCAAACGGCCTGCTTCCATTCAGTAGGGATTCAATGGTTTATCAGTGTGCGGAGTGGTACCAGAGCGGAGCTCTGCAGCGAGCTGGCTCATATGGCAATGGAGCATGGCAGCGGCTGAGACCCAGCGTGAACGTGGACACTGGCAGTGGCTGTCGGGACTGAAGCCTTGCCAGTGGCGGCAATGCCTGGCATGCCCATGGAGATCAGCAGCAGCGGTGGTCGGGGCTAACAGCAGCTGGCGAGCACGAGCGGGCATTAGCTTGGTGCAGATATAAACATACAAGTGAAGATGAGCTCTCTTGGGGAAAGCCCAGCTTGGTGCATCTGCAGGCCTATGGTTTGAGAAAGGACTGAAATGTTTGATTTTTTTGTTAACTTTGTTAATTCAGTTTTCGACTTTTATATTAAGAAAACTGTAGTGTTGAACTTTTTAAACTTTTTCTTTATTTTTCTACTTCTGCAGTGAAGATATTGTACCTAGGTACATTGTATTCAAGATGGCATTGTGTGTGACAACATTGTACACTTTTCACTGTACTCCTGTACTTGAGTACGTGTGAAAATAAAACCCAAATCTAAAATAAAAGTAAATCGATGAAACTTGCAACTAGGCAAACTGAGGAGGATGGTGGGTGAACACTTTTGTATGGGAACCCTTGAACAGGATCCACACGGGAGGGCTGAAGAACAAAGAGAGAAGATACACTCCCAGGCAGCGTTCAAGAGGAAGACAAAAGCTATAGATCAGTGTGGAACAGCCCTGTCAAACATCTCATCTCAGTATATGATTCAAGTGAAAAACCACTTTGTTTAAAATTATCAATAAAGGTGTTGGATTTAGTGTAAGATTGTGTCAATCATAATTGTCGGTCTCTGATTTATTTTATTCATACATGGGATGTGGGCATCGCCGGCTGGTCCAGCATTTATTGCCCGTCCCTAGTTGCCCCTTGAGAAGGTGGTGGTGAGCTGCCTTCTTGCAGTCCATTTGATGTAGGGACACCCACAATGTTATTAGGGAGGGACCCGGCGACACGACAGGACAAGAAAGAGGTAAAATCCTCTACAAGAACTGTGGATGCTGGCATTCAGGAACAAAAACAGAAATTGCTGGAAAAACTCAGCAGGTCTGGCAGCATCCGTGAAGAGAAATCAGAGTTAACGCTTTGGGTCCAGTGACCCTTCCTCAGAATGGTTCTGAAGAAGGGTCACTGGACCCAGAACATTAATTCTGCGTTCTCTTCAAAGATTTATGTTGGGCAAGGAAATTAAAGGTGTAGAACCAAGATAGAAGTTAAAATACTGTTCAGCCTCTCCCTACAGCTCCAACCCCGGCAACATCCTTGTAAATCTTTTCTGAACCCTTTTAAGTTTCACAACATCTTTCCTATAAGCAGAGAGACCAGAATTGAACGCAGTATTCCAAAAGTGGCCTAACCAATGTCCTGTACAGCTGCAACGTCTTCCCAACTCCTATACTCAATGCAGTGACCAATGAAGGCAAGTGTACCAAACGCCTTCTTCACTACCCTGTCTACCTGTGATTTCACTTTCAAGAGTTTAAGATATTAGACTCTTCTCTGTAGACCACCAAGTGGCTTTCCTCTACCACTGCAGAACAGACTTGTCCTGTAGATGCCAACCAGGAAAGAGGAAGGTGGCAGCGTATATACTTTATAGTGCCCAGGATTCCAACTGGCACAATGATCATTTTTGCAGCAGTGATCGTCTGTAGACTTAAGTTAGCCACACCGTTACAGCAGTTACATCCATTTTAGATGTCACAGTTCCCACACTATTATGAAGCATCCCTTTTGTTTTGATTAGTTTGTAGAAGAACTGAGAGGCTCTCTCTGGAGATAACCTGAGATACAGCCTGCGGATACTATAAGGGGAACTGAGACGAGGAAATAGCCACTGTACAGAACATACTTGCACTCCTATCCACACAGGACTCAGGAAAGCGGTAAACCTGCAATTAAACGCATCATGTTTAACACATAAGCATCACAAGATGCTTCAGAGGAACATTATAAAACAAAACTTAACACTGAGATAAACAATGAGACACTAGGATGGCACTGGAGGGTTTGAACGAGAGGGAGAGGCTGATTAGGCTGGGACTTTTTTCCTGGAGCGTCAGAGGTTGAGGGGTGATTTATAAAATCACTGGGAGCATGGACAGGGTGAATGGCCAAGTTCATTTCCCCAGTACAGAGGAGTCCAAAACCAGAGGACATAGGTTAATAGAGAGGAGAAAGACTTAAAAGGGACCTGAGGGCCAACATTTTCATGCCAAGGGATGTGCGTGCGTGGAATGAGCTGCCAGAGGAGGTGGTGGAGGCTGGTACAATTACATTTAAAAGGCATCTAGATGGGAATATGAATAAGAAGGGTTTAGAGGAATATGGCCCTAATGCTGGCAAATGGGACTGGGTCAGATTGGGATGTATGGTTGGTATGGTCGAGTTGGACCGAAAGGTCTGTTTCCGTGCTGTATGACTCTATGACTCAATAGGACGGGTGGCCAAACATTTGGTCTGAGAGTTAGTTTTGAAGGAGCATCTTAATGAAGGTGAAAGGTAGAGGCTTGGAGAGATTTAGAGAGAGAAGTTTGAAGATACAGTTGCCAACAACAGGTGATTAAAATCAGAGATGCTCAAAAGACCAGAATTGGAGGAGGACAGAGAATGTGGAGGTTTGGAGGGCTGCAGGAGATGAAACAGGCAGAGGGAGGAGTGCGGAGGGGGAGTGAAACCACAGAGGGATTTACCCATAGTGTTTCAAACATGCCACATTATGAACTGGAGCATTGGGGTGAGCCAGCAGATTTACCCAGTCTCTGGGTGTGCGTCTATGCAGCCTGGTGAATAGAGGAAATCGATACTTAGCACGTGTTCAGATACAGACATCAATGTTTTCTTTATAAAACACAGAACTGCAGATGTTGGAGATCTGAATCAAAACCAGAAAGCACTAGAGAAACCCAGCAGGCCTGGGAGCATCTGCGGTGAGAGAAACAGAGATAACATTTTGAGTTCAGTGTGACTCTTCTGAAACATGTCTCAGAGCAAGGCTGGGGAAAGCAGAATCTCTGCTGTCTAATCATCTGTCTCAAGGTTTTATCCAAGAATTTGGATTCAAGACAGATTTGAGGAGAAGGCAAAGTCTACTCTCTCCAGATTTGAACTGTCTTCGATCATTGTATATTGCATATTATGCTCTGTATGGTAATATGAGATACATCAGTCTCTAAGCTTATTGTCTCATTATTAAAACAATTCTCAACATATGCTTCTCTCGAGCCATCTTATCCATTTCGTTCTGTTCTCTGCCAATCAATCCTTTCTAACTCCGCCCATGCTGTGCTATTTATACCCAGTGTGGCATCATCGCAGGGTTGCTCCAGGGTATCAAAGCCATTACACAACATTGAATTATTTAAATTCAGCTCACGCAGGATTAAACTGTGTTAAACTGTACCAGGCATGTCTGTAGGTGGCACAAAACCAGGAATGTTTGTGAACAACGAGGAGAAAAGTGACAGAAATCAAGAAGAGACAGTCTGGTGAAATGCAAAACAAATAAAATTCACCACAGAGAAGTGAGGATTGATACAATTCTGAAAGAAGAATGGAGAGAGGCAAATGTTACAATTTTAAACGGGGTAAAGGGACAGGGCTCAAGGTATACATCCATAACTCTACAAAGATGCTGGAACCCAATGAGAAGGTTATTTAAAAGCACACGGGTCCTTGGTTTATTGCTAGAAGCACAAGGCATGACACTTCCTTTATTTTTCAAAATGTGGGAGCAAGGGGCTAATACACTGCTTCCTCTGGCAAGATGACTCACCCATTGCCTGCCAATCAGCTGGCTGAGAACTGAGAGCCAAGCGAGGGTGAGTTTCTCAGCCTATTGCAGACCTTGACCTGGGTCGCCAGAAGCTACCAGCCACTCAGAGACCAGCAGCCTCTGGGTCCTAAAATGCACCGGTTGAGCCCTGATCCTTGTGTGATGTGGTTGACTCTTAACTGCCCTTTGGGTAATTAGGGATGGGCAATAAATGCCGGCCTAAGCGAGGAAGCCCACATCCTGTGGGAGTCGGGGGTACTGGGCGAAGTGTGTTTCCAACGGCAAGAAGGTAAATCCTTATTATCTTCTACTCTCAGGGTAGGGATCACGAGGAGAGGTTTTCTTAGGCCAACCTTTGCTCATTTTCTGTGCCCCCAAACTGCTCCCACATTGGGTAAATTGGAGGCACCCCCAAACTTGGCACAGGCTGGTCTGTACGGTGTCCCAGTTGGGAAACGAACCACGTGTCTCACCATCAGGGAGGCGATGCGTTGAGGTCTTATAATTGCTGGAGGGCCCAATAAGTTGCCCAAGGTCTTTCTTGCTCAGCACTGCATTGGTGCGGTAACGAGAAGGGGGTGAATTCCTCTCAACTTGCCCAATTATTTCCCCTCTCGTCACCTCAGGGAGGGAGAGACTCTGCAGGGGGAGTGCAAGAGCAAGGAAATTATGTCAAACCTTCCTAAAACACTGGTTAGGTCTCATTTGGAGCACTGGAATGTCCAAATCTATGGCACCACATTCTGGGGAGAATTTCCAAGCCCCAGAAAGGGCACTGAAGGCCTTTAATGTATGATTTAAGGCAACTGGCAAAAGAAGCAGAGTTAACAGGAGGGGGCTTACTTTCTGTACTAAGTCATGAGCTGCAGTCCACTTCCTGAAAATACAGTCAAAGTAGAATCACTTGTCACTTTCAGAAGTGAATTGCATAAACACTCAGAGGGAAAACATTTCCATGGCTCTGGTGACAGAGCTGGGCACTGGGACTATTCTTTCAAAGACCTAGCACTGGAATGATGGCCCAAATGGCCTCCTCCCGCTCAGAATAATTCAATGGTTCTACAGTTTGCACCATGTGGACATCTCAAATGGGAGACCACACCCACCGCCAATGCCAACCCATTTCACTCCAGCAGCTGGCAATTGGCAAGTTTCCAGATCTGGATTGATTCATCGACTTCAGAGGTGGCTCAAAGCTACCAGCTTTAATATGGGACCAGAGTCTAACTGTTGGCATGAACTACTGAGTATGCAGCGAGATCACCCAGTGCAAGTACTGACAAGGTGCGTAGTGGAGTTTGAATGCGAGGTAACTGGAGCGGCGAGGGGGCCAGAGTGTTGACTGGCAACCAACGTGGTTTTAGGGTGAGGAAATTCTGGTTTCACATCCACTAAACAAATCAAACACACCCCGACCAATCAGCGTCAACCTGCCCAGTTTGAAATGTAAACAACACTTGGTGGTTAACTGTCACTCTACATCAACCCGTGTATTTTCATCACTGGCCATACCTCTATTGGTCACTTGCTGACCCATCAGCACGCTCATAAAACAGAAATGTCAGTTTCCCTTCATGTTGGCATTCTTGCAAATTGCCCTGATGAGTGCAAAACGATAAAAACTTTGACAATATATATCTATTTTTCAGCAATATCCAAGCCCCGCACAACCAGACCACACTCCAAAGAAAAGAAAACTTGTTTTATTGAGAGTCACCCTCCAGTGATCTCTGAAAGGAAGTTTGCTTTTTCCATCAGATACGTCGGTATACCTATCTCCTGGACTGGAAAGAAGATAGCATGTGAGGAAAAGCTGTTTTGCTGAATTTGCCTTTGCCAAGGGTGTGTTTATGGGATGCTGCAACATTGTCATCATTCTCTGTCCATTTTCACGAATGGGCCTAAAACGTTCCTGATTTGCATCCACAGAAAAGGCAAAGATGCTGCTATGGACACCCCCAAGACTACACACAAATTGCCCATTATATATCTGACAAACAGGCACAGCATGATGCAATGTTATAGTATAGAACCCCTGCAGTGTTGAAGCAGAGCATTCAGTCCATCGAATCCACACAGACCCTCTGAGGAGCATTCCACCCAGACCCAAACACATCCCTGTGAAATAACTGCAAGAGGCTGGTATCCTAAGTCACTATTTATTTACTGATGTACAGTACATTGCTTTGGCCATCCAGGAGTCAGTCCTCCACTGAGGAGATTCTAATCTCCTGGTTATATTGGTCAGCCAAGGCTTTCCTGATTGGCCCAGATTAACAACCCTAAACAAGAACCTTGTAATCAATGAGGTCAACATAGTTCCAACCACTACACCCTAATTTCCCAAGGCTAATCCACTTAGCCTGGGCAATTACGGGCAATTCAGCATGGTCAATCCACCCTAACCTGCACACCTCTGGACTGTGGGAGGAAATTGGAGCACCCAGAGGGAACCCACGCAGACACGGGGAGAATGTGCAAACTCCACACGTACGGTTGCCCGAGGGTGGGATCGAACCCGCGTCCCTGGCGCCATGAGGCAGCAGTGCTAACCACTGTGCCACCATGCCACCCCCATATCTAGTCCTCAATCTTAGGAATTAAGGTTGAATTTGTTAAAGACATTAGCCAGATCAATGTGGTACTTGTTTGGGCATCTCTTTGTAGGAAGGATTTTGGAGCCAATGGAGAAGGTGAGAGTTCTGTAAAATAAGACCTGGAATGTAGATTATAGTCATTGCAAAAAGAGCTGAAACATTTTTCTTTGAAAGTGAACTAGTGGAGTAGGTAATAGATATTTTCAAAGCTTAAGACCATTTCAAAGATGGTATTTTGCTTTGAAAATATTGATTGAAAAGATGGTCTTTGAGAGTCTAAAAAAGATTTTTTGATGACTTGTGTTACACACAAGTTTGGAGGTTGATTGATTCCTTTCTGACTCATTCCTTTACTGGCCACCTAGAAATTTTCAATTGAACCAGGTTGATGATATCACCAATTATAAAGATATCAGGTAGTTTCTAGTTTAGTAAAAGAAACAAATCTAGGCTTCTTAATCAACACAGACTAATGATTTAATTACAAATAAAATTTACTCAAATAAACATGCAAAGACTATTGACCAAAATACTTCTAACCTTTATTCAAGTATCTTAAAATTAACATGGGCAAATACAAACTTTTATTGAATGCCCCATGGAACAAATCAAATAACAAATGCAATCCCACAGATTTCCCATTGACAAGATCTTGCTGCATTTGAACATGGACTGCTTCAGAGTCTGAGGAGTCGCGAATGGTGCTGAACATTGTGCAATCATTGGTGAACATCCCCACTTCTGACCTTATGATGGAGGGAAGATCATTAATGAAGCAGCTGAAGACAGTTGGGCCTAGGACACTACCCTGAGGAAATCCTGCAGACATGTCCTGGAGCTGGGATGACTGACCTCTAACAACCACGACCATCTTCCTATTTAACAGGTAATCAAGTGGACAGTCTGCCCCTGATACCCATTGATTTCAGTTTTGCTAGGGCTCCTTAATGCAATTCTCAGTCACATACTTAATGTTAAATGCAGTCACTCACACCTCACCTCTGGAATTCAGCTCTCTTGTCCATATTTGAACCAAGGCTGTAATGAGGTCAGGAGCTGAGTGACCCTGGCAGAACCCAAACTGTGTGTCACTGAGCAGGTTATTGCTGAGCAGGTTCTGCTTGATAGCACTGTTACTGACACCTTCCATCACTTTACTGATGATCGAGAGGAGACTGATGGGACAGAAATTTGCCAGGTTGGATTTGTTCTGCTTTTTGCGTATTGGATATACCTGGGCAATTTTCCACACTGTCAGGTAGATATTAGTGTTTAACTGCACTAGTACAGCTTGGCTATGGGAGCGGCAAGTTCTGGAGCTCAAGTCTTGTACAATTTCATTTTATTAGTTCAGGGGATGAGGATGGCACTGACTAGATCAGCGATTATTGCCCATCCCTAATTGTTAAGGATCACCGCTTTGCTGTGGGTCTGGAGTCACATGTAGGCCAGACCAGATAAGGATGGCAGTTTCCTTCCCTAAAGGACATTAGCGAATGAGATGGGTTTTTTCGACAATCGACAAAGGGTTCATGGTCATCATTAGACTTTTCATTCCAGATTTTTATTGGATTCAAATTCCACCATCACCAATCGGCAGGATTTGAATGTGAGTCCCCAGAACATTCCCTGGGTCTCTGGATTAACAGCCCAGCGATAATACCACTAGGCCATCGCTCCACACCGTGGACGATCGCCAGAATGTAGTCAGGGTCCATAGCCTTTGCAGTACCCAATGCTTTACCATGAATGACCTCTAACAAATAACATTTTACAGATTACACAGACAAGCTCTTGGTTTATAGTCTTGTATATATTGTATTTACAAAACTAGGAAAGCTTAACTTGAACGGAAGTAATTACATGCTGCAAGTCAGATTGGCAAGATTTAAGTTTCACAGCACAAACCTAATCCAACATCAACATATTTTAATGCTATTCTCTTCACTCTCTAAAGAATGTTCCAGTAGTGTCCACATCCCAGTTGTGACTCTTTCCATTAGTGTAGGCTTAACTCCATCTTTAAGTTCATTTCCCAAATAGCAATTCTCAATTTGTGTCAACAATATCAAAATGGCTTCATTCATCTCTGTTTTCTGATCAAAATTCATTTTGGCACATTCAAGAATATTATTGAAAGCTTTGGGTAAACATTTTCTAACCCTGGAAAAGCTCAGCAGCTGTGTCAGCGTCTGCGGAGAGAAATCAGTGTTAACTTTTCAGGCTGAGTGACCCTTTCTCAGAACTGAAGATGCTGCCAAACCTGCTGAGCTTTTGCAGCAATTTCTGTTTTGTTTCTGATTTAACAGCATCTGCAAGTAAGCATTTTCTATCCCTGTGGCTTTGATTGCTAACCTCTTTGAGATCTGCCACTCTTTTTTTGATTCCATTCTAAATGTGACTCATTCACTATTTCTAAGCAATGTCAAAGACTACTTTGTTCTGGAATTTTAATTTGTAAGAAGTTTACTCTTTCAGGTAATGAAGGATCCATATCCTTTCACAGCCTTTGAGGGTTTCCATCACACATCGTTGCTGATAGCAGCATGCTGTCAATGGGTCCTTTAAGTTTGCAATGGAGAACTAACCAGTTTCGAAAGCAACAATATTCTGAAGAAGAACCTCACCTGCCCATCGCTAATCGGTTAAGATGGAGGCAGAGT
This sequence comes from Rhincodon typus, assembly GCF_021869965.1. NCBI lineage: Eukaryota > Metazoa > Chordata > Chondrichthyes > Orectolobiformes > Rhincodontidae > Rhincodon > Rhincodon typus. Next base: position 18,221,421 of record NC_063368.1, read on the forward strand.
TAGACACTCCACGGAGCTCCTCCTGCTCGCCAGCTCCTTTTCCTTACTTTCTTTTACCCCTCTTGCTGAAGATTTTCTCGCCAGAAGTGAGTTGCAGCCGGAGCGTGAGTAGAGCGAGCGTGACCGGCCTGGGAGATGAGTCCAGGACGGAGGATAGCACGTGGGCGCAGCGAGGCCTCGTGTCCTGAAGCGCGGTGGGCACGGACTCAGTGAGAAACGACTATAACTTGAAGACTTTAAAGATACTTTTTATTCTCATTTGGGACTTTTTAAACTCTGTAATCCCTCATTAGTCTTTTTTTTTACTATTTCAATTCTGCGACAACAATTAAAGTATCTGTACCTAGGTACCCCGGACATAAGATGGCGTCTGGAGGCCACATTTTAAACTTTTCACTGCACTCATTCCTGTGCATGTGACAATAAAGGCTGTTCCATTCTATCGGAGTTGTTAACTCTGTTTCTCTCTCCACTGATGCTGCCAGACCTGTTGAGTTTCTCTTGCGTTCCCTCTCTGTGCTTGTTTCAATCTTATCTCCCTTCCTCACACAGAACAGGCTTTGTCCTTGTTTGGAATCAGAGCAGATGAATAGATCTGCACCGAGAGAGCGTTTCTCTCTTTAGCTGCTTTTAAAGTTTGAATCCTTGCGTCCACCCTGCACACTGTCCCTTTTGTGCTCAACAGCTTGCAATGGAATTTAAACTTTTCATTGCTCATTTCACGAGCAAGCTCCAACAGACTGTAAGTCTTCCTGTACTCAGCTAACTGTTCTGACTCATCAGCAATTGCTTTTCCTGTTCACACTGTTTTATGCATTACTTCACATGGACTTCACTTGAAGTTATCAAGTTTAAATTGGAGAACTGACCATCATGGTATCACTGAGACGTTTTAAGCTCTCATCGAATAGTTTGACGTCCTGTGACTCGTACCCAAGTGTTCTCCCCAGGCCTCGGCTTTCATTAGCAAATTCATCTTCTCTGGATGAAAGTTGGTTCTCCCCATCCATCAGGCTTCCCTTCAATTACCCTTTATCAGCTTCTCATGTCTGGCCAAGGCAAATTCAGCACAATGAAACAACTGCTGAAATCTAGTCATTGGAAATCAAGGGTTACGGGGAAAATGCAGGAAAGTGCAGGAAGAGCTACGTCAGATCAGCCACAATCCTATTGAATGGGGGAGCAGGCTTGAGGGGTTGAATGGCCTACTCCTGTTCCTATTTCTTATGATGTGGAGGCGCCGGGGTCAGACTGGGATGGATAAAATCAGAAGTCACACGACACCAGGTCATAGTCCAACAGGTTTATTTGAAATCACAAGCTTCCTGAGTGTAGCCGCTTCATCAGGTGAACAAGGACCCTGATGAAGGAGCAGCACTTCAAAAGCTTGTGATTTCAAATCAACCTGTTGGTCTGTAACCTGGTGTCATGTTAATTTCTGACCTTGCAGTCATCAGCCACCCTGATTGCTAACCCAGCTTTTGAGACCTTTTGGTTCTCCATTGGTCTATGGTTTTGTTGTAGGGAGTGAACTGTTAAATTCTTCAACAAGAATTACTTCCCTGAGGTTACTGCACACAAAATCTACTTTAAATGTCTCCTGTCCAATGGTCCAGCAGTCACAGGTATATTATTGTACCCTCCCAATCTCTGTGCTGATCTGCTCAGACTGCACCTGTGGGTTTCAGGGGCCAACTCATAAACATTGAGGATAGCCTTGTTGGCTATTTCATAATGTGGCAAAGGCTTCTCAGAAATCATGATATAAACTTCATGAACTTTGCCAGTTCTTCTGCTTTGCCTGTGCAGTGCTCAGACTTCTGCGGGCCATGACATCCACCTTGAAATTTGAATGAACAAAATGAAAAATGCCTCGATGTGCTTTTCTTGAAATTTTGCTATTGCTTGGACAAGTTTAAACAGCTCTGCCCTTGGCTCATAATATCTTCACTGAACTCAACAGAATCCTCTGTCAGATTTAGAAAGAGGTTCCTTTAAAGTGCAAACAAATCAGATCTTGATCCAAGTGCCTTTGTTTTCTTTTTGCTAGAATGACACTGCTTGTAATTTATTTGTTTCATGTGATGCCCAGTTTGGGTTCTGCCAGGGTCACTCAGCTCCTGACTTCATTACAGCCATGATCCTATTGAATGGTGGTGCAGGCTCCAAAGGTTGAATGGCCTGCTCCTGCTCCTATTTTTTATGTTTCTAAGTTTCAGCCTTGGTTCAAACATGGACAAAAAGAGCTGAACTTCAGAGGTGAGGTGAGAGTGACAGCCCTTGATATCAAGGCTGCATTCAACTGGGTGCGGCATCAAGGAGTCCTAGCAAAAACTGGAATCAATGGGTATCAGGGGCAAACTCTCCGGTGGTTGGAGTCATACCTGACACATAGGAAGATGGTCGTGGTTCTAGGAGGTCAGTCATCTCAGCTCCAGGACATCTCTGCAGGATTTCCTCAGGATAGTGTCCTGGGCCCTTCAGCTGCTTCATCAACAACCTTCCCTCCATCATAAGGTCAGAAGTGAGTTCGTTCGCCAATGGTTGCACAATGTTCAGCGCTATTCGTGACTCCTCAGATACTGAAGCAGTCCATGTCCGAATGCAGCAAGACCTGGACAATATCCAGGCTTGAGCTGATGAGTGGCAAGTGACATTTGTGCCACACAAATGCCAGGCAATGACCAACTCCAATAAGAGACAATCTAATCACTGTCACTTGGCATTCAATAGTGTCACCATCACTAAATTCCCCGCAATAAACAACCTTAGGGTTACCATTGATCAGAAGTCGAACTAAACTTGCCACATAAACACAGTGGCTACAACAGTAGGTCAGAGGCTCAGAATACTGCGGTGAGTAATCAGAATGCCTGACTCCCCAAAGCCTGTCCATCATCTACAAGGCACAAGTCAGGAGTGTGATGGAATATTCTACAACAACACACAAGAAACGTAACACCATCAAGCACAAAGCCCGCTTGATTGGCACCACGTCCACAAGCATCCATACCCTCCATCACCAACAGTCAGTAGCAGCAGTGTGTACGATGTACAAGACGCACGGCAGTAACTCGCCCAAGATCCTGAGACAGCACCTTCCAAACCCATGGCCTCTTCCATCAAGTTGGACAAGGACAGCAGATACAGGGGAACATCACCCCCTGCAATTTCCCTTCCAAGCCACTCACCGTCCTGACTTGGAAAGATATCATCGTTCCCTCCCTGCGCTGGGTCAGAATCCTGGAATTCCCTCCCTAAGGGCACTGTGGGCCCAAATACAGCAAATGCAGCAGTTCAAGAAGACAGCTCATGACCATCTCCTCAAGGGTAACTAGGGATGGGCAATAAATTCTGGCCCCATATCCCATGAATGAATATAAATTTAAAAATTGTCAAAACGGTGATTTGGTGGTGGGCTCATTAGAGAAAAGAAAAGTTCTTAATAAACAAAATGAAAAAAGGAGTTCTTTTTGCTAGTGGGATGTTAGTTTCTGGGCAGGGAAAGGATCCAGAAGGGAAAAGTGGAAACTGATGTTTGTGCTAAATTACAAATTTACAATGAAACCTTTGTAAATCTCTGAAGGTGTTTTGCTGCCAGTGTGACCTATAAAACATTCTTCTCTCTTAATTCAAGCATTTTCATCAGAATTGCTTTCTTGCTCCCTTTTCTTCCTTCTCTCTATTCTCTCTCTGAAATGCTCTTTCATCAATCCTTTCCCTTTCCTTGAAATTCTCCTTCTAACCTATCCTGTTCCAACGGAATCTTTGCCAGTGCTACTACATCTACCTACTCTTCTAGATATTATCTGATGAAGCTATTCAGTGGTGTTATTACAGACCTCTGAAGAAGATGGGACTTGAACCCAACCCTCCTAGCCCAGAGGTAGGAACACTACCGCTTGGCCACAACCCACCCAATTTCAGTGCTACAATTATCTCCCAATTCATTTAAGATTAGTTTTAGGATTTTCTGTTCCTTAACATTAGATCTAAATTTTATCTTCAACTTCTCAGCCACACTTTAGTTAGTGGACAATGTCTCTAAGCTAGTTAAATTTGCTCCATATTGCTGTAAAAATGACCTCAGCTCAAAGCTCGCCATCTCAGATAGATCCGATTACTTGAGTGCACAAGAAACTTGCATTGGCATGTCCTTTCCTTATATAAACTATTGCTCCCACTTCTAAATACTGTTGTTCAGCTGTAGGCTTGTTGTCATGCATAAGCCCCCAAATATTTGATAGCCTGAGACTGGAGAGTGTACTAATTCCTCTTTAGTCCCACTCGTCCACCAGCCACACCAAATTTTAAATTTAACCAGGTCGATGATCTGGCCTATTAAATAGTTCAAAGACGGTATCTGGTTCAATATTAAAATCAAGTCAGCCAACTTCTAGTCAACAAAGGCTCATTACAAACAAAACTTCCTTAAACAAATATGCAAAAACTATTTGCAAAAAGGTATAGACTTTTAAAAGAGACATAGCATTAACATGAGGCAAATATCAGAACAGAACCATGGTCATCTCTCACATGACCCATCAAATAGCAAAGACATGTTCTGTCATAGACTGCCTCAAAGTTTATTCATGTTCTGGTGGTTCATTGTCCTCTCCTGAGACTATGATCTCCCGGATTCTGGAAACTGCACTCCAGCACGCACTCACAGGCACAACTCCGGCTTTCTTCCAGACAAAACTAGCACTGCCCCTGGATTTTCTCAGCAGCTCTAATCTTTCTCCGTTGCAGTAAACAATTACTACTTGTGGAGTCTCAACAACCACTCTTCTGCTGCACAGAACTATTGATGGTATACAAGGAAGTCGATGAATTGCAGTTGAGAAGGAGCATCAGGTGACTGAAGCTGGGATCACTCCTTGGGGACTGGGGAGAGGGACAGGTGACCATGACGCTAGGGCTGGCCATGAGTGCACAAAGATCTTCTAATTGAGCTACTATCTGGTAATGGTGACTTCAACTTAATTTCAGAACGTTGATGGAGATGTGGGGGAGGACAGCCCCAAAAACAATGACAGGGAGATTAACAGGAGCCTTTGCTTTTGGTCAAGGAAATTCTGAGGATGGGGAGTTTAGGACCTTGGTGACATTGAACCTGGCAGCTTGATTAAGAGAGGTTAACACGGCCATGCTCTGCTCTGATAGCAACTCCTCCTCCACAAAGCTGCCCTTACCAATATGGTGGCTGGTACACTTCCTGTTTGGGAATGTTCATACACAAACTGTCCGCTGTGTCAGATGGATGTGATGTAGGGATTCCATAATCTCCAGGACAATAATGCTGACTGTGATAACCCCTTAAGGCCCACAGGGAATCACTAGTTAATCTCCCTGTGGAGCTGGTTCTGTATGAGATCCCTGGCCAAGCCAGAACTCATCACCTGAGTGCTTTATAAAGCCGACCCAGGGCCCCAATTCCATGTCGGGCAACACCAGAGGAGTAGGAAAGTCGATGTTTCGGACCTAGACCCTTCATCAGGATCTGGAAGTGGGAAGGGAGCTGGGAAATAAATAGATGGAAGAGGGATGGGGCTGGAGGAAGGTAGATGGGATGGCGCTAGGTGAATGCTGGTAGGGGGTAGTGGGGATTGGTCAGTGGGAAGGGTTGGGGCACATAGCTGGGGAAGGAGATGGACAGGTAGTGACAGATCAAGGAGGTGGGGATGAGAGGGAGGATTGGACATGGGATGAGGCCGGGGGTGGTGGGGAGATTTTGAAACTGGTGAATTCTATGTTTAGGCCATTGGGCTATAGGCTCCTGAGGCGGAATATGAGGTATTGCTCCTCCAGTTTGTGGGTGGTGTCATTGTGACACTGGAGGAGCCTTACAATGGACATATCACCCAGGGAGTGGGAGGGGCAGTTAAAACAGTTAGTGACCGGAAGATGTTGTTGATTATAGTGTACAGAGTGCAGGTGCTTTGCAAATCTGTCACCGAGTCTGCACTTGGTCTCACCGATGTAGAGGAGGGTGCATGGGGAGCAACGGATACAGTGGACCAGGTTGGAGGGTGTACAGGTGAATCCCTGTCAGATATGGAATGTTTGTCTGGGGCCTTGGGTGGAGGTGAGGGGGCAGGTGTAGCACTTCCTGCGGTTGAAGGAAAAGGTGCCGGGGGTGGTGGGGTTGGTGGGAAGTGTGGAGCGAACAAGGGAGTCGCAGAGAGAGTGGTCCCTACCGAAGGCATATGGGGTGGGGAGGGAAATATCTCTTTGGTTGTGGGGTTGGATTATACATGGCGGAAGTGGCAGAGAATAATATGCTGGATGCGGAAGTTGGTGGAGTGATATGTGAGGACCAGGGGGATTCTGTCTTTATTTTTGTTGGGGGAAGGGGGTTTGAGGGCAGAAGTGCGGGAAATGCAAGAAATGCAGTTGAAGGCAATTTGGATCACTGGAAGGGGGAGTTTGCGGCTCTGGAAGTAGGAGGACATCTGGGATGTGCGTGAGTGGAATGCTCCATGTTGGGAGCAGATGCGGCAGAGGTGGAGGATTTGGGAGTAGGGGATCACAGTCTTGCAGGAAGGTGGGTGAGAGGAGTTGTAGTCAAGGTAGCTGCGGGAGTCGGTGGGTTTGAAATAGACGTCGGTGCTGAGACGATTACTGGATATAGAGACAGAGAGGTCCAGGAAGGGGAGGGAGGTATCAGCGATGGTCCAGGTGAACTTGAGGTTGGGGTGAAAGGTGACAGTAAAGTTGATGAACTGTTCAAGCTCCTCGTGGGAGCATGAGGCAGCACCGATACAGTCATCGATGTGGCAGAGGAAGAGGTGAGGGATAGCGCCAATGTAACAACAGAAGAGGGACTGTTCCACATACACTATGAAGAGGCAGGCATAGCTCAGACCCATACGGGTACCCATAGCCACCCCTTTGGTTTGAAGGAAGTGGGATCTTACCATCCCACCAACCTCTGCATCCAGCGCATCATCCTCTGCCACTTCCACCACCTACAATCTGACTCCACACCAAAGAGATATTTCCCTCCCCACCCCTATCTGCCTTTCGTAGGGACCGCTCACTCTGCTACTCTCTCTTCCGCTCCAACCCTCCCTCCCATCCCTGTTTCCTTGACCTGACACAACCTGCCCATCTCCTTCCCCACCTATCTGCCCCACCCTTCCCACTGACCGATCCCTACTACTCCTACTTGCATCCCCGCCTAGCGCCATCCCATCTACCTTCCCCCAGCCTCACCCCTCTTCCATCTATTTATTTCCCATTTCACTTCCCCCTCCCCAGTCCTGATGAAGGAGAATAGGCCTGAAACATTGACTCTCTGCTCCTCTGATGCTGCCTGACCTGCTGTGTTCCTCCAGCTCCACACTGTATCGACTCTGACTCCAGCATCGGCAGTTCTTGCTAGCCCCAATTCCATGGTTGCATTGGAGAGGGAGCACACAGTGTCCATCAATGCTCTCAATGTCTTTAGAGAAAAGTGGGCAATGTGGGGGAATACAGTGCTTTATCTCACCCTCCAACTCCATTTTGAATCAGTCCCATCCTTCTATCCCTACCCATCCCATCTTTGATGGCTTGCATTGCCCTTAATGGGCAATGCATGAAAATATTTAATTGGCTAAATAGGTCTTTTACTGATAGTGGTTTCTAGTTAGAAAAAAAAACAAACTCATAGTGATTTTGATGGTGGGTAAATCGCTCAGTTCTGTGTGATAGCACTTCTGGGTATAAAATAAAGCATACCCAGGTTAGCATTCTTATGGTGCAGGTTCAAGTCCCAGAGAGTGTGTAATAATATCTCTAAATGGGTTGATTAGTTTAAGAAAATAAAGCAGACCTGGGGTCAGGGGGTGGGTGGACTCATGTGTCACAGTAGTAGTGTCCCTACCTATGAGCCTAGGTTTCCTGGGTTCAAGTCCCACCTACTCCAGAAGTGTGTTATGACATCTCTGAACAAATTAATTGGAAAGTATCAAGAACTGCTTGCTGGTGTGGATTTCTGGTGTCTGATTAGTGGCGGTCAGTGCTCAGCACAAGTTAATTTGAAAAGTCCCGAAACAGCACAAAGTGGCACACTCTATAAACTTAAACAGACATTGTACTGTAAAAAAAACACAAAGCAGAGCCAGGGAGGTGTCTGCAAGACTGTGTCCCAGGCTGGGTCCACCTTTAGTAGTGGCTTTGTTTTAACGTTCAACAATAAACGACACTCCGTTCCAGTTGGGTCTCCTGAGTTACTGCACTCACAAAGCAGACTGTGATGGAAGGTTGTGCCTGTTCAGCCTTCGCTAACATCAATAGAGCACGCCCAGCCCTATGTCACCATAGAGGCATTTTCCCAGTTCCCCACACAACAGGCATTCTGTGACTGATGCTCTCCTGATGCTGAAAGGAGAAGCTTCAGTTTTGCAAAAAAATGAAAGACCTTGCAAGGCAAACCTTGCATTTCTTTAGCATCCTACACAACCACAAAGCATTTCACATCATATATATATGCGTGTAGGAACCATGCAGCCAAAGTGCACACAGCAAGGTTTCACAAACAGCAAGGTGATCAATAAAAATAGGCTCCATTTTAAGGATGTTGACATTGGGAGATAAATACTGTCCAGGACACAGGAGGAGACCCATACTCCTTTTCTTTCATGATGTGGCAGTGCGGATGTTGGACTGGGCTGGAGAAAGTCAGAAGTCACACGACACCAGGTTATAGTGCATCATATCTGCAGTTTCACTGGATGTCACAGCTCCCACTGTCATCAAAGAAAAGGTTTGCCTGAAATCACAAGTTTTTGGAGCGCTGCTCCTTCGTCAGGTGTACCGAAAGCTCCGAAAGCTTGTGATTTCAGGCAAACCTTTTCTTTGATGACAGTGGGAGCTGTG
>NC_063368.1:18230385-18250170 GCF_021869965.1 Rhincodon typus
CTTGTGATTTCAGGCAAACCTTTTCTTTGATGACAGTGGGAGCTGTGACATCCAGTGAAACTGCAGATATGATCTTGGTTTAAGTTATCATCCTACATTCTTAATACTTTCTTGAAACTGGATTTGGCATCCCAGTGTGGCAATGGCCTAGTGGTATTATCACTAGACTATTAATCCGGAAATTCAGGTGATGTTCTGGGGGACCTCGGTTCAAATCCTGCCATGGCAGATGGTGGAATTTGAATTCAATGAAGATTATGGAATTAAGAGTCTAATGATGACCACAAAACCGTTGCCAATTGTTGGAAAAGCCCATCTGGCTCACTAATGCCCTTTAGGGAAGGAAATCTGTCCGATGCCTACATGTGACTCCAGACCCACAGCAATGTGGCTGACTCTAAACTGCCCTCTGGGCAATTAGGGATGGGCAATAAATGCTGGTCTAGGCAGAGACAACCACATCTCATGTGTGAGTGGCTTCACCCCAAATTCTCGTGGTTAAAGGGTATGGGAAGAGAGTGGGAACAGGAGACTGATCAGCCACGATGATATTAAATGGTGGAGCAGGCTCGAAGGGCTGAATGGCCTATTTTCCATGTTGCTATGTCTCATTTCATAGAGGACTCCTGCAGGCCACTCACTGAGATCCTTCAGTGCCAGCCCCACAGTTGCTTCAAGGAAGAGATACTTCTTTAAATATTAAAAACGGATATCTGCTTTTTCATTCCTCAAATCTGGAACCCAAAGAGCCTCTTCAGAATAAATGTGCCAACATAGTCCTTCACTGCCCTTAAACACCCAAAGGGCAATTGAAAGAGAGGCTTCCACACTAGTTCCATCTGAAACACGGCCGTGAATATATAAAGTCATGTGGGGAGGTTTAAGCAATAGATGAAGGATAAGCAAGGCCTTATGGCCCATCGCGTCCATACTGGCTAATGGATCCCGTGAAAACTTCCTGAATTGGGAACACAGGTTGAAAAAATCGGGTGTGCCAATGGACTTTTCCAATCGAACTTGGCATTTTAAAATTCTTGTCCACTGGAAGATTGGCAGACTGACCCAATGGCCAGTTCTGTGGTAGATTTATCATCAGTCTAATCATCATCACCCTCGCACCCCATGCTCCCCCCACCCCAACCCAAATACTGACTCCACATTGTTATCTCAATATTGACAGCATGTGTTAATTTAAAATGTCAAAGCAGGGTTTGAGGGTGAAGGAGGGGAGGACTGTCTTGTAGATATGTTGAGCATTAACCCATGAGTACAGTTAAGGCACTGTGACAAAACCATAGACAGCAAAAGGAATCAATCCGATTGTCCCACAACTCCAGCTGCACATAGTCAAACAACGTATTATTTCAGTTTTTACTATCCAACTGCAGTCAATGCCTTTCTTTAATTATCACAAAAGAGCTCCACTTGAGTTAAATACATTGACGAGCCAGTTACTTCCTAATTTGAGTATTGCAAAACCAACAGGCAAAATGCATTTTAAAAACCTCACTTACACCAAACTTCTATATGAATCTTACCTGTTTACAGTATGGTTCGCTAACTGCAACATCCGATTAAACTGTTTCTTCATCATTTTCAAAACTGTTCTTTTTTCTTAAATATATAAATGTGTGTGTGCTTGTGTACTTTAGCTCAGCTGTATTTGGAGCTGCTCCTTTTAGCACCCGATCCAGTTAGTGGGTGTGAGCTCAGCATTTCTGTTCCCTCCCACAAACGTTGAAAATGAAACACGCCTTAAAGCCACATTCTGATGCTTCTGAATCACTTTGTGATGGTACTGTGAAAGTTGGCATGAATCCTCTTTTCCCTAGCATTTTCTTTCCCTTCATGGTGAGCACTCCTCCATATTCGATGCACTGTCTGAGGTTTTCTGTTAATGGTTATCTCCCAACAGTGCTGCAACTTTGCATATCCTTCTCTCTGTACACTCCACATCCAAATACATTGCTTTCAAAAGTGTTGAGGTAAAGTAAGGAAGAAGGGGATTTGGGGGAATGCAAAGTGGCAGAGTTGATTGGAACATGGCAAAGACCCAGAAGACAACAATGACTTCACAACTTTTAGATTTGGGCATCCAAAGAATCTGTCACCCATTGGAGTAGGCCATTCAGCCCTCTGGATCCTGTTTCCAAACCTCAATTAGATCACTCAGCCCTGAATCCTGTATATTGGCCAGAATACCAACTGCCAGAGGAAGTGGTAGGGGTTGGTACAATTACAACATTTAAAAGGTATCTGGATGGGCACATGAATAGGAAGGGGTTAGAGGGATATGGGCCAAATGCTGGCCAATGGGACTAGATTGATTTAGGATACCTGGTTGGCATGGATGAGTTGGACCGAAGGGGCTGTTTCTGTGCTGTACAACACTACAACTCTAGTAGGTTTCTTGTGGCACAATGGTAGTGTTCTTACCTGAGAGCAAGGAGGCCTAGGCCCAAGCCTTGTCTGCCACAGAGGAATATCATAATATCTCTAAACAGATTGATTAAAATAAATACAACCCTAGGTTGTCGTGGTCTCAAGATGCATGGGCTACTCACTATCTCAACTCTCACCAGTAGTCCCTCCCTAAGGGCATTGAGGGTCAACCTACAGCACATGGACTGCAGCGGTTCAAGAAGGCAGCTCACCCCCATCTTCTCCAGGGGCAGCTAGGGATAGACAATAAATGCTAGGCCCAGCCAATGATGCCCACATCCCATGAATGAATAAAATAAATGGAATCACTTCACTGTGAGCAACTGTACCTCCAACTGTCTGCAAAATTCCAGAATTCCCTCCCTAAACACTTATATAAGAACTAGGAGCGGCAGTAGGCCATTCAGCCCCTTGGGCATGCTCTCCTATTTAATACAATCAAAGTTAATCTCATCTCAGCCTCAACTCCACTTTCCTGCCTGCTCTCCGTAACCTTTTGGCCTGTTACTAATGAAATATCCTTAAATTTACTCTCTGTCCCTGCGTCCACCACACTATGGGATAGTGAATTCCACAGATTCAGGACCCTTTGACAGAAGTCATTCCTCCTTAAATCTCTTTATCTTAAAACTGTGACTTCTCATTGCAGATTGACCCATATGAGGAAACATCCTCTCTACGTCTACTGTGCTAATCCCCTTTCACATTGTATAGACCTCAATTTTACCCCGTTCTCTTCTTTAAGATGTTCCTGTAAACCCTTCTTGTTGAACCTGTCCTAATCTTCTCAAATCGACAGGATGGTATGTTTTTACTGTGTTAGTAGTTGAGTTGGTTGTATCATTTGGTTCAGTGACTAGAGTGCCACAATGAGTAAAACCAATAGCGTGGGTCCAATCCTTGTAACACCTGCGTTAGTTTGTGGAGCCCCTAGCTCCTTAACTTACCCTGCCGTATCTGGTTACTCCCAAGTTACACATAACCAATTGCTTTTCTCTAATGTAGAGAGATGTCTCTGGTGCTTTGTGTTCTATGGTTCCTTACGTGGCACTTTGTAATCTACCTTCATTAAACAAAAGTTGTTGATTTTTTTTATTAACTAATTTTAGGGATTTCAGTCTTGACGTAAAGAGTGTTGGAGGAGACCAATCTCAGGGGCACCCAACCAATTTGGCACGGTGGCTCAGTGGTAAGCACAGCAGCCTCCCAGTACCAGGGACCCAGGTTCGATTCTAGCCTCGGGTGACTGTGTGGAGTTTGCACATTCTCCCCGTGCCTGCATAGGCTTCCCTCCAGTTGCTCCAGTTTCATCCCACAATGCAAAGTTGGGCAGGTTCGGTGGGTTGGCCATGCTAAATTGCCCTGTAGTGCCCAGGGACTTGCAGATTGAGTGGATTGGCCATGGGAAATGTACGATTACAGAGATAGGGTAGCGGGCGGGGTCAGTGCGGACTCGATGGGCCGAATGGCCTGCTTCCACACTGTGGGGATTCTATGATTCGCAAGCTGTTTGTCACTCAGCTTAACACAAGCAGCATGCACATACAGAACACACTGTGCTGATGTTCTCAGGTTAAGTTGCATTGTTGCATTGTTATGCTGCAGACAGGTGTTGCACATTGCTCCACATGACAAATATAGAGCCCTGCTCATTTCCTGCAACCTTTTGTTGAGCTGTATGTTCAGCTTGCCACCGTTATTTTTTTCCAGTTATGGTTCAGTTGGTTTCTCCCTCGTCTCTGATGTCAGAATGGTCGCGGATTCACGTCCCACTCCACTGTCTGGAGCATGAAGAAATCTCAGCTCTGTGTACAACCATATTGCATGGTCAGCCATGCTGTCAATTGTTTGAGATGTTAAATAAGTGCCATGTCTCCTCTCTCCTATGGATATGGAAGATCCTATTGCACTATTTAACGGGGTGCAGGGGAATTCTCCCAATATACTGGCTTGGTATTTGTTTCTGAACCAACATCAGGAAGAACAGAGGATCTGGTTATTTTTACAAATCTGGCTGTGGCATCCTATGCACAACTAAAGCCACATTTCCTGTGTTCCAGAAGTGGCTACACTGCGAATTACTTCATCGGCTCTTGTAAGCTTTGGGACATCTTGAGGCGTTGTGGAAAGCACTATTGAAATGCAAGTCTAATTTTCCTTTGATGTGCTGGTGTACCTCATGCAAACATACAAGCTGCAAAATGCGACAACTGCAACTTGCATTCATGTAGCACCTTTGAGATAGGAACGCACCGTTAGCCACAATCTGGCAATCTAAATTTGACACAGAATGACATCTGAACATGTCACCGCTGGTTTGTTTGAAGAAGTTGGTAATAAGCAGAGTTTCAAAGATTTAGATTTAGCTTTTATTGTCACATGTACTCAAGCAAGGAAGCACAGGAGTACAGTGGAAAATGTATAATGTCACTACTCATGGTGCCATTTTAGGGACCAAGGTACCTAGGGACAAGAAACTTTGGTACAAAGTAGTAAGAGAAACAGAGTTAAAAAGTTAAGCATTACTTTCATAGCGTACCTATAAAAAACAGAAATAAGGTAAAACTTCACATTAACGTCTTTCTTAATTTAAACTAGGAAAACAAAGGAATAAGTTAAACATTGAACGGTAAGAAAAACAAAGTTGCTGGAAAAGTTCAGCAGGTCTAGCAGTATCTGTGAAGGAGAAAACAAAGTTAACGTTTCCTCAGAACTGATGGTGGCTGGGAAAATGTCAGTTTATAAGCAGAAAGTAGGGAGTAAACGATAGGATAGAGCCCAAAGAGAGAGAAAGACAGTTTTGAACAGTTTTGGATGAGCCCTCCGCTTATCTCGATCTCCAGGAGACCTCAGCTGCCTGTTTGTGATGCCACTGACACAGATACTGTCGCTGCTACTGAAATGGCCGCCTCTCTGATTTCCCCCCGGTGCCTCGGGAACATGCCCAGGCAGGACACACTTGCTCACCGAGCCGAGACACCGCCACGGGGCAACGTGAAGAAACAACAAGAGGGGGAAAACACCAAAAACAGGGGAAGGACAAAGAGAAAAAAAAGGAAAAGAAGAGAAGGAACTGGATGGAGTAGAGGGAGAGAGGTGGAGAGTCAGAGTATGGAGGGAATTGCAGAGATAGGCAGCTGCAAGGAGAAATGACCCATGTGAGTGTTGACTGATTGGAGGAACAGGCTGGGGCTCCTAATGTCTCTGAATGGTCATTAGATCTGTGTTCCTTCATTATAATGAGTTACTGTCCAATTTCCTTCCGTGCTTCTTTGAAGGCCATGCTGCCTGCTGGGATATGATTCCACGGTGAGTCAGCCATTTTTAATTTTCAACACGGGCTGGCTATTCAACATTGGGGCAGCACAAAACAATAAAATCTTCACCCAACACTCCATTCCCTGAAGTCTGATTGGGAGTAGGAACGTGACAGAGGGGGATATAGGATACTGAAGAATCATTATAGAGCAGAAAAAAGCATGTCTGAACTGGTTCCCCGAATGTGCAGTTCACTTAGTGCCATCTTTCGTCCTTCTCCCTAGAATTTTTCATATGGCTCTGGATTCCCTTCTGATTGCTCCTCTCACTTCCACCACTGACTGTGGGCCTTACATTCCAGATACCAACAACTCATCGCATTATCAAGATTTTCTCCTGTTACTTCTGCTTTTGTCACACATTACTTTAAACTTGTGCCCTTTCGACATTGATTTTTTTTTGAGTGAGAACGGTTCCTCCCTGAGCGCTCTCTCCAGGTCCCTCAGGATTTTGAAAACCTCCATTGAATCTCCTCTCCCTCTAAGGAAAACGGCCGTAACTTCACCAATCCATCTTCTCAACTGAAGTTCCTCAACCATGGATTCTTGTAAATCTTTTTGGCGCTCTTTCCAAAGCCTTCACGTCCTTCCTAAGATGCAGTGCCCACATTTGACAGCAATCTGACAGCTGACGCTGAATGAGTGACTTATTTCCAAGATGGCGGTGCAGTAGCACGCTTCAGCCAGACTCTGTCTGCTCCACCTGTTCTTCCTCTTCTTTTCTTCTCTTTTCTTCCCCTTAGTGATTTTTCTCTTCTCCTCTGCCGGCCTCTGACCATTCCCCTCCTTTGGCATTGACTCCCGGCCTCCAACTACTGGAGACCTCCCACCCAGGCATAGCGGTCTCCCGTAGCGGCCTACTATCCTGGCATGGTGACTTCCCTACCTATTGGAGCGGCCTCTCAGCTTGGCACCCTCTTGGCTTGGCATGGCATCCTCAGCCTAGCTTAGCAGTCTGGAGCGATCTCCCAGCCTCACGATCCTCAAGGTGAAACCCTGCACGGTCTAGAGCCAAGGCCTGGTGTGGACTGGAGGCTAGGTACCAGCATGGGCTGGGTTGGAAGACCGCTGTTCTGAACTTTTTATTTCTGCAGTGCTGGACATGTTATTTCTATATTTTCTAAGACCTTGTATGTAAAGAAGCTGTACCTAGGTACCTTTTTACCTTAGATAGCACTGTAAGTGGGAATGTATAAACTTTTCACTATACTCATTGAGTATATGTGACAATAGAGTCTAATTCTAATACAAGTTCAACATCAACTCCTGGTTCTTGTCATCTTTGTTAATAAAGCCCTATTGCTCTCAACTGGAATAGAAACAGGCCATTCGGCCCAACTGATCCATATTGCGGTTTCACCTTCACTCAATCCTTCTCCTCCTCATCTGAATTCATCACTGGGACCATCTACAGGCAGTTACAGAGTCACAGAGTCATAGAATCATAGAGTCACGGAGCTGTACAGTGTGGAAACAGATCCTTCAGTCCGACTCGTCCATGCTGACCAGATATCCTAAATAAATCTAGTCCCATTTGCCAGCATTTGGCCCATATCCCTCTAAACCCTTCCTATTCATGTACCCATCCAGATGCCTTTTAAATGTTGTATTTGTACCAGCCTCCACCACTTCCTCTGGCAGCTCATTGCATACAAGCACCGCCGTCTGTGTGAAAACATTGCCCCTTTTAGATCTTTCCCTTCTCAGTCCTTGGGTTACGAATGGGTTCTGTCCCTGAATTAGGTCGTAAGTCTATTTGTACGTAAGTTGGAGCATGGTACAGTATAGAATATCTGATTGTAAGTTCAAGCAACTGCTCTCATGTTGGATCCTTAAAATTAACAGCAATATGGCATCTCATTTGTATGTCAGACGATGGCAAATTGGGGACCCTCTGTATTCCCTTCTCCCTCAAATGCTGGTCTAGTTTATCTTCAAATACATCAAACTATTCACATTGCCACTCCCTATCTGATGTTCCTCCTTTCCAGCCCAGGGAAGGGGAAATGTCCCTTGAATAGTAAGCTATCTGCACATCATGACAGTGTATTTGGTGAGATAGACCCTTAAAGAGGAAGTCTGATCATGAGAACAGCCACATGATCCCAAACTCAGCGAAAGGGGAAATTCCTCCATCAATCCGATGGTCATTGTCAGTGCTGAATGGTTCCTGTTTCGTGCGGATGGGTGCGAGCTGAGTAAAACAGCTTGCCAGCAGTGATTTTGAACTCAATTCTCCTTCAGCGCCCTGACACTCAATGATACCGTGAGCAGTACCCTTCACAAGATATGACTGTCTCTGGCAAGGCCAGTAGTTATTGCCCATTCTTAATTGCCCCTTGAGAAGGTGACAGTGAGCCGCCTTTGGGAATTGACCAGACTGGCTTACCAGGTTATTTAAGAGTGAACTCCTGGAGTCACGTGTAGCTCAGATCAGGTAAAGACTGCAGATTTCCTTCCCTAAAGGTTGTAGGATGTATTTTTATGACAATCCAGTGGTTTTGCGGTCATCATTACAGGTAGTAGACATTTTTAAATCTCAGATTTATTGAATTTTTGAATTTAAACTTTTGGTGTGATTTGATCACATATCACCAGATTCCTGGATTAACTATCTTAAACAACCCTGATACTAAATAACCCCTAATCTGTAAACAAACTGTATACTAGATAATCAGTCTGTAAACAATCTGTATACTAAATAACTGGAGTTGGGTGCACTTCCCGCAGATGAAGTCAGTAATTTAAAGTCGTGGTCCACATAGGCACCAACGACATAGGTAGGAAATGGGATGGGGACGTAAGGCAGAAATTCAAGGAGCTAGGGTGGAAGCTTAGAGCGAGAACAAACAGAGTTGTTATCTCTGGTTCGTTACCCGTGCCACGTGCTAGCGAGGCGAGGAATAGGGAGAGAGAGCAGTTGAACACGTGGCTACAGGGATGGTGCAGGAGGGAGGGATTCAGATACCTGGATAATTGGGGCTCATTCTGGGGTAGGTGGGACCTCTACAAACGGGATGGTCTACATCTGAACCAGAGGGGTACCAATATCCTGGGGGGGAAATTGCTAATGCTCTTCGGGAGGGTTTAAACTAATTCAACAGGGGGATGGGAACCTGAATTGTAGCTCCAGTGTACAGGAGGTTGAGAGTAGTGAGGTCATAAATAAGGTTTCAAGGTCGCAGGAGTGTACTGGCAGGCAGGAAGGTGGTTTGAAGTGTGTCTACTTCAATGCCAGGAGCATCCAGAATAAGGTGGGTGAACTTGCAGCATGGGTTGGTACCTGGGACTTCGATGTTGTGGCCATTTCGGAGACATGGATAGAGCAGGGACAGGAATGGTTGTTGCAGGTTCCGGGGTTTAGATATTTCAGTAAGATCAGGGAAGGTGGTAAAAGAGGGGGAGGTGTGGCATTGTTAGTCAAGGACAGTATTACGGTGGCAGAAAGGACGTTTGATGACAACTCGTCTACTGAGGTAGTATGGGCTGAGGTTAGAACCAGGAAAGGAGAGGTCACCCTGTTGGGAGTTTTCTATAGGCCTCCGAAAAGTTCCAGAGGCCACTGCTGTTTGTCATTTTTATAAATGACCTGGATGAGGGCGTAGAAGGATGGGTTAGTAAATTTGCGGATGACACCAAAGTTGGTGGAGTTGTGGATAGTGCGGAAGGATGTTGCAGGTTACAGAGGGACATAGATAAGCCGCAGAGCTGGGCTGAGAGGTGGCAAATGGAGTTTAATGTAGAGGAAAAGATTGCAAAGATGATTCTGGATAGGAGCACAAGTAACAGGGTAGTTGTTATGGGGGACTTTAACTTTCCAAATATTGACTGGAAACGCTATAGTTCGAGTACTTCAGATGGGTCAGTTTTTGTCCAATGTGTGCAGGAGGGTTTCCTGACACAGTATGTATCAACAAGAGGCGAGGCCACATTGCATTTGGTACTGGGTAATGAACCAGGCCAGGTGTTAGATTTGGAGGTAGGTGAGCACTTTGGTGATAGTGACCACAATTCGGTTACATTTACTTTAGCGATGGAAAGGGATCGGTATATACCGCAGGGCAAGAGTTATAGCTGGGGGAAAGGCAATTATGAGTCGATGAGGCAAGATTTAGGATGCATAGGATGGAGAAGGAAACTGCAGGGGCTGGGCACAATTGAAATGTGGAGCTTGTTCAAGGAACAGCTACTGCGTGTCCTTGAGAAGTATGTACCTGTCAGGCAGGGAGGAAGTGGTCGAGCGAGGGAACCGTGGTTTACTAAAGAAGTTGAATCTCTGGTCAAGAGGAAGAAGGAGGCTTATGTAGAGATGAGGCGTGAAGGCTCAGTTAGGGCGCTTGAGAGTTACAAGTTAGCCAGGAAGGACCTAAAGAGAGAGCTAAGAAGAGCCAGGAGGGGACATGAGAAGTCATTAGCAGGTAGGATCAAGGAAAACCCTAAAGCTTTCTATAGGTATGTCAGGAATAAAAGAATGACTAGAGTAAGCTTGGGGCCAGTCAAGGACAGTAGTGGGAAATTGTGTGTGAAGTCCGAAGAGATAGGAGAGGTGCTAAGGTGCTAAATGAATATTTTTCGTCAGTATTCACACAGGAAAAAGACAATGTAGTCGAGGAGAATACTGAGATACAGGTTATTAGACTAGACGGGATTGAGGTTCATAAGGAGGAGGTGCTAGCAATTCTGGAAGGTGTGAAAATAGATAAGTCCCCTGGGCCGGATGGGATTTATCCTAGGATTCTCTGGGAAGCTAGGGAGGAGATTGCAGAGCCTTTGGCTTTGATCTTTATGTTGTCATTGTCTACAGGAATAGTGCCAGAAGACTGGAGACTAGCAAATGTTGTCCCCTTGCTCAAGAAGGGGAGTAGAGACAACCCTGGTAATTATAGACCAGTGAGCCTTACTTCGGTTGTGGGTAAAGTGTTGGAAAGGATTATAAGAGATAGGATTTATAATCATCTAGAAAGGAATAATTTGATTAGGGATAGTCAACACGGTTTTGTGAAGGGTAGGTCGTGCCTCACAAACCTTATTGAGTTCTTTGAGAAGGTGACCAAACAGGTGGATGAGGGTAAAGCAGTTGATGTGGTGTATATGGATTTCAGTAAAGCGTTTGATAAGGTTCCCCACGGTAGGCTATTGCAGAAAATATGGAGGCATGGGATTGAGGGTGATTTAGCGGTTTGGATCAGAAATTGGCTAACTGTAAGAAGACAGAGGGTGGTGGTTAATGGGAGATGTTCATCCTGGAGTTCAGTTACTAGTGGTGTACCGCAAGGATCTGTTTTGGGGCCACAGCTGTTTGTCGTTTTTGTAAATGACCTGGATGAGGGCGTAGAAGGATGGGTTAGTAAATTTGCAGATGACACTAAAGTCGGTGGAGTTGTGGATAGTGCGGAAGGATGTTGCAGGTTACAGAGGGACATAGGTAAGCTGCAGAGCTGGGCTGAGAGGTGGCAAATGGAGTTTAATGCGGAAAAGTGTGAGGTGATTCACCTTGGAAGGAGTAAGAGGAATACAGAGTACTGGGCTAATGGTAAGATTCTTGGTAGTGTGGTTGAGCAGAAAGATCTTGGTGTCCATGTGCATAGATCACTGAAAGTTGCCACCCAGGTTGATAGCGTTGTTAAGAAGGCATACAGTATGTTAGGTTTTATTGGTAGAGGGATTGAGTTTCGGAGCCATGAGGTCATGTTGCAGCTGTACAAAACTCTGGTGCGGCCGCACTTGGAGTATTGCGTACAGTTCTGGTCACCGCATTATAGGAAGGATGTGGAAGCATTGGAAAGGGTGCAGAGGAGATTTACCAGGATGTTGCCTGGTATGGAGGGAAGGTCTTATGAGGAAAGGCTGAGGGTCTTGAGGCTGTTTTCGTTAGAGAGAAGAAGGTTAAGAGGTGACTTGATAGAGACATACAAGATGATCAGAGGATTAGATAGGGTGGACAGTGGGAGCCTTTTTCCTCGGATGGTGATGGCTAGCACGAGGGGACATAGCTTTAAATTGAGGGGTGATAGATATAGGACAGATGTCAGAGGTAGGTTCTTTACTCAGAGAGTAGTAAGGGCGTGGAATGCCCTGCCTGCAAAAATAGTAGACTCGCCCACTTTAAGGGCATTTAAATGGTCATTGGATAAACATATGGATGATAACGGAATAGTTTAGGTTAGATGGGCTTCAGATTGGTTTCACAGGTCGGCGCAACATCGAGGGCCGAAGGGCCTGTACTGCGCTGTAATGTTCTATGTTCTATGTTCTATGTAACCAGTCTGTAAATAACCCCTATAACTACTTTCTTCCTATTGGAAGTGACTGGCCAAATATTCTACACAATTGGCCCATTCAGAGCTTCGTACTTTAATTGTTTATTTAATTATTTAAACAGATTTTTGCTGCAGAAGCAGGCACACAGATCAGGAAGAGGGTAAAGCTTGGTTCTGCGAGAAAGAAGCAGCATGGCAGAGGTCAGGTGGGGTGTGTGGGGGGGGTGGTGGGGTGGGGATAGTAGGGCAGGGGATTCTACATCAATGATCTGGAGGAAAACACAGCTGGTCTATTTAGTAATTTTGCAGATGATACAAAGATTGGAGGAGTTGCGGATAGTGAGGAGGATTGTTGGAGGGTACAGCAGGATATAGATCAGGTGGGGGCATGGGCAGAAAAATGGCAGATGGAGTTTAATCCAGACAAATGTGAGGTGATGCATTTTGGAAGGTCAGGTACGGGTCGAAATTATACAGCGAATGGCAGAACGCTTAAGAGTATTGATATGCAGAGGGATCTGGGTGTGCTGGTCCTCAGATCACTGAAGGTGGCAGCGCAATAAGGCAGTAAAAAAGGCCTATAACATGCTTGCCCTGATTGGAAGGGGCATTGAGTTTGAGGATAGGCAAGTTATGCTGCAGCTTTATAGAACTTTAGTCAGGCCACATTCGGAATACTGCGTACGGTTCTGGTCACCACACTACCAGAAGGATGTGGGTGCTTTGGAGAGGGTACAGAAAAGGTTTACCAGGATGTTGCCTGGTATGGGGGCTTTTAGCTATGAAGAAGGATTGGATAGGCTGAGTATTTTTTTCGCTGGAATGCACGAGGTTGAGAGGCAACCTGATAGAATTTTATAACATTGTGAATTGCATGGATAAAGTAGAAAGTATGAGGCTTTTTCCCAGGGAGGAGGGATCAGTTACTAGGGAACACAGGTTCAAGGTGCGAGGGGGGATGTTTAAAAGAGACGTGCAAGGCATGTTTTTCACGCAAAGGGTGGAGAGTGCCTGGAACGTGCTGCCAGAGGAGGTGGTGGAAGCAGGCACTATAGCAGCATTCAAGAAGCACTTGGACGAATACATGAACAGGAAGGGAATAGAGGGATACAGATCCTGTAAGTGAAGGCAGTTTTAATATGGAAGGGCAAAAGGTGTCAGTGCAGGTTTGGAGGGCCGAAGGGCCTGTTCCTGTGCTGTATTGTTCTTTCTTCTTTGGGAGATGGGTTTCTTGGTGCTATTTCACCAGCCAGAATAGGAGATCTACCAGGATGATCAGTTCCAGATTCCCAGATTACTACTGCGTGGGATGTCCTGTGAAATTGCAGTAATTGGGAGAGGACAGGAATGGGTCAGGTCACAATGAGATGCCCATGTTGGAGACTCAGTCTGAGAGTCATGCACTGTTGGGTGACCATTCAGGTAAAGAGACTGCTTCATGCACTGTTGGGTGACCATTCAGGTAAAGAGACTGCTGGTCGGACTGACATTGGTGACTGAGAGGGAGGGCTGTGGGGTGGGCAGGGACTGGGGAATTTTGCTTTGGTGAAACTAAGCTGCCTTTTTATTCTCATTAAGGAAGTCAGCTCTGCAAGAACGTGTGTCTGAAGCGATTGACTTTTGGTGCAGAGTTTGTGTTGCAAAAACAAGTCATGCAATTTACTTGGCCACATCCAGCAAGAGAAAATTCAGCAAATCTCAAAGTGAGAAAGCAGAGAGGAGTGGTATTAGAGAATGGATATATTTATGCTGCAATTCGATCCTTCTTCCTCTCTCTTCCCCTCCCTGGTTCTTATTGGTAATAACAAAGATCCTCAGGCTGGGCCAAGAGGGGATGGAGGTTGGATTGACTGGGTTAAATAATAAAGATGTTGGTGAAGGTTCTTCTGGAGTATTGTGTCCAGTTCTGGTCTCCCTGTTATAGGAAAGATATTATCAAGCTGGAGAGGGCTTAGAAGAGATTTACCAGGATGTTGCTGGGAATGGAGGATTGAGTTATAACGAGAGGCTGGGACTTTTTCACTGGAGCGTAGGAGGTTAAGGAGGTGACCTTACAGATGTTTATAAAATCATGAGGGCATAGATAAGGTGAATAGTAGGTGTCTTTTCCTTTGGGTGGGGGATTTCAAGACTGGAGGCATATTTTTAAAGTGAGAGGAGAAAGAGTTAAAAAAGACATGGGGGCAACTTTTTTACACAGAGAGTGGTTCGTGTGTGGAATGAGCTTCCAGAGGAAGAGATGGATGTGGGTAAGTTAGAACATTTAAAAGACATTTGGATAAGTACATGAATAAGAAATGTTTGGAGGGATATGAGCCAAGTGCAGGCAAGTTTAGTTTGCGATTATGGTCAGCATGGACTGGCAGGACCAAAGGGGCTATTTCCGTGCTGTATGACTATGACTTTTTTGACAGTAATAATGAACTTATAGCTCATTAAGAGTGGATGATCGAGGGGGTGAAATGACTGCAAATTGATTGAAGAAGAGACAGAGAGAAACTATCTCCTTGAGTTAGGGAAGGCCAGATCGTAGGGGGCAGAAATTTGAGCCATAATAATGAAACAAAGAACTGCAGATGCTGGAGAGCTGAAACAAAGACAGAAATCATTGGAGAAACTCAGCAGGTCTGGCAGCACCAGCGGGAAGAAAACAATGTTAACGTTTCTGATGAAGAGTCACCGGACCTGAAATGTTAACCCTGCTTCGCTCTCCACGGATGCTGCCAGACCTGCTGAGTTTCTCCAGTGATTTCTGTTCTTGTTTCAGAACTGTGAGCAGGGCAGATGTCAGGCCAGTGCAACTCTGCTTCTCAGATGAGCCACAGCTGTGGTATTGAACACAGTGAATCCCTGAGGCCTGGAGGTCTGTAGCCCTCTGCCATGCCTGTGGAAATATGGCTGAAATGTACCACGGCCGTCCACACAGAGAGGAGACCCTCCTCCATCCCAAACTCCGGGGACGATGCCCGTCCTGGTCCAGACTGATTATGAAATCCTGCCAGTGGGGCTTCCCCATGGAAGCTGCCCTGCCCACTCAACCCCACCACCCCTTTTCGGCAAGAACGATGAAACACAACATATCTGGATTCACTTCCTGTGTGGAATAGTTTTTAGGAATCTGTGAGGTACTGCTTAATGCAGGAATAATGCCATTTGTTAAACATTAATGTGGTCAGGGGAGACTGAAACCCAGCTTCTCTTCAATGGTCAAATCTCTGCCTCCGAAGATGTGGTTAAGGAGCAGATTCAAGGATGTATGCACACGACCAGCTCCCTGTTTGCTATGTCTGATTGTAAGTTTCCCCATTTCACTTCCTGCTGTTAAGCTACTCCCAACCAAAGGGTTTCAGTCTGGAGTATACAGTGCTCAGTTTCAACGGTAAGTCCTCAGAGCACACACTGTAATTGAAGTGGTTGATGAGGAGTATAATTCCTGCAGAGGAAATGTTACACCATATTTCCTTTCAGTTATTAGATATCGCACAGAAAAGGCTTGGGAATCTGTGGAATACCCTGGCCAGTGAAGCAGTTGAGGCTACCTCATTGAATGTTTTTAAGGCAAGGATAGATTTTGAGCAGTAAAGGAATTAAGAGTTATTGTGAGCAGGCGGGTAAGTGAAGTTCACGTAAACATTAATCATGACCTTATTGAATGGTGGAGTGGGCTTGAAGGGCCAGATGGCCTACTTTTGCTCCTATCTCATCTTCTTATGTTAGATACAGAGTAAATCTCCTTCTGCACTGTCTCTATCAAACACTCCCAGGATAGGGACAGCCCGGGGTTAGATACAGAGTAAGGCTCTCTCTACACCGTCCCCATCAAACACTCCCAGGACAGGGACAGCATGGGGTTAGATACAGAGTAAATCTCTCTCTACACTGTCCCCCATCAAACACTCCCAGGACAGGGACAGCACGGGGTTAGATACAGAGTAAAACTCCCTCTACACTGTTCTATCAAACATTGAACATAAAAGCTGGGTTTTCTTTTTCTGAAGCAGCCTCCCCTCTCATTCTGATTTAGACTCCTGCTTGCTCAGAAAGTGTGATACATCACATTAAACAGTCTGTGCTACTCCCTCAGTCACAGCCTTGACAGTTCACTCATCTGGAGTGAGTGAGGGACCCACGGGTCTGAATGTGATAGTGTACGTTTTTATTCTGCCAATTGTATAGTACCTGAGAATGTTGTAATATAGTCGAAGGAAGAGGCTGTTCAGCCCTAAGATCCAGATCTAGCACTCAATTTGATCATGGCCAATATGTGCTATCTTCATTTGTCTGTCTTTGCTCCAACCCCTTCAATCCTTTAACATCCCATGAAAATATGAACAAATTTTAACAGTGTACCCCAACCGAAAACTGACTGCACAACTGACGTATGAAGAGATTGGATTGGTTAGGGCTGTATTCACTGGAGTTTGGAAGAATAGCGTGTTGGGTTTCATAGAAACCTATAAAATTCTAACAGAGCTACACAGGGTAGAAGGTTCCTGATGAACGAGGAGTCCAGAACCAGGGCTCACAGTCTAAGGATGCAGTGTAGTCCATTTAGGACTGAGATGGGGAGAAATGTCTTCACCCAGAGAGTGGGGACCCTGTGGAATTCTCTGCTACAGAAAGCAGTGAAGGCCAAAACATTCAATGTTTTCCATGAGTTGGATATAGTTCTCAGAGCTAAAATAATCAAAGGGTATGGAGGAGAAAGTGGTAACAGGGGACTGAAGTGGGTGATCAGCCATGATCATACTGAATGGCACAGAAGGATTGAAGGGCTGCTCCTATTTTCTACGTTTCTAATACTCCTGCTACCAGTCTTCCTGATTTAACCATCTAAGCCCCATTATCAGGCTGGTGAAAAACAGTTTGATACTCAACAGCCAAGCCTTTTGGATTCTTGAACCCCTCATCTCAGTGACCTCCCACAGCCCAAAACTCTCCGACATCTCTATGCTCCCCAACTCTGGTATCATATGCTTTGTGATTTTTATTGACCTCCTTTGGTGACCTTGCCTTTCAGCTCACTGGACCCTAAGCTCCAGAACGTCTTTTCTAAACTTGGCGTGTCTCTTTCCTTCTATCACTCAGTCCTTGAAACCTATCTCTTTGATCAAAGTTTTGGGGCCCCTGTCCTAATATCTCCCTATTGTGGTGCAATGGATGTGAAATCTAATTTGGCAATTTCTCTTGTGACGTGTCTTGAGGCTCTTTTGGTTTGCTAAAGGTGCTACAGAAATGCACATTTCAGTTGTTGATGAGGCTTAACAGCAACCTTTATGAGGGGGAAGCCCATTTGCCTTGTTGCTTGCACAGGTGTTGCAATGAGTGCTGTATAAAGATACAAAAGGAGCCATGGACAAAACCAAAAAGCTGCAAGTTTCCTTTTTGAAACCACAGGAAATTGATTGATGTCGGGACAAGTGCTTTCAGTTACATTTCTGCGCAAGAGGAAGTTTATTTTCTGCTGTTCAGTGGGCTGGAGTTCTAATACTTGTATGTTTGTAGTCTCACCAATGTTGGGCTTATTTGCACAATAGACGTGATTATAAAAAAACCTAAGAGTCAGTTTGACGCAGGAACCCCAATTGGCATCCTGTAATTTTTTTTAAAAATAAGCAATATTTTTGGCAATTTTTTTCTCTAAAAGCAAGGATCTGGATGCCCCTTGAATTTTTATTTCAATCAGGAAATGTCTTCATAATTCCTTTCCAGCTCTGTGAGAATCTACAGAACAGCTGATGCCTGGGATTCTGTTACAGTCTGTAATACGCTCCAGAGAGTTTTCAAGTTGCTGCTAACTGCCTGAGAGTCAATGCTGAGGTTTGTGTGTGTTCACTGTTTCCCCCCTCATCCTCCTCAGAATTAAATTTTAAATTAATATTTAGATCAATTTCATTCAAGCTTCCTTTCCTGCTTCTAGGATAGCAGGAGGCCATTCAGCCTCAAGCCTGTTTTGCCATTTAATAATAACATTGCTGACCTGTATCTCAACTCCATTTACCTGTCATCACCTGATAATTATTGATATCGTGACCTGTCAAAAATCTATAGTTCTCAGTTTGTCCAGTGGCCATACAATTACTAAATACTTTAATGCAAGATCCTACCTCATGGTGGCTCAGTGGTTAGCATTACTGCCTCACAGCGTCAGGGACCCGGGTTTGATTCCACCCTCGGGCGACTGTCTGTGTGGAGTTTGCACATTCTCCCCGTGTCTGCGTGGGTTTCCTCCACGCTTCAGTTTCTTCCCACAGTCCAAAGATGTGCAGGCTAGGTGGATTAGAAAATGCAGGGTTACAGGGATGGGGTGGGCTGTACTTTAGAGAGTCAGTGTGGACTTGATGGGCTGACTGGCCTGTAGAGATTCTATGCGTATAGCTGTTAAGCCCTACCAACAACAGTAACATGCATTTCTGTAGTGCCTTGAACAAAGTGGTTGGCTCCAAGGTACGTCCTGGAAGAAATTACCAAACAGAGTCTGACTCCAAGCTGCAGAAAGAGCTATTAGAAGAGGTAACTTTGTCACAGGTACGGAAGGAGGGGGTTAAATGAGGAGAGAGAGGCCGACACTGTTCGAGAAGGATTGCTGGAGATTAGGGTTCAGGTAGCTGTAGGCATGAATAGTATTGAGAGGGACAATATAAACTGGTGGTGAAGAAGAGTGCTATACTGGACCAGTTGGTTGCTGTGTGTAGCCTTTAATTTTCATTCTTTCCAAGGATTTGGGTGTTGATGGCTGGGCCAGCATTCATTGCCCATCCCTTATTGCCCTAGATTAGGTGCTGGTTAGCCACCTTAGTGACACAGGCTCTTACAGCACAGAAACAGACCCTTCGGTCCTACTTGTCCATCGCCAACCAGACATCTCAATCTGACCCAGTCCCATTTGGCCCATATCCCTCCTAAACCCTTCCTATTCATATACCCATCCAGATGCCTTTTAAATGTTGTAATTGTACCAGCTTCCACCGCTTCCTCTGGCAGCTTTTTCCATACACGCACCACCCTCTGTGTGAAAAAGTTACCCCAAACGTCCCAGCCCATATGCTGTAGGTGGACCCATAATGCCCTTAGAGAGGGAATTCCAGGATTTTGAACCAGCAACAGTGAAGGAATGGCGATATATTTCTAAGTCAGGATGGTGAGTGGTTTGGAGGGCAACTTGCAGGGGGTGGTGTTCCCAAGTATCTGTTGCCCTTGTATTTCTGAATGGTGGAGATTGTGTCTTGAAAGTTGCTCTTGAAGGTAACACAAAGTCACCATAGTCACTTCGTTTCAGTTGAGGGGAGAGGCTGAGAATGAGGGACCTGTATGATGATCTCAGCCAGTGTGAGAATTAACCCACAATGTAGGCAAATCCAGCCATTCAGTCAAGTGAGCTAACAGTACACGCTGATGACACTGAGTGTCAGTATTGGAGGAAATAAATGTTGTAGATCGTGGCTGGGGGCCAATCAAGCGGCTGCTTTATCCTGGATGGTGTCAAGCTTCCTGAGTGTTGTTGGAGCTGCCCCCATCCAGGCAAGTGGGGAGTACTCCATTGCACTCCTGACTTGTGCCTTGTCGATGGTGGACAGGTTTCGGGGAGTCAGGAGGTGGGAGAATTTTCATGTTTCCCCTAGCCTTGGAGTGAAAAAGTGGTTGAAGATGAAACTTTGGGAATTTAAAAGTCTAGATTTTAGGGCAGCAGGAAGACAGGGGTAACACAGTGTGGAGCTGGAGGAACACAGCAGGCCAGGCAGCATCAGAGGAGCAGGAAAGCTAAT